>NC_072821.1:5340833-5669166 GCF_027744805.1 Dunckerocampus dactyliophorus | reverse complement strand
GGGGTAAAGTTGTGGGGAAACAGGGCTGCTGCTGATTCATTTGTTGTTAAATCTGGTAAAAGGGCGAGGGACAACTGATTTAATAATACATGCTAAACATTTACCTGTGCTGATTAAATGTTAACTCAACATGCTAACACTCTGCTAGCTTATTTCATTGTGGACACGAAGCTAACAGGTTCATTTCGACAACACACAAACTGGCTAGGTTACAAAAAAACAGGTCACATATTGACACGCTTTTCGTTTCCCTCTCTTCTCTGACCTTTGTCTTTCCTTTTTTCGCTCCCAGACATTACTAGACTAGGCACTGGCAGCATTGTTTCACTCTGCTCTGCCGCAGCTGGCGACTGACAGGCAAGACGCTGCGGCTACAAAGCACGGTGAAAGTCGTACAGGACCAAACAATTTCATGTAGCTATAGGGGGGAAGTTTACTTTTGGTGAATGTGGATATTTAACATTTACTACCAAATACTAGAGATTGTTTTAATCATTTTCTGACTATATAAAAAAAAAAAATCACAAACAGATAGCAACCTATTTACTGGGGCCCCTGTCGGTCATGGGCTCTTGGAATCGTCCTAACTTTCCCCCCCTTTACGGCACCCCTGCTCATGGTACCAGGCTGGACTGAGCTCTGAAGCTTAATTAAATCCTTAATTATTCAATTGACCTCGCAGCTGGTGATCAGTGGAAATGAAGCATGAAGAGGGTGTTTTATTAAAACCTGTTATCCTAAATTATATAAGCAATGTCAACTCAAATGAGCTTTAGCCTGGCGTGTTCGTTATGATAATTAGAACAGCAACTAAGTACACATCATATTAAAAATCACATTTGAGTACTACAGTACTACACTGTGTAAACACCAGAGCCCCATACAGCTGAATAAATATGAGTGCCAAACTGTGGTGATGGCCCAGATCCAGGATCCGCCAACATGAATCCAGCATCTCAATGTGGACTATAAGGATGAGTGAGTACACCACTGTCTGAATATGTATCTGAATGTGTTCACCCATCTAAATGATCTGTATCTGTAGCTGTACTCAGAGTGGGCGGGGCATAAACCACAAATGTGTGGGTCTTAAATAAGTACATTATTTTAAGTCTGAAATTGACATGGATTGATCAGACGTTGCAATATTTATTGTTTATTATACAGCTATATGTGTACTGTGTATGTGTGTAAGTGATCTGTAAGACTTTATTACTTAATTATTTTTAACAATCTGTGTGACGTGGGCGATCCATGCCAACATCCAGTGATGGCAAACAGGGAAACAATCTGTCAGCCTTGTTCACTGCAGTTTTCTCAAAAGCACTGCGTTCAGTTCTACGAGCAACGTTTTCCAACTGACTCTACATCACCAGTCAAATTAGAAGCTGTGACTGACGCAACACAAGCCGTTTACAGCTCTGACTTGTCAAATGCACCGCGTACGTAACAAAACAAGGCATGGCTCCCCTCTCCGGCTGTAGGGAGTCTGTCTAGATGCTGTGTGTGACTATGTGTGACCAATCACAGAAGATTGAAGAGTGAATACATAAGTAGTTACCCAATGAGGATTTTCCTTCATGACAATTATGAGTAATGACGAGCTGTACTCGGTTCATGCTCGTACTCTGCAAAAATGCATTATCCGTAACGTATACTTGTGTAAAGGGAGAATTGGGCTCATCCCCAGTGGAGACCGAGTGTAATACTGTGGTATTCAGAGCTAAAACACAATCAGCAGCTAATATTAGCGTGTGTGCTTTTGCAGTTTTGACATTTCTAGCTGTGTATGCTTGATCACATCCGTCAGAACAAGTCACACTAACAAACAGCAATGGAAGAGAATGATGGCCTCTTTAAAAACTGAAGACAGCAAGAACAAGCGCCCGCTGCAGCAAAATAAAGACGATGGCGTATAATACTGCAGTACCCAAAGCGAAGGAACAGCAACAGGGAAAGTTAATGTTAGCGTTTGTCGCATCAGTTCTCAGCTCAACGCATGGCAACTGGTAGTACCTGGTTTTGACAAAATTTGACAACAATTCAAGACAGTCTTGTTAAGTGGAGTTGGTACCATGGTAGGTTTACAAAACAACCTCGGAACATTAAAAAACAACAATGGAGCAGAAGAACCGTCTCTTGCATTTACTTTTCAAAGTAGACACATTTTATCCAAGAGGAGACTGTGGAGTATAATACTATCCAGAGCTAAGGAACAGCAACAGGGTAAGCTAACATTAACATTTCTTGCATCAGTTCTTGGCTCAACACGTGGTATCTCGTAGTACCTGGTTTTGACAGTGGAAAACTGTGAAGACAGCCATGTCAGGTAGAGTAGGTACCATGAGTTTTGGGTTTTTTTTTGTTATTTTTTACAAAAATGACCTTGGAACACAAAAACACACTTTTCAAAGGAGACACATTTTATCCAAGTGAAAACTGAGGGAAGCAAGGATACAAAAGTGGAGACTAGTAGAGTATAACACTGTAGCGTCCAACACTGTAGCGTCCAACACTGTCGCGACACGTTTCCTGAGAAGAAGCTGCCTAATAATCGTGCACACCTAATAAAGGGTGTTGATCTCCTAAGGCCAGTCAGTACGCACATGCACATCATCTGGAATACTTAAACCCAATAGGCATTCAAGTTTATTCAGCTTGGTGTTGGAAAATATGCATAAAAATGAAAATATGGTCAAAATACTGACGTGCCTAATAGTTGTGCACTCAGTGAATGTGTGCTTAAAAGTAGCAAGCGGTATCCGGTAGTACTTTGTGGTCATGTCAAGTTGACTAGGTACCATGGGTTACAAAACAGAATCTAAAATCTAAAAAAACTACCAAAAAACACTGTCATTTTGATGTTTGAGGTGGCAATGTGACTTTTCAAAGAAACGCACATCCGGACCTGCTATCCTTACCACATCTAATCCAACATCGTCTTTTCAATAGGAATGTATTTCGAATTTCAAGCACAGTAGAACCTTGGTTAGTGTCATTAATCCTTTCCACAAGATACAGCTCTATCAGAAACATACGCTAACCAAATTAATTTTTCCCATTAGATATTATGTAAATCCAGTAAATCTGTTTCCTTGTCACATGGTGTCTTTGGCAACAATCAAGTCTTCACTGAAGGTAAAAGTAACCTTAAATGTTCATTTATCCCTTTTAATTAATCATTTATATGCATTTTCAATTGTTTTCTGCATGTAAAATTACAATTGTAAAACTATAAAAACGTGTTTTGTGTTAACATTTCTGAGACTTGTGGCATAACTATGTCATAGCAAATAACTGCAACATCAACCGCTGATGGCATCATAGACGGGCGATGGAGATGACTTCCAGCTCATGTAACTATGTGTCCGCAATCTAATAGGCTGCTAACAAGGACGTTTTGTCATAAAAATACATTAAGAACACGGTTGGACGCGCGCCATAATGTACGCAAACCGAGGCAACATATTGGCATACATTTTCGAGGTTAACTACTTTTTCAAATATGTATTAATGAATAAATGCTGACTGCTTGGTGGTTGACTATGGCCTATTATTCTGTTCGTCTATGTTTGCCGGATTCATGTCAGACTGGCATGAATATTCAGTATCAATCAAGTGACAAGGAACTTTCCCAATGTTGACATCTTATTATGTCTTATACATAAGGTAATAAGAGTATAAAGGTGACTATGGGGTGTTATCTCACGTTTACAGGGCTCTAACAATGTTTAAAAAAACGTTTTTAGAAGGTCATAAACTACAAAAATATTGCAGTTATTAATATTGGATCCTACTTTATAGAAATTCACCTATCACGGCCGGGTCTGGAACCAATTAACCGCGATAAACGAGGGACAACTTTATAGTCACATAACAGTGGTCTAGTAAACGTTCACTTTGCCAGAGTTGCATTATAAGCGCAAACACTAGAAGAGTATGCAAATGAAGTACAAATGGCCACTGTTATATCTCACTCCACTTAAAAACCGTGCTGTGTAAACATATCCATCGGAGGAAGACGTTTATCCCTCCTGATGGGCGTCCTTGTGTCCCAGCCCGGTGTCTCAGCTTCTGTTTAGAGACCCGGGAGCTCTTTTCTCTCTTTTTTTTATTATTATTTTTTGTTTGTTTGATTGTTCTCTATCATCTCACAGGCAGGGCTCACCCTGAGAGGCCATCAGTGCTGTCAAATAAAAACTTTTATCTCTTAATTCTTCCAGGGGACTTAAACCTTTAAGACTCCAAACGCAGTAGTAAAACTCCCCCCCCTCCGTCCCTCCCCGCCCAGCTTAGTTTATTTTACGAGTCCTCCTCGGGTTTACAACAGTGTAAACAAAGCTAAAACAGCGCCCTCCTGGATTTTTTTTCAGCCAAGTATAGCTGGGATTTCGAGGAGGAGACATTGATTATTGCAATTATTGCAGCAATGTTCTCCTGATGGAGGTGACGGTATCACAGGGACCTGAGCACTGATGAAGGCCAGATGTCTCCTTCAAACGTGAGCCAATAAGTGCCATATTTACTTGTATCATTAGCTGTAATTAACTTCCCACCGGCATGGTAACGACACAATCCCCCCCGTGAAAAAGTTAGAACTCATCAACGGATTGGCTCACGCTATGGGATGGGATTTCAAGTCATTTGCATTTTAGATCTTCACAGGCGAAAAAAGACATTTAATACATCACAACATATCAAGGAAATTCCCAGATCCTAATTATGCAAATATTCCCCCTAGTGGATGTGAGCAGCACTACGTATAAGTAGCATTAATGTGAGTCTCTCAGCATTCACATGACACGCATTGTTGATCCATCCATCCATTTTCTTCTGCTTATCCGGGTCCGGGTCGCGGGGGCAGACTTCCCGGTCCCCGGCCACCTCTTCCAGTTCCACCGGGAGGACACCAAGGCGTTTCCAGGCTAGCTGTGAGAAATTACCCCTCTAGTGTGCCCTCTAGTAGAACTCCTCCACCTGGGGCAAGACCTCACTCCCAACCCGGAGGGTGCAATCCACCATTTTCCAACTGAGAACCATGGCCTTGGCTTCTGATGCACATTACAGTCAGAGTGAATGGTCTTCTCTCAGTGTTCACACATTTTTGCATGGATGTCAACACTAGTCTCTCAGTGTTAACTTTTTTTTAACGTACATTAGTAAGAATGCCTGTCTCACAATGTATTTTATTCAATAGAAATAGAGTGAGTGCTCTTCTCGCAGCATTTACACAATAGAATTAGGGTGACTGCTGTTTCTCGGCATTAACGTAAATGATTACTGATGCGCAACAGAATTAAGTTCAATGATCATCTCTCAGCATTCGCACTAAACATTTCTGACCTGCACTAGAAAAAGGGTGAATGCAACATGCAATTATTTGTTTTAATGTCTCAGCATTAACATACAATTATATGTGACTTGCAATAGCTTTGCTGAGAACGCTTGACTCTCGGCATTGACGTGTTCAATGCTTTTTAATGCACAATAACATTAGTGTGAGTGCTTTTCTTCCAGCATCCATGCGGTGCTATGAAATTTCCCCAGCATTACGTCCTGGCACATTGCCTTGGGAAAGGCATGTTATCACATGAATATTTAAAGTCTTCAGCTTTCTTCCACCTCCTCTTTTAAAAGAGCCTGCAGGACATTGAAGTTAACTGTTTCTATAAAATGCTCAAACCTGCTGTCTTTGTTAAATGTCTTCAATTGTAGCTATTAAAATTTACACATCCTCC
This sequence comes from Dunckerocampus dactyliophorus, assembly GCF_027744805.1. Lineage (NCBI taxonomy): Eukaryota > Metazoa > Chordata > Actinopteri > Syngnathiformes > Syngnathidae > Dunckerocampus > Dunckerocampus dactyliophorus. The sequence goes on along the minus strand of NC_072821.1, from coordinate 5,663,428 downwards.
ATTTCCAAAAAGGTCGCCAGGCTTTGCCGTTGCGTCACTCCGTGAGAACAGATGGAAAGCGAGTCACAATGACAGGATACTCCATGTTGGTGAAGAGTCAAGATGGAATGGTGGCGCAAACAAACAACTATGTTTTTCACTTTTTTTTCCCAGGGGTCCTCCCTATCCAGAATGTGGACATGATTGTATACAAACGCATGGCACAACATAGGAGAGCAGTTTCTTCTGGCCCAGAGTCAGCAGTTCATTTGCATCTCATAAAGAAGGGACATTCCTTTGAGGACAACAATGTCCAAATTCTGGATGGGGGGGCCGCTGGTTTGAAAGAGGTGTGAAAGGAGCCAGTAATGACAAACTAGAATGGCCCACCCTAAACAGAGAGGTTTGAGCCATCACCAAAAATCTGCTCATAAAATAACAATGTCCTAACATATCTCCCCCAAAGATTGTCTCATTCCACGAACGAGTGGCCAACAGCCTGTTATAACAGAACCTGTTATAGAGGATGGTCGTTCATCAGCCACAGTGGGCAACAATCACAGCAGGACACGCCAGCCAGGGACACAAAATAGGGAGACTCCACGCTTAAACATTTAGAACTGAAGAATCCTCTTGCTTTAAAAGCAAAGCATCTTCAACAAACAAGAGTCCAGTTCAACCTTCGTGGATGAACAAACAGACAAATAACCATTTTATTCACTTTCTGTATTTCTCTAAATGTATTTACTCCCCTGAGCCAGAATCAAACTAACAAAGTTTTATACAAATTTTGTTAAGGAAACGTATTTTCTTCTCCACGGCAACCATGGAATCAAAAATGGTACAATCCAGTCCGTGCACTTCTAACATCTTACACCAATAATTCCAAACCAGGGTACGCGTACCCCTCGTGGTACGCAACAAAATTGCAGAAGGTTCATGAAAACATTTCATTTCCAATATGAGGAGTAAATATTCTTAGTCATTTCATATTAAGCCTGACAATAAAATGGAAAGTGTGCACTACAACTAGTTTCCCCAGGGAGACAATGACCTGTGGCACAGCAGTGCCAAAATCATAGCAGTTGTGTTACATTGTACTTTTGGAGAATTATCAACACCTACGAGTGAGGGGGCACTCATGGTATGACAAAAAGGCTTTGGGGGTACACAAGACAAAAAAAGTTTGGGAAACACTGTCTTGCATCCTCCTCCATGAACCAGGAAGTGTAGTGCTAACTAACTATCCAGCTATCCATCCATTTTCTATACCGCTTCTCCTCTTTAGGGTTGCGGGGGCATGCTGAAGCCTATCCCAGCTGACTTCGGGCGAGAGGCGGGGGGCTAACTAACTAACAAACACAAAAACTATTTTCTTTGTTTTCAGTTTGAGGCACGAGGGAACCATTCCCCCCGCCCTAGAGTCAAAAATGGTAGGATCCCATCCACCCTTTCTTAAAAACGTGACATTTCCCTGCAGGAACCGGAAAGTTGCCTGCAACAAACACAAATGTAGTGTGGAGTTGCATGCACTAGTGAGTGCCAGTCTAGTTGTCGCTGCAGCTGTTTGGTGTTGTTTTGTGTCATCTTCCCTCGTTGGACCCCGCAGCTCGGCCGAGGGATGAGTGGCAGCCTGGAAGCAGACCTGAGTGGCGTGAGCTGGCACGTGAACACAGTAGTAGTTGGCGGGCCCGCAGAGACACAACAGCAACACTGGAGAACATTAATAACACCACTCTAACTGGGCAGATGAGAGTCGCACACACACACTTGGAAAAGTGGCACTCTGGCAGGGAGAGCTAATGCTTGGAGTTGATGAGCCGGTGAGGCGGAGGAGGGACACATGCCAGGATGCCAGGTACTGAGACACACACACACACACACACACACACACACACGCACACGCATATTGGCAAGCAAGGAGGAGACACAAGAGGAAACAAGGTAACCCAAGGCAGAAACAGGCAGTATCACACTCTGGCTTTTTACAGTATATCTCTGAGGTGCCTTGTGTTGCTTTCTAACCGCCGAAAAAGTTATTTTTAAAAATGCATAAGTTTGTCATGGTTTCTAGTAATTGTGCATGTCCAAGCTTAGTTTTTACTTCCTCTTAGGGAACTGAGAAAATAAACCAATACATAATAAATAAAACATCAGACCTTCCATTAATTCATGCTGGATTCTATCACAAGAAAGCCCAAGTGAAATCCACTTTGCATCAATAAAACACAACGAGAATCTTCTACTTCAAAATAACTTGATTATGACATATTTGGCTGCCTGTTAAAGAAATTCCCTTGTGGACATACATGCTAAATAAGATTAATTAAATCCCCCTTGAGGAATAATATTCATCACGATTGGGCTTAGAGTTACAACAAAGAATTGCAATAGAAGGCGTTACCAAGCTCAAATGACAGTTAATGAAATAAAGTCAGGAGTATCACAACTGTGAATGCACATGACTGTTTCTCAAACTTCGTAATGAGTACCACTGGCGCTACACCGGCTCCATCTGGTGGCAACACCAGGGATGTTTTAAATAAAAATAAAACCATTTTAAAGACGAATACAATTGAAATAATTCTACTGATATAAATGTATTAACCAAAGATGTGCTGCAGCCGCAGAGCTAAACCGGGTTGGTAAGCAGAGGTAGCAAAAACGGTGGTACTTGAAAAGCAAAATATGTTTGAGGTGGTACCGTTGCGCGATATCATATTACAGTGTTCCCTCGTTTATCACGAGGGATATGTTCCCAAAATAGCCCGTAATAAGTGAAATCCGCGAAGTAGTCAACTCATTTCTAGTCAACTAGTCAATTTTTTATTATTTTTTTTTTACAATTATTCTAGCAAGCAAGCAAGCTAGCAATGACACAGGAGACATGGCAGGGTGACAGCAACGACATTGATTAACAAAGGTCACAGAAAACAATGGGTGGTGCAGACAGACGAGAGAGGGAAGAGATAGACACGCAACTTCCCACAATGCAATTCTTCTTAAATGGCCAGGCTCAGCCTGTAACAGCGTTGATACACTGTAATTAAGAAAAAAAGACTAAAAAAATGAAACGAAACAGCAAATCACTGACGAAAACGAAACACTGTACAGCAATCTGTGTAAATATGACCCCTAGTGGCTGTGAGCACTATAGTGATGACATCAGAGAAATCTGGTTGGGCACTTTGAGACGACGCTTTATTAGCAAAAACTGTACCGCTTTTTTGTTAATAATCTTAACTTTTTACTTGTTGCAGAAAAACGTTTAAATTTTGAAATTCACATTCTCAAAAACTTAAGAGAGGAAAATAACTATGTAATGAAAGACTCAGTAACATGCAGAACTGTGAAAAATCATGCAAGACCATGTTTGTTTTGGTTCTTATGTTTGTTAGAAGGGTACTTCCCGGTTGACGGAGAATAATGTGCACATTTGAGGAATCTATCCACATTTTTGTTCGAATGTGCACCAACATTTAATTTGTTCTTACTGAGTATATAGACCAACCCTACAGAGACTTTCATGGAAATCCACTGCATAGTTTTCACGGAGCTACCTTATAAACAAATGAACATTTTGGATCTGATTCGTTTATCCATCAAATGAACGACTACCAAGTAAAGCGCAGAACTGTGAAAAAATCATGGAGCACCACGTTCGTTTCGGTTCGTCTGTCCATATGTTAGTTAACAGGCGACTTGCTGGTTCACAGAGAATGAAGAACACATTTGAGGATTCTGTTCGGAGGTGCAATGGAATGTAATTTGCTCCTTCTGGGCATATGTAACAACCCTCTGCAAAGTTCCTTGGAAACTGTTTTTTTCACAAAGCTAACTTGCTAACAAACAGGAAAAAAAAAACAAAAGCTACCAAAATAACACTTATATTCCCCTTTCATGCTTGCCGAATAAAACTACAAATTGATAGTCCCTACAAATTAGAAGGCTGAGAGATGCTGTCGCCAAACTTAAATCGTAAATTTACAACTACACCGCTGGTAAATATTGTAAATTAACATCATAGCAATCCCAAACTGTAGCAGTGTAACAGAATTGGCTGATAAAAACTACATTTACTGTTAAACGCGGAATTTCGCCGAAAGTGACATAATGTGAATAAAATTATGTCATCGTGAGGCGTGGTTTGTGTGGGGACGTATTTCCCCGGCGGACACTCGTCACAAACACTAACCCGCCAACTCCCACAGTAAACATGTGGAAACAGTGGCCTAAACACCGGCGAAAGTTGCCGATTGCATCAATAGATTGAAGGATTTTTGCATTCAATTATTGGACATTTTGTTCACCAACACAACAAGCACACACTCTATGCTGGTAAAATGAGTGGAAAAGGTAAAAAACGTAATAACAGATTTCATTGGGCCCTACTTACTAATCACATTTTTGATGTTGTCAAGTGGAACACTTAGCAAATTATGTTTGGCACATTTTGGTTTTTGATTGCTTGTCTAAGCATTCACACAGTTGAGATGAGGTTATTTTGGCGAGGCACATGTGTTATCTTGAGGGAAGTAAGACTCCCTCCTGCAAAAGAGGCCAGCATAATAACAGCATCAGAGCAGTATTTATCACATAAAATAACTGTGCCCCCCTCCTGACACGAGAGCAGACTTTATCCCTCCAAGCCATCTGCACAAGAGAGAGCACTGTGCACCTACTGACCATAAAATCCAGCATTCACCCGAGCATGTAATATAAGACTCCCAACCATGGAAGGGATTATGTATTCTGGACGAGCTCACGAGTTCTTCTGGAGATTTAGCGCCGATCTTCAAGAGGAACCTGAGCAAATAATACACACACTCCATCAAGCCATTATCATTGGACCACACAGGGAGGTGTAGCTCCACATTTCATATTAAAGGGAAAATCAATAGTTTGCCCGCAGGAGGGTTACAGTCCCTAATAGTACTGTAGCTGCCCTTTATCACTGCATCACTGCTTGTCTTTCTTACGTCACCTTCCAAATTTTTTGTTTTGTTTTTATTTGCATTACCAAGCACCGGTGAGTGCCTTGCATTTAAAGACGTCCACTCACTGCCCCCTTTATTAGGTACACCTGCACAATCTGATGAGGTTTTTTTTAAATGATTACCAAAGATAATAATGCTCCGTTTGGATTCAGCAAGTGCATTGAATGGTAAGGAAAAATACGTTATGTGTTACACTTCAGTATTTACCTTTGAATCTATTCATATTTATTTGCATATTTCCTCCAACAGTGGTCTCCACTCGAACAGACACTGTGCCCCAAGTCACTCACTTAAAGAGACTGTTTGCAACTGGCTCAAGATTGCATTGTTTTAAAACAAAAAATACAGGAAAAACGGATAGCGTATGATGCCATTAAGGGTGTAAAAGAACAGAGTGAAAGGAAAAGTGTATATTTTGACTATATTAGAAGTCTATATGTCTATATTTTTCAAAATTGCAAATTAAATTAAGTGGAATTTGTCGTTTGGCCTGAATAAGATGACTGCCGTTCATGGCTGTCACTCACAGCTGTTTCAGACACGTGCACATGCCGGTGGTGCGAGCGCACGCAAAACAACGGTCCCAGAGAGGCGACGAACGGTTTGCAGTCGCGCTGTTGTCGCAATGAACTGTATTTTCAACGACAGCGAACATTAGGAGCTAAACTTTGGAAAATTGCCATCATTAATTGACAACAAACATGGCTAGTGCGGATGTATGTGTGTTGCGTGGGTGGTGGTTTGCATGATCGGAACAGGAAGTGGACAGGACATACAGTAATCCCTTGTTTATCACGGTTAATTAGTTCCAGACCCAATCGTGATAAGCGAATTTCCGCAAAGTAGGTTTCCTTATCTGTAAATCAAATATTTTCATAGTTAGAGCATAGAAAACCCGTTTACAACCTTCTAAATATGTTTTTTTTAACATTATTAGAGCCCTCTAGACATGATATAACACACCATAGTCACCTTTACACTCGTATTAATAAATATAGTAGACATAATAAGAGTAAATCTATATCCTTACGGGAGCTGAGTGGCAGTTGGACAGGAAGTGGCATCGGGGGTTTAGAGTGGAGTTTTAGCTTGGCGTGGGTTACTGCATCAACAGTATCCCGTGTTTTTATTAGGAATTATTGTGCCTGTTGTGACATAATTCAAAGCTGCAATAAAAGCGTGTTGTTCCGGCGACCAAGTCTGGTGCTTGTGTGTCTCACTGAACATTACAGTAACATTACTGACACCTAGTGACCAGTATAGAATACTACATATCATCACAATGTCTTTGAATGCGTCTTCTGAATACGTTAGATATGCATTTCAGTTCTAGCTGTTTTTATGCTTGAAAATGCTTAATTTAGGCGACAAATATTTCAAATTTGCAGGAAAGCGCCCTCTAGGCAGCCTCCTATCAACTGCAAGCAGTCCCTTTAAATAAATATGTGTCACACCTCATATCAGATGTAAGAGAAAGGAACGGATGGTGCCACTATTTACATTATTTTACCCCAACTGCAACTCTCAGAATGATGCAGTGCTACGGCACTACAAACTACAGTAACACAATAACCATAATAACCATAATAACAAACATAACGTCTCAAACAGTGTCAATCAAAATAAGGCATTGTTCATGTTTTCAAACAGTTTCTGATTCAGCTCTTCTGTCGGATGTAATTAGAGTGCAGGTATACCCAATGAAGTAGTTGGTATTGTGTATACTTCATTAACCATTCTGAGTTTGCGTGGAGTGCAAGTGTTTAATTTGAGCACATTATCTGCCCACTTTAGTTGAAAGAGTGTATATATGTGTGTGGCTCATTAGCAATGACGAGGCTTTCCAGGTAGGAAATGACCCTCTTTCCCTACTGTCACACAGAACGTCACACAGTATGCCCATGTCTTTCGTATTCACAGGCTGTCCCTTAGAAAACGGTTGTCATGGAAATGATTTTCCCGAGCGGGACCTGCGCCAATTAACTATACATCGACCTTGAAGATCCAAACCGAGATGACAATCATATGAAAGGGGAAGTGGTAAATGAATCACAATGGCAGCATGGCGGAAAATAAAGAATGGCAAACAGGGCTTATTCATACTACCGTGAAGAATACTTTGAGAGAGCAGAATAATGATGGAGAAAAGCAGCCTGAGGATTGTTCGTACATGGAGATTCCCTGCTACACTTTCATTTATTTATTTTTGCAATATACAATCTAAACTGACAGATCAATATGGAAGATTTGTGCTTAGAAACTTTGTGGATGAAATAGTGAAAATTTTGCTTTGAGTTCAAGTAAAGCTCCAAAATTAGTGATTTGTGCTATTGACTGTTATATTATGTCACATATCTTTAAACAAATGGAAAAATGATGTTCTTAACTCCTGTTTCAATGCCAGTTTAATATTAGAACATTTAATGCTGCCCGACTGAAATGTCATTCCGGCCATAGCTGTCATCATGTTCTCTTTTTCGGCAGTATTTGACACTGAATCAACAGCGCCTCTGCTGTTGGAAAGGCTTCGTGTGTATAGCGAGGAAGACGTTGCTCCAAGATACTGCATCACATCAAAGAGTCGTTAGTGCTAACAACCCCACAGGGATAGAAACCAAAATAATCTGGAAAAGACGCCCCAGACCAGGCCTGACCAGATGGACAGCTGTCCATTGAGTAAGTCACCATGATATTGATTCTGATACATGAAGCAGAGCACATAGCATAGGATATCACAACACAGTCCATCTAGCCGTGTATAAACAAAACAAGGAATGTGGGCTAATACTTACGTGCATTGTTAGCTCCCACATGCTAGCTGTTTTTTAAGCTGTCTTTCTCTCATTAGAACGTGCAGGAAAGAGAAAGTTTGTGGGCAGAATTCCAAAGAAATTGTAGTATTCTTTTAAGGAATAATTCCCAATGATACATTTTTACTGTTTTTGGTTGATTTTTATTTAAAAGCGATTTTGCTTTAAAAAAAAAAAAAAGAGACTGTGAGTCCATTTTATTTTCTTTTTTTTTTGCCTTTTTTAAAATGTATTATGTTGTTTTTTTAAATGTATTTCATTTAAAAGCTCTTGACATTTCAATTGCAATGTTAAATACTCTTGAGAAATTAAAGTATATTGCTTTTGATACGGTGTACTTGCATTATTACGCCATAATTCCATTAATAAAAAATGGTCTCAAACTAATGTTGACAATCATATCGTTTATCGCCAATAATGTTATTGTCCAGCAAAATGTGCTATCGTGACAGGCCGAGACATCCTCAAAGTTTTATAATCATTACACAAATGGTCAAGGTCTTATGGACAATTAGTTGGCAAGTCCCACCCGTGTCCTTGCAGCGATGTTTTGCTTGATAGCGGCCATGTTTTTCAAACACTCATGCTCAAATTATACAGACATGTGCCTGTCAGTCAACCTAAAGGTGTGTACCATATTCCGTGGTGATACAAAAATACAGCAAAGACAACACAGTCGGGGTGCATGCTTTGCCGCATTGTCACCATTTTGTGTATCGCAGTGAAAGTTTCGACGAGTCCACTTGTGGGGTTCTTCAAATATCCATGCACTTGTGGACATGGCCAACATGTCAGTACAGAATGAGTATAAAACAACTCCTGAAGCATAGTGCTACGTGACAGTTTGCATGGGGAATTGGAGCTAGCGATAGAGGCTATATGCAGTCTTAATTTGTCTTTTTTGTCCTCTCAATCACTGAGATGTCACACACAATCCAGGCGGGCCACGGACCCCCGCTGAGAGGAGAAATACCGATGGCTATCAGCGGCGACACGAGTCCAAAAGAATCTGTTGGCCTCGTCGCTCATACAAAATCATGCTGCCATGTTTCTCTGGCTCTCTGCGGATCTCAAAGACAACACAAGGAGTGCTATTTAATGCCCCATAAAATTCTGACATCACCTTTCCACGGTGGAGAAGGACACACTCAATTTGATGGGCTAATTGTGTGTGGCATAATTAATCAATGTCTCTTGAACGGCAAATTCCCCTGCGCGCGCTCCCAGTGCCACGTGAATGCTGTTGAAAGCACAAGGGTAATTGAGGGCCAAGCAGTGAGACTGTATAGAACACCCCCCCATCCCTCCTATTGTGTTTCTAGCTTTTATTATGATTCCCCCGCAATCATCCTCTCTTGAATGGGCGTCCATGGACGTGCTAGAAACTAAGGCAAAATGTCGTATTTGGAAGACAGATTGGGGTCACTTCCATTTCAAATTGTCAATCAGGCAATGCGGCACCATCCACTGGTCAAAGTTGGAAGTTCAAAAATGTAGGTACCCATGTCATCATGTTCTCTCAAGAATGAATTCTTGAAGGTAAGAGAGTAACTCGCGATGCCATATTATACTGATATTTATCCCATACTCCCCATAATATCACGATACAGTCACATAATCACATGGTACAATCACAATTTGTATGTGAGTGAAGAGAGACGATAAATTAAATTATTTGATATAAAAATACGCTTATAGTTTAATAGTCTGATGAAACAGTGGTGTGATTATTGGTTCCTGTAGTTGCACATTCTGAAGTTTGCAGCAGCTTAAACATTCTTAAATGTTATGGTAACATAAGAGACGTGTGTGTTTTTGTATTCATTTGCATGGATATTGTGCATGTTTTTATTAGTTTTACGTATGAGGGCCACATAAAAAAGAAAGAAAACAACGAAGATTTCCAAAATAAAGTCGTAAATTTACAAGAATAAATTTACGTGGAAAAAGGGCATACATTTATGAGAAAAAAAGTCGTAAATTTACGAGATTAAAAGTCCTAATATTACCTTTTATATGCTAGCTGATGGTGGTGTTGTTATGTTTTTGTTTTAACCATTTTTAATTTTAATTTCATTAAGGGATGGTGTACGACAGAGTATTAGGGCGACATTATAAAGAGAATAAAGTCGTAAATTTAAGAGAAGAAAAGTCGTAATATTACCTTTTATATGCTAGCCGAAGGTCTTGGTGGTATATTTTTGTTTTAAACATTTTTAATTTTCATTTCATTAAGAGATTAGGAGTATGAGGGCCACATAATTTTTTTTTTTTTTTATTAGATTTTGGGAATAAAGTCGTAAATTTCCAAGAATAAAAGTCAGAACTTTATGTTACAGTTGTAAATTTACGAGGAAAAAAAAGTTGTAATATTATGACTTTTTTTCTGGTAAATTTACAGCTTGGGCTCGCATTGTGGCCTAGCGGTTAGCGTGTTGGCCACACAGTCAGGAGATCTGAAAGATCTGGGTTCAAATCTCCGTTGGGCATCTCTGTGTGGAGTTTGCATGTTCTCCCCGTGCGTGCTGGGGTTTTCTCTGGGTACTACGGCTTCCTCCCACACTCTCAAAACATGCATGTTAGGTTAACTGGTGACTCTAAATTGTCCATAGGTATGAATGTGAGTGTGTGAATGTGTGAATGTGCCATCCCCAAGCGGGGGATGGCTCCAGCATACCCGCGACCCTAGTGAGGATAAGCGGCATAGAGCTTTTTTTGTCACATAAGTTACGACATAGTATTAAAATGATCAGAGATTTCCAGAATAAAGTCCTAAATTTTTAAGAAAAAACAAATATTATGAGAAAAAATACGTATCACGAGGGCAAACGGTTTAAAACGTGACGCAACAGAGTCAGCAATTGGTCTTTATCTTCAGATTATAACAAAGTAACATATGCACAGAGATAAACTATTCTTCTGGAATGTCGTTTCACGCATTGCTTACACGACACCTCTGTGGCGCATTTTTACATGACAAGGTTAAAACGACACAAAAATATGACATCGCTAAATCAGACAGCATATAACGCAAACAGGACAGCAGTGAATACTAAAGTGTCACCAGAAGTGAGGTGTCACATTACCACAAAAGACTTTAGAAGAGAAATAAATGAGATAAATCGGTGTGTTAAGCACGTGAGCTAAAAATGGTTCAGCCCAGCCCGGTGTAGTCTTCTTGTGAGCTATCAAAGTGTCATTAAAATGTTGTAAAATGGCTCCGAGCCAACCATAGAGAGGAGTGACGAAATGTGTCAGCGGAAGATTAATTCCATGCTTGCTCTTCAAGGTCTCCGCAAACCTTCCAATCATCATGAAGTCACGTTTTAGGATTAAGCCACATGCTATTTAGACCTAACATGAATCACACCTACAGCTATCTAAATGCATTATGTTTGTTTACAGTGGCTCTTTTTGCACAGCTGACACTTTTCACTGTGTGGGTACTGCTATGTAAAACAGTGGCACGAGTGTCATTACACCATGCAAATGCAGGCAAGGCGGTCAAATAATTGAGTTATTGTATACATGTATGACACTATATAAAGAAAAATAGACGTTTTCTTTTTTACCACTGTTGTTGGAGAGGAACGGTTTTCAGCTGGCAAAAAAATGCCCTAAAATGCCAGGACGTTTTTGCATCATTCATGTGACATTACCGTGCAACGTTGGCAATTGGACTCAGTGGGACCTGTCTTGCAGGGTGCATGATCATTAATATTCAGTTATTTTCTTCTGCGATTTATGGCTGTCAAAGCCAAAGTTTTACGGAAATTTGCCATAATGTTTCCAGCCACTATGTTTTTGTTATGCATCTGCATCTATTTGTGAACAGTTTGTACATTTTATTTTTGCTAGGGCCTGACCCATTAATCGGACGATTAGAGCAATTACGGCACCAATTCTCCATAAGATCAAGTAGTCAATCGTGAACTTAGAAACTTAAATGTGAAGTGATCCAATGTAACCTGTATGCATGGTCGAAATACATTAACCATACCATAGCATAACTTTCACATGTTTTATCTAGCTACACGACCAAACAACAAAGAGCACATGACAAGGTTGTTAGACAGAATGTGTGGGGCATGGTATTTGTGCCATTAAGCCATATAGAAAAAAAATAAAAACGCACAGGCCGGGGAGAAAAAAAAGGTTAGAAACACGGCGACACAGAAACCTGCGTAGAAAATATATTCAAAAACGAATTTGATTTATTTTGCATACGTATAGTAAAGAGACTTTTTCAATGCAGCACCATCTGCTGGATATGAACAGGCATTGCACTACTTCTCCCTAATGCAATACTCATTAGCTCATGCTAGCCAAATCTAGCTTCTTCGATATAGTCAAGATTAGCCCTTGAAACAAAAAAAAAAACAGCACTGACGCACCGTTCATTTCAAATGAAACCACAGTTTACTATTATTGATGTCTTCCTGACTGTCGAGGGATAACAGGCGCCTCGTTTTCGCACCTCCTGAATGTCCCTGTGTAATAACTGGCGATAGACGAGGAAGCCAGAACAGCCAGATGTCATTACACTATCATGTGCCGTGATAAAACATTTATGAGCTATTAGAGCGCCATGCCAGAGGTTGCTGCTGATTCTTACGAGTTGTGGGACACACAGGGTGGGGGGTTATACCAGACTAATGTCATCAAATACACAGCAGTCTGCTGTATTTATTCAACTAACACTTACGCTACTAAAAACATAGCAAACGATGACAAATGATTGCGCAAAACTATGTATGCGATATATCTCTTCCAGTTATAAGGAAATGATACAAAAGCCATTGAAGACTCAATGCGCTGTCAAATGATCATTTTTTGATGTCCTCTCATGTGCAGGAGGTGGACGTTAGTAAACATCACAAAGACCTCTTAACTTTATCGCGTCAGCTTAGAGGCCAGCGGAGATAGAGCAGCTCAAGTCCCTTTTTGGAGGGATTTTTCTGTAAGAAGGTGATTTTGTTCTTTCGGTATCCATTGCATTACTTTTGGCAATTCTGCAGCTAAGACCAGATCTCATTTCAGCGTCGTGCCTGAAGAGAGAGGAGGCTTAGGGGAGATGACAGGCCTCTGTCGGAGCCCCCCCCGCCCGGGCCCGTGCCAAGAAAATGAGGGTTACACAATTACACACAGTTCCGAAAAAAAGCCCTCTTCGTAATTGGATCCATTTTAGGGCCTTTAAAGCACACCTATTGGAGATAAAGCAGCCCAGGGTGCAGATTTCATTCTCCCCTATCAGTCTGCAGTTCTTTTTCATTCAGACTGGCCTGAGAAAACCCAGGACTGCAATGAAGTTAGTCATTCACTTGTGCTGAGAAGATTGAATGTGTCGTTCTGACAGCGTATAACTCATCTTATGTCTACAAAGCCACCTGTGTCATGACCTGACAATAAACTCCTGATCAAAATTTTAAGACCAGTTGAAAAATTGTAAGAATTTACATTTTGCACTGTTGGATCTTAAGGGGGTTCTAAGTGGAGCTTCAAAATGTAAAAAGAAGAAATGGAAGTGAGACAACGACCTGTCCAGGGTGTACCCTGCCTCTCGCTCAAAGTCTGCTGGAACAGGCTCCTGACCCTCGTGAGGACAAGCGGCATAGAAAATGGATGGATGGGTGGGAGTGAGACAAAAATTGTTTTGATTGAGCAACTGATTGCAAACAACCATTAAACTGAAATAGGCTGTTCATCAGCTGATCAACAATTTAAGACCATAGCTAAAAAATGACTGAAACAACCCTCCGAAAATAGAAATTGAATTTTCAAAGAAGGACTCAGTAATGAGTAGCTGTGCCATTCTTGTTAATCACCTCAAAAATTTGTTCCAGCATCCTTGATGCCAGTGTTTCCAGAAGGCTTGTGGGAATGTTGCTCCAGGTGGTGAAGATGGCTTCATCGAAGACGTCCACTGATTGGAACAGATGTCCATTTTTGTAAACTTCCCTTGCTATCCATCCCCAAATGTTCTCAACTGGATTTAGATCAGGGGAACACAAAGGATGGCCTAAGAGTGACGTTATTCCTCTGGAAGATGTCCTCTGTCAGGCAGGCATTTTCAACTGCAGCGTTGTCTTGTTGAAAAACCCAGTCATTACCACACAGACGAGGGCCGTCAGGCGTGAGGGATGTCCCCTGCAACATTTCCACATAGCCACTTTCTTCTACCTTTCAATGTCTATGTTTGGTGCTCTCGTGCAAATTCCAAAAAGGCAATATTGTTGAAGACGTGTTTTTGTTCTTCAAACCCTTCTCTCGCAGATGCCGTCTGGTGGTTATTGGACTGCACTCGGCACCATTAACAACCTTCAATTGGCACCGTGTCAGCCAATTGGATACTCTGGCTTAGGGCGGGTGAAATTTTTTGGGTCTACCACTTGACTTTTTTGCTCCATAACCCTCAGGATCTTTTGAGAGGTTTAAAATGACTCTTACTGCGTCCAACCTTAGCAGCAATGGGTTGCTGTGGGAGGCCTTGCTTGATGCAGCTCAACAATCCCACCGTGTGCAGATAGAGAAAGCTTTTTTTGCCTTTGCCATCAAGACATCATGACAGTGTGAATACCTGACAGAAAATGACATTGAGTCTGCATTTTTGTCAAGATTTTGTCTTTTAACGGCTGTGGTCTTAAGCTTTTGGTCAGCTGATGAACAACCTATTTCAGTTTATCGGTTGTTTGCAATAAATTGCTTACTCAACATTTTTGGTCTCACTCCCATTTCTTCTTTTAGCATTATGAAGCTCTACTTAAAACCGTTAACCTTTTTTAAACCTTAAAAAAATAGATCCAACAGTGCACATTGTAAATTCTTGGAATTTTTCAGCTGGTTTTAAAATTTCGATTAGAAGTTTATAAAATAGTACTTTACAGCATATATTTTGTGGGAGCAGTTTCTCATGATAACCGACAGAGTGAGATCACCCAAACTCAACACCCTCCATCCAGTGTCTCCCACAAGCCGGAAGAAATACTCAATACATCCAATGTTCTCTGACTGAGCCTAAGGGTAGACTTGCAGCTTCCAAAGCACAGCCACACCTCCAACTTTATGCACTGATCCAAGTCTCATATGATAAAAACTTCAGTGGTTCTCTTCTACCCAAATAATAACGAACTGTGATTTGTTTACACATCACCTTGCCACCTTCAAGGTCCTCGAAAGGTTGGCCCTGTTTCCACCAAGCACAATGGTTTGGTTCATGTTTCTTATGTTTCACATTTTACACCAGCTTGACACACTGCAATCCGGAGATCAGGCACCTATTCACAGATAACTCTGTTGCATTCACGTAAACTTACAACGCAGAAAGTAGGATCCACCAATATTTGAATTCACATAGTTGGATTCAGATTCCAAAGTGTTAACCATTACACCATAAAACAAGCTGGCCTGAGGAGCTTTGGTTTCCATGTTGGCGCAGCAATGGTCCATTGTGGAACAGCCAATACATTCGGTCCAGAGTTTACTCCTGGCCTGTAATTCCAGTTCTGGACACTGAATATGCCAACTTCTAATGGCAAGGTACAGTAAATTAAAGTAGTGGTGATAGGATTCAGCCTTAAATCTTCCCAAGTAAATGTTAAACAAGCAAAAGCAAGTTCCACCGAGACTTGAACTCAGATCACTGGATTCAAAGTCCAGTATGCTCACCATTACACCATGGAACCACTTGCCATGAAAGGGTACTACTGACAATGGCTAAACTTCTCCCATGACAACTTTTTCCCTGCAACACTTCAAAAGAAATGTCTTCTTTGTTTGATCACCTTTTTTCTGCAAATAAAAACAGCTTTCGTATTCTCATTTTACAATGTTATGCGGGTCTGGCTATCAGCACCAGCCAGGATTCATCTTGAGCTTTACATATGTATAGCACATTTAAAAACAACCAGGGTTGACCAAAGTGCTGCACAAGCCATATAGACAATAAGACAATAAATAAAATCAAGCAATAAATCAATAAATACACTTAGCCTTGTGGTGACAGGCCACTCAGCCCAGTGCCCTGATGAAATCATGCTCCAACAGGAAAAAAAACAAAAAACAAAAAAAACAGACCCCAAATGACATTAGTGCAGGGGTTAAAAGGAGTGAAGTGAAGCGAGTGAGTGAAGCTCTAACCATATAAAAATACAGCAAACACACTGATGAAACAGGGGAAACAAGGTCAAATACTTTCTACGATCTGATGTCAATTTCAGCCTGTTTGCGCAATGAAATAAATGATACAAAATGGTGGATTTTACGTTTCAGCTGTTGTGATTTCCAAAGTACAACACCTCATTGTGCACCAAACGCATTTTGCTGCATCCAAAACATGTACTTTGACCAAACTCCGCCAACGTAGTCCACACACAATGTAACTAAAATTGAATTTAAAAAAAAGACTATATGCAAATGAGCTGACCGCTGCCTTGACACATGATAGGAACGTCAGAGTATTTGCAAGTTGTATCTCCGGTTTTTCGTCAACATTCAGACAATAACGAAAGTGACACGGATTCAAAATCAGAAATGTGGCATTACATGTTATATACAAGATTTCATTAATTCATTTTCTATGCAGCTTGTTAATATGCAAATTTGTTAGAAAATGACTTCAAATTTTTGGAAGTACTTTGTTGGAATTGGTAACTGTGTCTGAGATGAAATGGCTATGACCTGTGGTGTTCCCCAGGGGTCAATCCTGGGACCCTATTGTTCATTCCGTACATGCTTCCTTTAGGCCAGCTAATACGCAGCTGAAATGTGTCCTAACTATGCAGACGACACTCAGATCTACGTGTCACTGACGGCCGGTGAACATGGTCCTGCAGATTTACTTTGTCACTGCGTCAAACAGATCAGTGTGTGGATGCAAAACAACTTTCTTCAGATAAACTCCAACGAAACTGAAATCATTGTCTTTGGCCCACAGAAACAAAGCGAAGCTGTTACTGTATCAGTCACCTTGAGGCTTTTTCTCTAAAACCTAATCATCAGGTTAGAAATCTCTGGGAAATAATGGAGTCGGATCTGAACTTTAACAGCCACATTAAATCAATAACATCATCAGCTTTTTACCACCTAAAAAACATTTCCAAAATCAAGGGAATAGTGTCTAAGCCAGTGTGAGAGAGACTAATCCATGCCTTTGTCTCCAGCAGGCTACACTACTGTAACGGCCTTCTCATCGGGCTCATTAAACAAGCTATAAAACATAAAACAGTATAAAACAGTACATCCAAAATGCTGCTGCTCGAGTCTTGACCAGAAACAGGAAATATGACCATATTAGCCCAGTACTCAGGTCTCTGCACTGGCTTCCTGTCACTCAGAGAATGGACATTAAAACAGCTCTGCTTGTGTACAAGTCTCTTCTTGGTCTTGCGCCAAAGTACATCTCTGACATGTTAGCGCCACATAAACCATCTCGAGCTCTGAGAAGCTCAGGAAGTGATCTCCTGCGGGTGCCCAGAGCTAAGACTAAACACGGTGAGGCTGCGTTTCTGTTTTACGCTGCCAAAATCTGGAAGTCTTCCAGAAGATGTGCCACAATCCTCAACTTTGGCAATGTTCAAATCCAAGCTGAAAACACTTCTATTCCACTGTGCATTTCACAACTGAAGTATTTTATCTGCACTCTTCTTTTTTTTGTTTTGTTCTGGAATAATTCATGGAATTTTATGTAATGATTTTAGAATGATTTATGAAGTGATTTTACCCTCCTTTTCTGTAAAGCACTCTGTAAAGCACTTTTCTGTAAAGCACCTTGTGTATGAATTGTGCTCTATAAACTTGCCTTGCCTTACCTTACCCCTTTCAGGAGACTGACCCATATAGTTTTACCATTTCAATGCATATAAATGACCAATGAAAGGGATAAATGAACATTTTTATGTAATTTTTTACCTTGAATGAAGACTTGATTGTTGACAAAGATGGAAGGAGAGATCCACAACACAACCTTTTTGAATTCAATAGTGTTTCTCATCTTCTCGCAACTTTCTCTGGCTCCATTGTGGGTTATTTTGAATATCACAGACTTGTGGCATAGTTCCGGTTTCCATGCTAATAGGCTACTAACAGGGACGGTTTGTGATAAAAATACGTTACAACCACAGCTGGACTCACGGAGAGTATTAATAACATGACAAGACGCGCCACGTATTTTATGCTAACCAGGAAATGTACATGAAAAGAGGCAACGTTTTTACCAGAAATTTTCATTGTAGAGCAATAAGCTAACTGCATCTCGTACCAACTGACGTCTCACTACTCTGCTTGAGCCCGTGACGACTGCAAGCGGACGTGACGTTGCATGCCACCCAGCAACACTGAATACCAGGGGTCCTCAATTACATTTGTACAAAGGCCAGAATTTGGGCCGATAGTATAATAAAAAAAAAAAAAAAAATCTAACCCGCTGTGTTTGAATCCCCATCCACTTGTTCCCAAAGCGTGAAACAGCCACTTGCAGAGGACGTATTGCATAAATTAGCACTTTTCTGTGAGACTAAGTGGTTTCATTATTTGGGTCATGTTTGAGGACAACTGCCGTTTACTGTATATCATACCTTTTTGTGTTTTCATTTGGGTTAATGCAAGGATGTTGACAGCATTTCAGTGTTGCCATAGGTAGGCCAATCAGATTGTAAACATCAAATTATAGTTCGTATGTGCTTAACTTGTGGTGATTTTAGGTTTCTTGTACATTTGTCTTAAAATGTAAGCGGTACTGGAGCTTGGTTGAGCTGGGGGTACATTTCTCATCCATCCATCCATTTTCGGTATCGCATGTCCCCACTGTGTTTGCGGGTGTGCTGGGAGCCTATCCCAGCTGTTATGCACCCTGGATTGGTTTAAATTTCCCTTATTTTCCAATTGCAATATCGACAGGTATGTTTTACAGACCCATGCGCTTCAAAGAGCCAGCTCTATGGATAGTTTGGCTCGCCACCAGCACACCACTTGGATGGCACCAGCAGGTATTTTTAAAAAAACTTGTTCATGTTCATTGCCTTAATCATACGGAAAATAAATAGAAAAAACATATTCAAAAAATGCTAACTTTCATCACTGTATTTCATATATTGTGCGTCATATAAGGCTTACATGTTTTACTCTTGAAAGTGGCCACTATGGAAATCACATGCCAACCTAGCATCCAATACACGTTTCATATTATTTTTATAGTTACTATAGTTATAGATTACTTAAAATATATATATGAATCATGTATGGAACATACTGTATGTTGACATCTGATTTCTTCATATACCACACACATTTCACATGATTCTTATGAAATTTATGTTATTATCTTGTATGAAAAAAATGCAAAAGTGGCCACTTTGAAGACAAATATATGAAACGCAAACTGAAGGTGACTGAAAGTTACATTTTTTTAAAATACGTTTTTTCAATTTCTTTTACATATGGGTACATATACTGTTTGGACATTTTTGTATTTCCAGTAAACACTTGATGTAAAGTTAGTTGAGGTTTGACTGTCATTTGTGTTTAATAAATTGGTACCAAAGTCGTGACGTCACACACGTCGTTGTATCTTAATCATAGCTCCTGTGACACAGTAATGACGCCATAAAGTGGTGAGTTAGCGCAGGTAAGGACGCCACTGACGGTCTGTAATTTATACAAACAGTAGTTAGTATATATTTTGGTCTTATTTTTTTTCGCGATTTAAATCAAGTAAGGCCTGTTTACGTGCTAGCTAGCGTGTGCATACTAGCAACATGCTAACTCAATTAAAGCGATAGGGAGGCGTTATTAAAGAGGACCCGGGCCTCATAGACTTAACGCCATTGTTGCGTAAATTCGTGGATTACTTGTCAAAAAAGAGACAACCCACGGTACGTGTAACTTTCAAAACACTTACTCTCTGGGTTCGTCACAGACAGTCGGTAAAGGAGAAGCCCGGTGATGCGAGTGATGCGTCATGCGCGCACAGGTGGACGGACAGCGGGGAGTAGGGTGGAAGACTTTGAGGACCCTGCTGGACACATCTTGTTCCCGTGTCCGTTACGATTATAATACGTGGCGGTACGAACCATGGTGTCATAAAGCACCTGAAAGATAAAGGTACACCCACGGTGTATTTATTAGAATGCGTCTTCTGCGGGTGGAGAAGCTCCGAGGTGAGTTGACTGGGGCGTCCATGTCCTCGTCAGAAGAGCCGGGCGCACAGTCGGACCACCACCACCCGGTCCCCCCAAGGATGGACTCCTCTGGCTCCGAGGACAATCAGTTTTCTCCCGGAGCCCGAATTCACTCCAAATCATCCGGCTACGACGTGCTGTCAGTTCTGGGCCGAGGTGCCTTCGGTAATGTTGTCAAATGCAGGAAGACTACTGACAACAAGACGGTGGCGGTCAAGACCATCAAGAACCACGGTACTTCAGCCAAACGTGCCATATATGAGGTAAAAGACATCCAATTATTTATAATGATTCAAAATATAATCTAATAGAAACAATCTTTGCAGATTCTGGCCCTCCTTAAGATCAAAAAGATGGATGCTGACAAATGCCACCTCGTGCAATGGAACAGCATCTTCAGCATCACCGGCCATGTTTGCATTGAATTTGAGCTTCTGGACAAAAGTCTCTATGACTTAATTAAAGAACGGAATTTCAGACCTCTACAGCTGAAGGAGATCCGGCCAATTGTGTATCAGGTACACTCCCCTTCATCAACACAAGTCAATTTTTTGAAAATGTTTTTAATGGGCAGTGTAACGGCCTCAGTGTGGAGATCGTTTGAATCTCTGAAGTTTGCATGTGCGGATTTTCTCTGGGTACCCCGCCTTACTCCCACATCCTGAAAACATGCGTACGCTACAAACTGCAGATTCCAAATTGTCCAAGTGAATGTGCGTGTGACAGCTTTGTCTATATGTGACCTGTGATTGTCTGGCAACTGGTCCAGGGTGTACCAAGTCATCTGGGATAGGCTCCAGCTCACCTGTGACTCTAATAAGAACAAGTGGTATACAATATGGATGGATGTTTTTTTGTTTTTTTTATTTTGTGACTCCAGTTAGCTGACACTCTGAACCATCTGAAGGCTTCTCAGATGATTCACGCAGACCTCAAGCTGGAGAACGTGATGCTGGTCAACCATGTGCAGCAGCCCTACAAGCTTAAAGTCATCGACTTTGGCCTGGCTGCTCAGGTGTCCACCGCCAAACAGGGCTCGCTCATTCAGACGCTCCCGTATCGGTGAGTCGCTACCTCAGTGCGGCCCCGGGAGCCATTTGCAGACAGGAACTTCATTTTCTTTGGCCCAGAACATGTTAAACTCATAAACTTGCATTTCAAATTACGATTTTGGCCACACAAAAAATATATAAAGGACACACTCGGGTTAAATAAAGAAAAAAAAACAAAAAAAAATATTTATCTATAACACAAAGTTGTTTGTTTTTTCTTTAAATATGGCCTCTAATCGATTTGTTTTTTTATAAAATAAAAGATTACCTATTCTTTAATTTTAAATATTTCGTATTTGGCCCTCGGTGGAAAACTTTTTTTTTTTTTTTAATGATGGCCTAAATTTTCATTTGTAACTTGTAGTAAGTTAATTTTATTTTGATAATGTGATATGCCCCATCGGTCAATAAATAAAAAAAAAAAAAACAAGCTGTGTGCTGCAAATGGCTTTCGGGCCGCACTTTTGGCATCCCTGGTATAACCAATAGGTCAGTGGAACAATGTATTGATACCCATTCCAAAAGCTGTTATCAGCTTTATAGACATGGTACTGCAATGTTTAATAAGCTAAATAAGCTAAGCTATTGTATTGCATAGGTGGTCACAATGTGAGATATTCCACTGTCTCAACATAAATGTAGTCTTCACAAAAAATGTTAGAATGACTATTGATCTTCTCCCTCCAGGTCTCCAGAGGTCCTGCTGGGTGCCCCCTTCACAGAAGCGATAGACATCTGGTCCGTAGGCTGCATCGCAGCTTTTTTATACACAGGCACTCTGCTCTACCCTGGCAAAAGTGAATACGACATGGTAAGTAAGTATACATTTATCTTTTTCCACATTTTCCCATGAGAAATGATGGAATAAATAGACGTAATCGTTTTTTTTGCATCAACACCAATAAATTAACTGCTACAAGTAATTTTAAGGTCTAAGGTCTTCCCGTTTTTAACTGACGTATAAATGTAAAGAAGGTCAGAGAGGACGTGATGCCGGGGGTTCATAGTTGAGTTTAAGCTTGGCGTGGGTTACAGTTGCAACAGTAGCTCATGTTAGGGATTATTGTTACAATTCGAAACTGAGTAAAAGCCTGTTGTTCCGGCGACCACGTCTGGCGCGTGTGTGATTCACCGTTACTGACACCTAGTGGCCAGCGTATACTGCATATTGTCACAGCGTCTTTGAATGCCTTATACACTGTATTTGTATTTTAGCTCATGCAGCCGCTTGAAAATGCTTGTAGGCAAACAATTTCAGATTTGCCGAAATGAGCACCGTATTCAAACACGAAACAACATGATTTATTAATATATTTTTGAGAAATTGTGACAAGAGTGAAGCTAACAAATTGAAAGTGCTAAATTGGCAGAACATCGTCTTCAATGATGAGTGAAAAAGCTATCATTTGAAAGCAAGTAGCCTCACAAAACAATAAAAACACTGCTTAAACGTTGATAACAGGTTGCGATGCATGTGGTCATGGAGTCTTGACTTCGTTGAATTGCACCCCTTGAGACGGTCCTTTTTCACCAAAAATAAACTAAAAGCCAAAGAAAAAGCGTGTGGTTAATGGCTTGTTGACTAAGCTGAGGTCTGGCGTGACTTGGGAGTTTTGCATTTTAGTTTTGAACATTTTAGCTTAATTTACATTTGGTTTCACTCTCTTGCTAATTGTTTTGCATGTTAGTGGTACATAACTTGCTCACGAGGTGTTTTTCTTTTGCAGATCAGGTTCATTGTGGAGACTCAAGGTCAGCCTCCAGATAACGTCCTAGAAGCGGGACTACAGACGAGCTGCTTTTTCCAGATGGAACGCAACTTTGCCTGGAAGCTAAAGGTGCGTTCCTCACTACGATTTTATCGTCTAAAAACCACAAGGAAAAGAAATAGCAGTTAAAATGTTATCCATGGCTAACTGCAGCCTTATCGCTTCATTCAGACACCAGACCAGTACCAGAAAGAGACAAGTTTGGTCCCCAAAGAGACCAGACGATTTAAGTTCCGCTCGCTTGATCGCCTTTTGCATGTAAGCACTCACTCTAAAACTTTTAATACTCACTGTATTGATCCCGATATAAGACACTATTTTTCCTTAACTCTTATATTTGGGGTCTGGAGATTTATCCATGCAAAGCATCAAGTGGCGCCAAACGACTTCTTCCCAAGCGAGTCAGAGCCTTTCTTCATGTCACTCAGTGACCTGGATAGATACAGCAGCGAAACAAGGCACACAGGGGAAAAGTGTCATGTTTTGGATTCAATTTATCTTTTATCAAAAAATGGGTATTGGAAAAGAGGGGTCATTTCATATTCGGGTCAATAACAGTCTTCCAGTTTTTAATTGCCTTTTGATCCAGTTCCAGCCCGGCATCTTAAACACCAGGCACATTGCAAACAAAGCTGCCAAGACGGCCGACGTGCAGAAGTTCGTAGACCTGCTGAAGGGGATGCTGCAGCTCGATGCCTCCCAACGTATGACGCCTCACCAGGTGCTGGAGCATGACTTCAGCAGCATGAGCCACTTGGACCCACTTAAAGACACCAGCTCTCAGTAAGTCAATACCGCTCTTTAATGCAGTGTTTCACCAGTGCATGCAATAGCTGCGGTCAAGGTGGTGCAATGGCTCTAGTGGATAAAATCAACAAAACGTCAATGGTCTTTGCACCCAGTAGGCTCAGGCAGGCTACAATATACAATATCCATGTTGTCAAAATTGTATTCAACAGCCGACACTCATAAACGTCCATCTGTGTTGCAGCGTGCAGTCCTGCTTTCACATCATGTCCGTCTGCTCCAACAAGACCACGCTGCAGTCCTTCAGCGGGAAAGGGTTCAACTCATCCGCATTAGGCGAGCCACACGACGACGAGCCGTGCTGTAGCCCAGCCTCACCAGAACCGTACGAAATCATGGCCCAAGAAGAGCGGTCGGACCCAAGTTGACACCGTAAGGCCAGGGATGAACAGCATGTGGTGACTAGGGGCCTATGAAATCCATTTTTTATTTTTTATTAAATTACGTTTTTTCCGTTTTAATTTTTTAAAGTTCAGGTTTTTTTTTTCTTTTTACGCTTATTTTATCACCATAGATTGTGTGTTTACTTATGTCAGTGAATAAAATGACTGTTAAGTAAATGCAAAAATCCTTACATTTATTGATGCAATACATCATTGGACAATTTTTCTCAGTATTTTTCTAACGTTTCATTGCTACAGAATACTCAACAAACGATCGTATCCGTGCTTGTGGGTAAATTGCAATTGTTTTATTCATTTGAGGTATGTTTTGAAGACACCCTTATTTTATTATCACTATTGCAGGATGTGCGTCGCTCTTACCTTGAAGGCCATAAGTAGTGTGTGCTGAAAATGTGTTTTGACTGTTGCTAAGTGAGATAGCTAGCTGGGTGCCTGTTGCAGCCGTGGCTGTTAACACAGTCAGCGGGCATGGGCATCCTAAAACGCTCTTTTACACAACTTTGGCATACACACAGCCAGTTTACACTGGCAATTTCCGCACGCGAACTCACCCTCGGTGAAGTGTTTTCCCCACACAAACGTTCCTTCTCCTCACATTTACAGCATTTAATTTGCAATATGTCAATAACAGTCAGTTTCCAATTGCGCGATTCCGTTAAGGTGGAAATTACAGGGCCCTAGGTGAGGGGTTGAAGAGGAGGGTATGCAGTAAAATCCCCATGAGTTTTATCTTCATTCCTCTTCAGTAACAGCTATTAGCTATTCTTGATCAGGACTCAAGTCTGCCATGTCGTGTGGAAATGAATAGCGTTGGTGGTCTGAAGCGTCAAGTTGCTTTAAGGTTTAACAACCCAGTTAGTGACCGACTCAAAACCGACGCGCTACCGATGGCGCTTCACTGCTTAGTTCTTTCATGCTTCCAGCGTTCCCATTTTGACATAACTTTCTCGACAAATGGCTGTCTGACAGAGCAGTGTGCTTGTTGAATGAATAGGTAGAATGTGGTGAAAGATGTACATATTTGTGTTTGTTAGTGAGCAGGCTACTTATCTGTAGATGATGCCATCAACTGTTGTATTCACAGGATATCCAGATCCTCACCAAAATGTAATGGCTTCTTCCTCGTCTCGTGCTACTCCATAATTTTTTATGGGATCTGTTTGGGGTTTGTTCTCCATGGCAACTGTACTGTCCTAGTATTTACTAAGTCAAAATGGCTGCACACCACAATGTGGTTTATCACCTCTTAATACAAAGTAAACGTTATGCGCCCTCTAGCCCATTACTAAGTGCACTTTGGCCCATCTGATAGCTAATAACGGTGCCATTAAATGGACCGATAACATGTGCAGCTGTGTCCTCATCGTCATTCTGCCTGCCCGCCTCACCCCGGCGTCCCATCTCCCACCACCTTGCCTTTTAATCCTCCCAATAAAACCCATCTTATTCTCACCGCCACCGAGGTGTCGGTGTATGCCGTTGGCTGCAGGAAATGAACAATCCCCCAAACACGCTTCTTGATGAATGTAGTGTTTCATCACCTTGGTGCCCATGCGTCTGATTTGTGTGCAGGGAGACTTGCACTGGAGGCTTAGCAGATGAATAGTCCATGCCTGGGAGCTGCTTAGTGCGTGGCACACATGGGACGGGGCTGGCCGTGTTGCAATGCGACAGCTGGTTGACGACAACTGGTAATACATTATGCAAATGGTAGCAACTCTTCAACTTGGATTGTTGTCGTTGATCAGACTCATGCAGGACTTATTGCAAATATGTGGAAGTGGGTGGGAGGTGGTGGTTACAAGCCTGCAGTGTAATTCTACAGTAGCCTTGTCTGTCAATCAGTCGGTCTGTCCAAGTCTGTTTTTTGTCTTTTCGCCCGATGCATGGACAAATGCACACAGATGGATGGACGGACCAATCAACAGACGGATGGATGGACGCACGGAGCAAACGACAGATGGACGGTCAAAGTAACGGCCGGTTGGCAACGGATGGATGCATAGACAAACTTTCAGAACATTTCTATTTGCCCGTCAGGCCGTCCATATCCGCCTTTTGAACGCTTGTCCATCTATTCTGTTGGTGTGTCGGTCTGTCCTGTCAGTCAGTTGGTCTCTGCTTGTCCCTCTATCCGCTCACCAGTCACTTCCTCCATACATTTGGTTTTTCCGTTTTGTCTGTTGTCTTCCACCAGAGTTGCTTAAAAGGAAAACTGTAGGCTAAAGTTGCAAGTACTTTGAAGCAAAAATGGAGCCCTGATTAATGTCATTGCAGCTTGTTATCAGCGTACCCCAAGATGCCGACTACGCTTGATTACATATTAGTTGAAACACATTCTATGTATGCAACATTATGCAACTTAGTCTTTGTGTGTTTTTTCCTTGCACTCCACAGGGAAAGCAATTAATTTTACAGTGGTGTTGCTCCACAATCACAATTTGCACATCAAACAGGCTCCACCTTCATCCTGCTCCATTTGCATACAATTGCTCAAAAGGTACATCAATGTCAAGTAAGAAGCCTCATTCCATGTTCTCCTCTGCGAGGATGCTGAGGTTTGCACACCTGAGGTGCCCAAAGCAAAGCGGCGAGCTGGATGTTAGGTGTAAACAAATGATGGGGGCCTGCGAAGGGTGTGCCAATTCTTTTATGATGGCGCTATCAAGCGTAAAAGCTTCAACTGAAGTTATCAGATTATCTTTTCCAAAGTGACAACTGGATAACTTGACATTAAATAGTGCCCTGTGATTGGCGGCGACCAGGCCGGGTGTACGCCACCTTTTGCCCCAAGTCAGCTGGGAAGGCTCCAGCATACCCCCGCGACCCTAGTGCGGACGTGCGGTACATGACACAGGTTACACATTTTATATAAACCTTTAGGTACGTACCAATTCCAGTTCCTGTGAGGCAAAACACTAACTGGTCCTGTCAAAATGTAATTAATGTTGCCACTTTTTTCTACTGAAAGAGGAAACTTAATTCCTCTCCCCCCTTTGGTGTCCGCTCTCCGAGATATGTGTGTAACGTTCTTGGAATGAAAAGCGGTGTCTCCAATGCATTGTTTTGTATTAACTCTTGAAATACTCCCAATAAATCATCTTTGATCACTAAACAACCAACTAATTTCATTCTCAGCATGCCGTACTAATTACCGCGCATTATAAATAGAATGGCTTTCTGCAAGTGATTAATTGGCTTCCATGTTGCTCCTTAGAAACAATATGCTATTACAGCAGCAAACGGGGAAGAGTCCAAACGAAATGCACATGAAAGAAAGCACATAAAAGATTTTTTTTAATAGTGTGGAGTTTTTTATAGCAAATTGGGAAAAGCCCAGATTCTAACAGGTTGGCCGTTACAGAAGTGTTCATCCAAGTAAGACCTTAAAAATATTTCATGCTGGGGTCAAAGGTCCAATCATTATGATGTTCCCTCGGCGTCAATTCCCATCAGTGTATTTCCCGACGTCCGAGCAAAGAGCCCTCCGGATAATTAATGATACCTGAGACAAGATGAGCTGAGGTTAAATTTGTACAGTGGAACCTTAGTTAGCGTACACCCCGGTTAGCATGTTTTTTGGTTAACATGTGACATGACTCTTCCCAAAGACATAGTGGGGCAGCGAGACTCCACCTTGGTGATGAATTCAGTTGTGTTTCTCACCTTCTTTAATCAAATGCCGGCACTCGCAATTTTCTTTGGCTCCATTTTGGGTTATTGAAGTGAAACACTGTTGACAAAACACAAAGGTGGCGTCTGTTGATCCCGCTGCCACATCGTGTCTTTGGGAACAGTCAAATCTTCAATGAAAGTTGAAGTAATCTTAAATGTTGATTTATCCCTTTAATTCATCATTTATGTTTAGTTTTTTTCTGCTTGTAAAACTATAAACATTTTTTACTTTCTGGTTAGCGTCCGTTTTGGTTAGTCTGACCATCTAGAACACACATCTAGAACGGTAACCAAGGTTTCACTGTACTTCAACCGGTCAATCCTTCTAGTCATCCATTGAGTCTTCCATTTATCCATTTAGCGTCTGTCAGTCTTGTTTGTCCAATCCTCCATCCATCGCACGCATCCGTCCGTCTATCATCCTTCTGGCCCTCGTTTGATTTGCCGAGGCATCCGTTCATTTACCTGTACAGTAGTCCATCGGTCAATTGCTTTATCAATTTATTGGTCTGTCCATCAATTCATCTGTCATCTGTTTGTCTAGTCATCCATGCGTTGCACCTTTTATTGGTCAATCCAGCCCCCAATTTACCCATCAGCTATGTGTCTGTCCAACCTCATCAACCATTCCACAAATATGCACAATAATGATAGCAAATGCAGTATTTAGTGGAAAATGATTGTATTTCTTTTGAGGACGTAGTTGGCAACAAACATTGCACTGAACCGTTCTTTCATCCTGTGAATGAAAACACAAATTGGTGATTAGGATTTAGTGACTAACAGTTCAGAAGGGAACCTATTAAGAGTTTTGTTTGTCTTGCATAATCAAAAGTTGAGTTGCTTCATACCCTCCACCATGAATTATTATTAACACCCAACAGGAAATGTTTGGTAGGCAGCATTGATAAGAGCCTCCCCAGAGTCCCCAATTGTTCTCCCACTCAGTTTTACCTCCAGGATACAATCAAGGCCGCTGTTATTCTCTCTCTTTGTACCCTCGTGATTACATTTCAAACCTTTTTAAAAAGCCTCCTGTTTTTTTTTAGTGGATGAGCCACAGCATTATGAAGTAATTTAACACTCCAGCTACTCTCTGCTTGGCATAATTATAATGTCCTGTGAGTTTCCATTCAACTCATTTGGATATGAAAATGAGAAAAATAAGCACTTTAATTAGCACATTTTTTTTTTCCCTCAAGTTGATGGTGTACCACGTCAAATCTCTCTGTACCAAAAAAGTTTGCCAGCAATAAAACGCAATCTGCATGCAACGTGATCATTTGAGATGTTGCCACTGGCGGTTTGAAAGCATTGGGGGCAAAGAGTTGCACTGCCCCACCAGATGGCACTATAGTGAAAAGAACATATTACTTTCTCTTATGATTTTATGTTGCTAGTTTTTATATTCGACAGGGTTGGCTTTAGACTTGAAGGCAAATTGTTTCTGATATGCATTTGGCAGGCGTTTTAGTCCTTATTGCGTGTCCTTTTAAATGGTAGCACATACGGGTTTCAAGTAAGGGTTAAGATTTCATGTTAGCTGTTGGTTTTTGAGCTGGGGCTACGGATAATGTGAAGATAGCGATTCAAATTAGGGTTTCAGGGTAGTTGGTGTTAGCATTTTGAGTTGGGGTTTCAAGAGCAAGGGTTATTATGGTTTCAAGTTAGGGTCGGGGCTTTGGGTTGGGATATCAAGTTAGGGTTTCAAGTTAAGATTAACGTTTTGAGGTACGAAAATGAGGGTTTCAAATTAGTTAGGGAGGGTTTCAAGTTAAGATTAATGTTTTGAGGGACGATATGAGGGTAAGTTAGTTAGGGTTTTGTGTTGGGATTTCAAGTTAGGGTTTCAAGTTAGGGTTAGGGTTTCCATTTCAGGTTATCAGAGGGTTTCAAGTTAGGGTCGGGGCATCAAGTTAGGGTTTCAAGTTAAGATTAACGTTTTGAGGTACGAAAATGAGGGTTTCAAGTTAGTTAGGGAGGGTTTCAAGTTAAGATTAATGTTTTGAGGGACGATAATGAGGGTAAGTTAGTTAGGGTTTTGTGTTGGGATTTCAAGTTAGGGTTTCAAGTTAGGGTTAGGGTTTCCATTTCAGGTTATCAGGGTTGCAAGTTAGGGTTCTAGGGCTTCAGTTGGGATTTTGACTTATGTTTTCAAGTTAGTGTTTCAACATAGGGATATTAGAATTAGGGGTTTAAATCAGGGTTAGGGTTTTGAGTCAGTGTAAGGTATCAATAAAAGCTAGTTTAAATATAATATACAGTCTGGAGGTTAATGTTTTTGTACAGTAAAGCGCGTATATTATTCACTGAAGAGCAAGTTCTTTGCATATTAAGTCAAAGATGTGGCTCAGGCTTGCTATGAAAACGTCCAGTAAAGAAAGACCACTAAACATTTTAGTGGGGTGGATGATGCGACTCATTAAAGCAGCCGATCCTGCCCCCCTCCCACAGAGCTTGCACTGTTGCTCATAGAAACTGACAGAATATTTCATTAGAGGCCTTGAATATTTCATTTGAATGCACATCTTGGGATGCATTTCCTCTTGCCTTTCATACATTAGGAATTGAGCAGTGCCACAATTAAATGCAGCTCATCTGCATATGAAGAGAGGCTCCATGAATGTGTGTTTTTGAAAGGGCGACATGTGGGCTTCTATAAGTGACGTAACCATCGAGACGCACCAACACCATTTCCAACCTGGCTTCTTTGCGCCACGTTTTGATGTCCTGTGGCCCGCAGACATTGCTGCCCGACTCCCCTTAGCCTTTTCTGCCTCTTCGTTTCCATGGCAACTCTCTGCTGCTCACACAACTTCAGAGAGAGGACTTCCCGCCTTATAAGATATGAAACCTTCAAACTGGAAAAAAGTGCCCATAATATTAGGTACACATTTATTGAGGAAGAACCTGCACAGAAGCTGCTCACAGCCTCTTGGGGGCATAATTCAGTGGTATTGGGGATTGCTATAATACCTTGTGATGCAATAACAAACAGTCCCGTATTTAGGTTAGGTTTGGTTACTGGAACACTGAAAATTCCTGAAATTCTATTTTAAAGTTAATAATACAGTGGAGCCCTGATTAGTGCCATCAATTCGAAACTAACTGAATCCATTTTTCCCATAAGAAATAATGTAAATCCAATTAATCTGTTCTACAAAGCCAGTTTATAGTTTCATAACTATAGTTTTACATGCAAAAAACATTCAAAATGTGTAGAAATACATATAAATGATGAATGAAAGGGATGAATGTACATTTAAGGTTACTTTTACCTTTGTGGAAGATGTTTTTCTTTATGACTGCTCCCAAAGACACGATGTGGTAGCGAGATCAACCACCATCATCTTCCTGTTTTGCTATGAGTTCTTTTTTTCAATAGTATTTCTCATCTCAATAACCCAAAATAGAAAGAAAGTTGCAAGTGCCAGCGTTTTGTCAAAGAAGGTGAGAAACACTATTGAATTCAGGAAATAACTCATGGCAAAACAGGAAGGTGGTGTTTGGTTGATCTCGCTGCCACATCGTGTCTTTGGGAACTGTCACGTCTTGAACGAAGGTAACCATAAATGTTCAGTTAGCCCTTTCATTCCTCATTTATATGCATTTATGCATGTAAAACTACAATAGTAAAACTATCAAAACGTGTGTTGTGTTTACATATTTGAGAGTCAACAGCTGATGACGTCATAGACGGACGATGTAATGTAGCTGACTTCGAGCTCCAGTTCCGGGTTTGTGATGATTTTTTTTTTTTTTTTTTCAAAACAGGTGGACTCACGCAGTGTATTAATAACACGACGAGATTGTACGCTTACTGGAGAATACTTGCAACTGTGGCATAATTGGTGTACATTTTTTACATTAACTGACAGTAAACACATTAACCGGGGTGGACACTAACCAAGGTTCCACTGTATATCATGTAATCTACCACCACCATAATACAGTGTACTCACTTTTTTATTAATTCATAAAAATAAGATTGCATTTTTGGTGAATCTTTGTGCACCCCTGAAATAAATCAAATATTAAAGTTAGTGTATTATAATTATAAATATATCTGTTATTTATTTTTTTTCATGATGATGAAGCACTAGTGAATTTTTTTGCATATGACCCTAACCCTCACCCTTTGTAGAATTTTCTAGAACATGTTGTCATTATGTTTTCCTGGAATTTTCATTTCATTTCCCATGGGGGCCGCACGTTGGCCCAGTGGTTAGCATGTTGGCCTCACAGTCAGGAGATCTAGAAGATCGGGGTTCAAATCGCCGTTTGGGCATCTCTGTGTGGCGTTTGCATGTTCTTCAATCCGTGCGTAGGTTTTTTCTGGGTACTCCGGTTTCCTGCCACATTCCAAAAATACATGTTTAGGTTTTTGGGGACTCTAAATTGTCCGTAGGTATGGCTGGCGACCATTCCATGTCTGTCCAGCCATTTTAGTGCTACCTGGTGGTTCTTCTGATTTATTGTTCCTTATCTGGGGAGTAGAAAGGTCTGTTTGCATGAAAACCCCCCATGGATGTGCTTTCACGTCCTAATATAAGCCTGTGCATTTCTTTGTCTCGGGGCGCTCTCCAGTCGACGGCAACATTGAATGTCCTCACTGCATGATTAGTGCTTTGGAAGTAAAATGGACAAAAGACAACTTGGTTACTGTGGACAATCTTTGATAGAAAATTGCCAAAACAAATGGGTTTCCCATGGTCCATTTTTATTCATACATTTCATTCATATGTTTTTTAATTGTAATTAGTTATATGGGATTACTCGTTACTAATAATGGTCGTCAGCACTGGTATGCATCTCAGCTGTATTGCGCTGTGCGTATGCCGCATGACATGCTCGCAAAATCACTGACAGTATGATCGCAAACTGTGTCTCTGGTGCGGTTGAAACACAAACCTTCACTGCACAGCACGGTGAGGGCACGACAGCCGTTTACAGCAGCGCTCCCTCTGCACGCCTTGGTGCGTATTAGCATCAATATTGCATGCTTGAAGATGTGTTGTGCGCGACTACATGTGACAGTTGTCCTCGGCGTGTGAAAGTGTGGCGTATGTGCGAGAAGCTGCGCGTTTGCAATGGAGAGGCGGCGCACAGGAAAAAGTGCCTTGTCATGTTGACGCTTGAAATATTTACCCCATACAGTGGTACAGTTATGGTAGAGGATGGCGTCCTATGAATGTTTCAACGACGACCCGGGAAGGGATTTATCTTTTTGCTCACTTTTCCTCCCCTAACAATGCCGTAGACTGAACACAATGTTCCGCCTTAAATGAATTCTTATTAGGCGTCTAAAAATAGTGGCTGGCGTTTGAGGGTCTGGGCCGCCTCTAATCTGACAAGCACAGAGGGAGCATCATGACCAGCCAGCTGCCATGGGAGGCGGAGAAGAAAAAGGGCTGAATATCAGCAGCCTGCTCGTCATTAGCGCGCTAAATGAATAGGAGCTAGCAGATATTGTCTCGTGGTTTTCTGCTGCTGCTGGCATCATCGTGCGGGCATAAAAGTTTTGATTGCGGAACCTCTGCAGAACCGGATCCAAATCGTTCCGTTGAGCAGTAACAGCAAATGGGGTTCAAATCTCACTGGCCACATAATTAAGTGCAGCATAAGAAGATTCAATGCAAGAGCTGTGGCGACATGCTGGAACAGACTGTTCCCCTTCTGGCCTGTTGGTGGCAGTAATGTGTATTATACCCCCTTTTTTAACACATCTGGTGGCCAGTGCCCCGACGTGAACTCAATGCAAGTGGACTGCATCACTGAAAAGTAAATTGCTTGCATTTTTATCCAGATCTGCACCAGAATGTGGTGTGTTCCTGTTAGCCCACGTGCTACTCTAAAACTTCTGGCATACCCGCGACCCTAGTGAGGACAAGCAGTGCCCAAAATGGATGGGTTTTTGTGATAATATTTAGCAACTTTTAAAAATAAGGTTTAAAAAAATAGTACTATGTTGGCCACACAGTCAGGAAATATGAACGAACTGGGTTCGTATCTCCGTTTGGGCATGTGGAGTCATCACGGCTCAAACGTCTACGGCACATGTGTCAAACTCGTGCCCTGGAGGGCCGAGACGCTGCAGGTTTTCTCTCCAACCAGTTTCTTCAGCAGGTGATTTAATTGATGAGCTCCTTCCCTCAAACTGAAGATGTTGATCATTAAAATCACCTGCTTTAGTGACTGGCTGGAAAGAAAACCTGCAGTGTCTCGGCCTTCCATGGCACGAGTTTGACACCCCTGGTCTACGGTGTTATATTTGTGCCTTAACTTTGAGGTAGCAAAGGCAGACTTTGCACCCTATTAACCTGAAATAATTACTGTTGTGTGCGCAAGCACATCGCTGCAGCGCACCGTCACTCCCTCCCTCAAAATTGCCCAAAAAAGTGCAGTTTTCCTTTAAAAAGCAGTGGGTTCCTGCTTGTAAGAGTTAACCTTATTTGAAAGCAGGCAGACAAGATGACAGAGAAAGAGTTTTGGAATGAACCCGCTAAACTCCACAGGGACTACTGTAAAGTAAATGACCCAAGTGAAGACTTCAAAGCCGAACTAAGCGGTTGATAGGGAGGAGACTATGTAGAAGAAACTGAAACCAAGCTCGCGGAAACCAAGACAATTATCCAGTCCAACCTATTGATGAGATTGATGGAGGGCAATCTTACATCCGTAATCAGAAGGACTGAAGAAGACGGTGACATGGTTAAACGCGTATCCGCTGCTGACAGACTCCCGGACGACTTTGAAGCACAGGTGACCAAACAACGAAAGCTATGTCAGCGTGGGGAAATGTGGGTACCGCAAAGTGAGATGAACGAACTAAAGACTGTGGTCCAAACTATTCTGAAGACAAGGAATGGCATGAAGTTGAAAAAAGCCCAGTCTGGCAACCCACAAAGTAGGGAAACGCTGGCAGGTTCACGGCCAGGACCAGCGATCTTGGTCTCAAAGAGGTTGGTCACCAACAGCGCCCTGTGATTGGATGGCAACCAGTCCAAGGTGTACCCCACCTCTTGGCCAAAGTAAGCTGGGATAGGCTCCAGCACGCCCTGCGAGGAGCGCCATAGAAAATGAATGAATGAATGTTAGTAACAAGTTTGTATTTAACGTTGAGCAATACGTACATGATTTTTAATATATTTCAAATATTTGTATTGTTTTGTATTACTAATTGTTGTTAAAGTGCATAGATAAAAAAAAATACATTACAAAAATTCCTTTTGAACTGCTTGTGGTAGCACTAATAACAAATTGGTAAATATTATCACAATGCTCCTTGATTATTTCTGAAAAATTACTTCGTATTGTGTTTGCGTTTTTTAATTAATATATTTGAACTATTAACCCTGACCAGAACCCCAACCATTTGGGTTTTGACAGTACGTTCCAGTGTTATAATACAATAATTGTATTGTTTTGTATTAATAATTGTTATTGAGGTCAAACATATGTTTTAATTATATTACACAGATTTTTCATCATGTTATGTCTTATTTTTTATTTTTAATCATATTTAGCAATGTATTTTTTTAAGTGACTACGGTAGTAACACATTTCGAAATATTTTTGCAATGTTTCTTGATTATTTCTGACTTTTTACAATTCAAATCCTTTTGCATTATGTTTACATTTTTAACAAATTATTACTATTATTATTATTATTATTACTATTATTAAATCCTTATCATAACCCCAACCCTTTGTCTTTGACAGTATGTGACAGTGTCGTCGTTAGGCAGGCGTGCAAGCTACCCCCCCCCTCCCATATTTATCTGCAGTTAAATAAAATATGACTGGAATATTTCAAGGCGAAAAAAGAAAAAATCCCAATCTCTCTGTAGCAACTGTTGGCTGGGAGCAATCTGCTGTGCTAACAAGTTGTGGAAGATTTCAGCATCCCTCCCACACAAAAAGCAGCATATTGATGCCCAACAGGATTCATCACGATTCACTCTTTCCTTTCTACTGCTAACTGGCCACAGCGACGGAGACTGCAGACTTCAACATGCTTCAAGTCTGATTTGTGCAACTTTTGGGGCGTTCCACTTTTGGGGAGGGGGGACCCCGATGCAAACCAAAGCATACCACATCGTAGATACAGTAGACCGATACTTAATTTATCTCCTTAAGAGAAATTCCTGTTTCCGGCAGCTCTGCAAAAGTGTCGCAATGAAAGTGATCGCTTCAAAATGAAAATAGAGTTAAGAAAAATAAGCAAATAAGAATAAATACGTAACAGATCACATCGATTTCAATAATACATAATAATACGTAATAAGTCCAGTCCTGCGTGCAGTTTTACCGCTCCCCCTGTGTTCGCATAGCGTGGGGGGGGGGGTGATCTGCTCATTCTGTCAGTGGAGCAGGGCAGTGATAGTAATCTGCCACTGAAAGTGCCTAAAAACGTGTGCAATACCACGGATCCACGGCACACAGTTACATCGAGTCGTTCCACAAAGGAGCGTTGTACATGTTGCAGTTATTCAACATGCACTGGCCATAAGGTACGGGGCCCTAATTACAGCCTGCAGGGGCTTTGCTTATCATCAGCACTGTTTTTGTGTGTGTGTGTGTGTGTGTGTGTATGTGTGTGTGGGGGGAGAAAATAGTCCCAACGCAGCCTTTGATGTAATTACTTTCCAAACGGCTCCCCTCCAGCCAATATTCTGTTGGAAATTCATGGCTTGGCTTGTTGCGACGTCATTGGAACACGAGCGTTCATCATTCGCTCGCTCGCCCGCAGAGAAAGCACACATGCTGCCGCGCATCCGCCTGCCCACGCTCGCTCAGTTTCCACGAACAACAACACAGCCAACAGGTGCACGGCGCTCAAGGTGCACTAAAATAGTGCATCGTTATTTTATTTAAACGTAAAAAAAAAAAAAAAAGCTGGATAACACTGGGGAGGATGGGAGGATGGGATCATGTGACTCCCCTGACAACACGAGGTGTGTTTCAGCAGCTCAACAGCATCTTGTGGTATCCCTGCTGATGGGTATGTCCAAGTACACACGGATGCTACTTACTTTTAATGGGTTTGAGTGATAAAAAAGCACGGATGATTTCTTGACAAAGGTGACTTTTTCACAAAATGCAAAACTGAATGAAATAAAACATTTTTTTCTTGAACATCTACAGTATATCCTTGCCCGTTCTTGGGTCGGCATTTGCTCCCCCGGAAAATTCACCGATTTCATTTCTCCGCTTTAAACTGTGAAAGTTATTTTTTATTTTTTTTTGTGGTGGTGCTGCAGCAATTAATGTAGCAGAGGTGCTGTTTGACACGTCAAATCAGTCATTCTACAGCAGAAAGATGCCCTGACAAAACACGATGCTGTGTAGCTGCATGTTTTCTAAGTACAATACTTACATTTAAATTCAGAAAACTGAATTTCAAATATGTTTAATAACTGTGAGGCATACTATAGTTTCAAAAATAGGCATTTATACATTATTTTTATGGGTGCGTTCGTTATTCGCAGTGAATGTAAACCGCAGCGGTGTAAAACGTATTGTAAAACCTTTTTTTCTTTTGTCGATTTTTTTTTTTCATGAAAACAATCTTACATTTGGAAAACTTGGAAAACTTTGGAAAACTCTACACAATTTTGTACAGTTGAGAAAAGTCGTAAATTTCAGAGAAAAAAGTCGTAATATTACGGGCATAAATCTGGAAATTTACGAGAAAAAGTGGTAATATTACAAGAATAAAGTCGTAAATTTACGAGGAAAAAAGTCATACATTTAAGAGAAAAAAGTTGTAATATTATGAGAATAAATGGTAATATTACAAGAAGGAAGTCGTAAATTTGAGAAAAAAGTCATACATTTACGAGAAAAAAGTCATAACATTACAAGAATAAAGTCGTAAATTGACGAGAAAAAAGTCATAGATTTACAAGAAGTCGTAAATTTCCAAGAAAAAGTCATACATTTACGAGAAAAAAGTCGTAATACAAGAATAAAGTACTACAAGAATAAATGTATGACTTTTCTCTTGTTCTCATATGAGAGAACGAGAGAAAAGTCATACATTTACGAGAAAAAAGTCGTAATATAACGAGAATAAGGTCGTATATTTACGAGAAAAACGTCATAATATTACGAGAATAAAGTCGCAAATATACGCAAATGAAGTCGTAAATTTACGTGTCGGAGGGAAAACAGCTCTTCAGGAAGGAAGGAAACTTTCCTCTTGGTTCAGGCAAGCTTTTATTTATAACGTGGCAGCAAAACAGCAGTTGAGCACAAACTGATTAGCTTGTCTAGCTAGCCCTTCTCACTTCCACCTTCCTTACCCCGCCCCCCTCCACATGCCCAAGGCCAAAGGTCACATAAGTCCGCCCTTTCCATAGCTGTCTCAGGCAATGCCCGTAACAATAAGTTCCGAGTTTTTTCTCATAAATTTAAGACTTTATTCTCGAAATCACAGGCATTGCCTGACACAGTTATGAAAAGGGGGGGGACTTACGTGACCTTTGGCCTTGGGCAAATTATCATATTATCATCATATCATATTACAACGTTATTCTAGTAAACGTACGACTTTTTTTCTCGTGCTTTTCCGACGTTATTCTCAGAAATTTACAGCTTTCTTCTCCTAAATTTCCAACTTTGTTCTCGACCTCTCAAGATTTTATTTTTCTCAACCGTACAAAATTGTGTAGATGTGAAATGTAAAAGCAGGTGGTTGGCGGCAGCTTTGCATTCATTCCAGGCAAGGATGTTTTTGTGCTGTCAAATTGGTGTCTGTTTTTTCCCCATATTGTTTGTACGTGAGGTGAGGTGGCGTATGAAGACAAAAACCGTGATGTGTACTGTGTTGTACGTCAGTCAGTCCTCGTGCATTCACAGCCAACCGCCGTATTTGACGTATTTTCTTGCTGCAAGTCGTATGTTTGCATGCACGCAACCTTTAAAGGTGATATTTTCCTGTTCTCATGCATCCACATTTTCATAATGATTTCCTCCAGTCCGCCTCAAAAGGACCTTTACATGTAAAGGGTGCACATGTGTTTTCTATTTATATCCTCGGTGTTGACATAGTGTATTGCTAGCGTGGCCATTATGCAACGCCTCCCTTTTCTTCCACTGCACAATGCAATTCTTGTAGCGATGGCCTCACTGCAATAACACGATGCTAATGAGCAGCGTGCTGATACATCCAAAGTCACTTCAGGGTACTCTTGTTGTAACAACTTGTTAGTCTAAGTCACCCCATTAAACCCACCAAATTAGTTTTTTTGCTAATGATATTGCGCGACTCTCGGGCCGGAACCGAATAGATCGTGAGCGAAACGAGAGAGAAAAGTCATCAGAGTGCAATGCTTGACAGCAAATGAGAAGAGAGTAGAGCGGCACGATGGCTGGTGGCGGCGTATGAGGCATGAGGTTGTGCAATGAGAGTGCAGCTTCATATGACCCCCCAAAGGCCTTAGATGGTCATCCTTTTTTTTTTTTTTTTAATGCACCACGCCATGAGCTCATTAAGACTAGCCCGTCATTAACCGCACGGAAATCCCTGCACAATGTCGCTCAGGAGACTTTGGGAAAGAATGGGGCCACCCGTGATTTAATGGCAGAGGAAAAAGGCCAACTAATGATGGCAGAGTACAGCATCCCTAAAGCCACCATATGTAACAATTTGACCCCAAAGTAGCACCCTCAGTATCATTTTAATGCTACACTGACATCTTTTTTCACTACCTGACTGTATATCAGTTGCTTTACTGCTCTGTTAATAATAGTGGACCTGCCAGGACACCTACTCAGCCGATCTCACTAATGATAGTCAAGTATCTGGTCTTTACAGCCGAAGCTTTACAGCTGAAGAGGGAATAGGTCTTGCTAATTTTGTACAATTATCTGGCTTCAAAGTCACAAAATGGAAGAATTTACAGATAGCACTTCAAAAACCAACGCCTCCTTTTGTGGAAAATATACAATTTGTTTTAGAAAATGTCTTTTTTCTTGAAAATGTAAAATTTACTCTTTGAAAACTTTTTTTTCTTAGGCGTACAAGGCACCCAAAGCGCTTCACAGTGAAGTGAACCCGCTATTCATTCCTCAGTCACACACTGGTGGTGGTGAGGTACATCTGTAGGCACAGCTGCCCTGGGGTAGTCTGGCAGAAACGTGGCTGCGGCCTCTCCGACCACCACCGGACATTCAGTCACATTCACACACCAGTGTGGGCAAGTTGGGTGAAGTGTCTGGCCCAGACACGACTGTGACTGGGTGGAGGGAGCGAGGAGCGAACGACCAACCTTCCGGTTTCTGGACAACCTGCTGTACCCCGGCTGTCGCCCACACACTTACAGTATGTAGGTGAACATTTTTTTTAAAACAAATGCATTTTTTCCCCTCCCGTCTGAATCGTAGGACTTAAAAAATAACATTAATTTTTGAGAAAAAATACGTTTTTTTCAGGAAAAAGCTGTACACATCAGAGAATTTATTAGATTTTTGAATTAGAATGCAGCCTACTATTAGTAAAAAAGAATTTAAAAAAAACATTTTTAAGCAAAGAAGTGGCTAAATGAAGGAAGATGCAAATACAAGGCATTCAAAGACGCTGTGATGATATGTAGTGTTCACTGGCCACTAGGTGTCAGTAATGTGACATTAATGAGACATTAATGAGACATTAGCCCCCACAGGAAGT
Source organism: Dunckerocampus dactyliophorus (assembly GCF_027744805.1). Taxonomy (NCBI): domain Eukaryota; kingdom Metazoa; phylum Chordata; class Actinopteri; order Syngnathiformes; family Syngnathidae; genus Dunckerocampus; species Dunckerocampus dactyliophorus. Next base: position 5,623,089 of record NC_072821.1, on the reverse strand, counting down.
ACGTTGTCCAGAAAAAAACAAGGGACAAGGAACTGTCCCAATGCTAATGTGGGAGTTTATGTTATGTCTTAGCCTAGAGGGCTCTAATAATGTTAAAAGCCGTATTTAGAAGATCATATACAGGTTTTATGTGCTCTTACTATGAAAGTGTTACACAACCAATTAACCACAATTAAAGAGGGATTACTGTCTTGACTTGTGTTTTTACAGTATGTCCTTAAAAACCGCAAAGGGCTCCGGTTATATTCAATATCTTTGACACCAAGCGGCTAGCTGGTTCGCGTTTAATTGTTCACATTAACAGTAGACCGCAGCACCTGTTTAACTTTTCAGTCGTATTCTTCATGAAAATTCCTAATTTTACGACCGCCATGGCTGTTTTTGGTGCCACATTCCATTGTAAACATGTAGTTGAGGTAAAACGAAGTCATCAGCGAGATAAACGCTCAAAGTTGTGAATGAAAACACACTTGGGTCGTAACTACCGGCCATAAAAAAACTTTTGGCGGCGACTCGGGATTTGGGCACGGTCGTCGTGAACGTAATGAAACATGAAATATCCGTGGCGTGCGAGTCAAGGGGGGAGTCATTAGGATTTCTTTTTTTTTTTTTTTTTTTGCTTAATTATCACGGCCCATTGAGTGCGCCACCTCCCGCCATGTAGCGCTAGCCTGTGTATCCATTATTATCTCCCCCACGTAATTAGCATCACGTTCTCTCTTGCGTGACAACATTTGCTCTTGGAAACATGTTCATAATTACTTCTAGATGTTTAATGTAATAAAAAAAAAACCTGCTGCAAATCCAAAAAGCATTTAGGGAGTTGTGCTACCTATAATTACGTGCTGAAGCTTTTAATGCAAGTCCAAGTGCATCTTCCTTGATGAGAGGTGGATACTGTTGCCGTGGTGGTTTCACCGTCATCCTGCTGATCAAAAAACCACAAGACTGTGAACCACGAGAGAACATCAAGTCAATATTGTCTTTTCTAGCGCATGTACTGATTGTACACCACATACAGAAAGATACAGGAGGATTTTAGTCGGGGTAAAAAAAATAGTAGTACGACGGAGTATCAGGGCCACATTGAAAAAAAAAATCGGACATTTCGAGAATAAAGTCCTGAATTTACGAGAACAAAATCGTAAATTTACGAGACAAAAAGTTGTAAATATACAAGAAAACCCCCCCGTAAATTTACAAGAATAGAGTTTTACGAGAAAAAAAAATTGTAAATTTACGAGAAAAAAAGTCATAATATTACCTTTGCCCAAGGCCAAAGGTCAAATTCTATAAGTCCCCCCGGTAAGTCGTAATATTACAAGAATAAAGGCGTACATTTTTTTCTCGTAAATTTCCGACTTTATTCTCCTAATATTACGACTTTTTTCTCATAAATGTATGACTTTTTTCTCATAAATGTACGACTTTATTCTTGTAATGTTATGACTTTTTTTCTCGGAAATTTCCGACTATGTTCTCCTAATATTACAACTTTTTTCTCGTAAATTTACAACTTTGTTATTGTAACGTTATGACTTTTTTCTCGTAAATTTAAGACTTTATTCCTGTAATATTAACTTTTTCTCGTAAATTAAGGACTTTTTTCTTGTAAATTTACGACTTTATTCTCCTATTAGTACAACTTTTTTCTCATAAATTGACAACATTTTTCTCATAAATGTACGACTTTATTCTTGGAATGTTATGACTTTTTTTCTCGGAAATTTACAACTTTTTTCCTCGTAGATTTCAGACTTTTTTGCTTGTAAATTTACAACTTTATTCTCATAAGTTGTTTGAGATTTCGAGATGTGTGGCCCTAACACCCCATGGTAGTGTAGAGCACAGGGTATGTGCTCACTTAGCAGTAGCAGCAATGCTTGCACACTTTTTAAAAAGCCACCGTGAAGTGAAGAAGAGCTAGAGTATTTCTATTTTAGCAGCATGTGCTTGGTCAGGCTGATTGAATGTTGCTGGTCTAATTAAAGTGTAGCAGGCTGGTCCTGAGCGTGCACAAAGCGTCTTATTCTCTCCATCCATCACTTCTACTGTAATTACTTTTGTTTACAGTGCGGCAAACGGCAGCTGTCTGATTACAACTTATTGGCCAGATAACTCATCGTGGCTAATGTTGATATGGCCTCTCTCCTGGATTTATGCAGATGAATCATTTCCCGGGTGGAAGGCGGCGGCCATGTTGAGAGAGCGGTGCACTGACAAATTGTCGCGAAGCTGTCAAATCTCACCGTGCCGCCTTTTTCTTGTTTTCTTCCACCGGTTATGATGACTTTGACATGAAAGGTTTGCAAAATCTTGTCGTAATTGACATTATGGCGTATGCTGTTGTTATTCTGAAGGCCGGTCATGGAACAGACAAACATCAACAATACAAACAAGCACCACAAATAATGATGTTGCGTCAGTGTAGCATTTCACATGGCATCATGTGATATGTTTGTGTGAAGTACACACTGAGATGTCCATTTCTGATATAGCAATGGACCTGCGATATCATTACGGCAAATCCATACTGGATGATCTAACTCCAATATGGGAAATGGTCTTTGCAACAGCAATGTGCTGTATATTGATTTTCTGTACACACTAGAATAGACAGCACACACACATTATATTCAATATCTAAAATATACTGTATACTGTATGTATATTCACAGTGGTGTGAAAAAGTGTTTGCCCCCTTCCTGATTTCTTATTTTGTGCATGTTTGTCACACTTAAATGTTTCAGATCATTATACAAATTTAAATATTAGTCACAAAATGCAGTTTTTAAATCAAACTTTTTATTATTAAGGGAGAGAAAAAATCCAGACCTGCATGGCCCTGTGTGAAAAGGTGATTGCCCCCCCTAAACCTAATAACTGGTTGGGCCACAGCGCTGTGGAGCCATTCTTGGCAGAATTGTTGTAATTCAGCCACATTGGAGGGTTTTCCAGCATGAAGCCTTTTTAAGGTCATGCCACAGCATCTCAATAGGATTCAGACCACTCCCAAGTCTTCATTTTGTTTGTCTTCAGCCATTCAGAGGTGGACTTGCTGGTGTGTTTTGGATCATTGTCCTGCTGCAGAATCCAAATTGGTTTCAGCTTGAGGTCACAAACAGATGGTGGGACATTCTCCCTCAGGAATTTTTTGCTAGACAGCAGAATTCATGGTTCCATTTATCACAGCATTTCTTTCAGGTCCTGAATCAGTAAAACAGGCCCAGACCATCACACTACCACCACTATATTTTACTGTTGGTATGATGTTCTTTTTCTGAACTGCAACGTTACTTTTACGCCAGACGTAATGGGACACACACCTTCCAAAAAGTTCAACTTTTGTCTTGTCAGACCAGAGTATTTTCCCAAAGGTCTTGGGGATAATCAAGATGTTTTCTGGCAAAATTGGATGAGCCTTGATATTCTTTTTGTTCAGCAGTGGTTTTGGTCTTGGAACTCTGCCATGCAGGCCGTTTTTGCCCAGTGTCTTTCTTATGGTGGAGTCATGAACACTGACCTTAACTGAGGCAAGTGAGGCCTGCAGTTGTTTGGATGTTGTTGTGGGGTCTTTTGTGACCTCTTGAATGAGTCGTCACTGCGGGGTCATGGTTGGCCGGCCACTCCTGGGAAGGTTCACTACTGTTCTATTTGTGGATAACTCTCACTGTGGTTTGCTGCAGTCCCACAGATTTAGAAATGGCTTTATAACCTTTTCCAGACTGATAGATCTCAATTAATCTCACTTAAGTTATGTTTTAATGGGAGGGGCAGGCACTTTTTCACACAGGGCCATGTAGGTTTGGATTTTTTTTCTCCCTTTATAATAAAAAGTTTCATTTAAAAACTGCATTTTGTGTTGCGTTGTGTTGTCATTGGCTAATATTTAAATTTGATGATCTGAAACATTTAAGTGTGACAGACATGCAGGAATCACGAAGAGGGCAAACACTTTTTCACACCACTGTATATGTGCACACGTCTATAAAAATAAATATATATTACATCTTTTTCAGAGGTAGTTTTTTATCCCCCAACAAGAAACCTTTCAGTTTGGCTGCTATTTGCTCCATGAGTGTGGAGCTCTGGTCAGGGATATAATAAAGCAAGAATCCCTTTTGTTTTGGGGACTCATTGCATCCCACCCTAGTAAGCCTTTTGGCTTGAAATGACTCAAGAGGTCCAAGGTCACACAGTCACATAATAGAGCGTCTGTTATCGTCCTTGAGAGCGAGTTGTGTTATTAAAGTGATGGTTGGAACACTGGACGTTACTTTTGACGCTGATGCGCTCTGACGTGTTAATCAATCATCAGCCATTGTGGCGCGGGCGCTAATATGCTAACGAGCCGTGCAAATAGCAATTAGCGGCACGCTGCGTTTTGCGTCATCGTGGCGTTATTTGTGTACTGACTTATTTTGTGGTTGTTTCGAGTCCACGCCCACCTTAGCAGGTCTGCTCCGCTATTATTATGTGTACTCCACGCGTCACGACTACTTCACTGCTCACTTTAGTGCTCGTTTGCCTCATTACTCTCTTATTGCCTGCCTCTTCATGTGGAAATATAATAACACACAAAAAAAATAACTTTCAGTGAGCTCGCCCCCGCCGTCCCCCTTCGTCCTGTCATAGTGTTAGATTAATTGGTTTTCCTTAATGGGGAAGGGGTGGGCGCACTGGTGGGGGACAGGTAATCAAAAGTTAATGATGGTTCCTTTAGACTGCGTCAAATAAACACACAATACCGTTTATGTTATTTACGTTCTTCAATAACGATGTGTGTGTGTGTCCTAGTGTTAGATCAGCATTGGACTATCATGACTTACTGTAACACATCCTCATTTAAAACTGTCATTGTCAGCATTCAGTACCTCAGTCAGCACGTGTTTTTCTTTAGGAACTGGCTGGCATCCCACTCACTCTTCATACAGTCACTGGCCGATGCCAAAGTCAGTCATTACAGGCAGCACTGCGGGTTGACACTCCATCAGCCTTCATCCAACACCCAAAGTAGGATTTGTAAATCCTTACCTCAGTCGGGATGAGTAGTTCAGTGACCAGCTGTGTTTCCACCGTCTTGCACTGCATCGGAATGTAGAGGCATTGTTCAGGCAGTCATTGGTCGGTCTATACGCCCATCTTTACAGGCAGCACTGCTGATTGGTTGAGCAGTCGTGATATAGTCATTGGTTAGTCTACATGTCAATCTTTACAGACACTATGTCTTAATTATTCGTCAGCCTACATGTTAGACAAGTCTTCATTTTGTCATTGGTTAGCCTACATACCCATCTTTAAAGGCAGCACCACTAATTCCTCCACTTGTCGTCATTCAGTTATTGGTTGGTCTACATTTCAAACATTACAAGAAAGTACCACTGATAACCTTCTTCTTTTGGCCATTGGTTAGTCTACTCGTCCATCTTTACAGGCAACTCCACTGACTTGTCTTCATTCAGTCATCGATTAGTCTACACGCGAGTCGTTCCACTAATTGGTTGACCGGTCTTTATATAGTTATTGGTTAGTCTACATACCAAATCTTTGCAGGTAGCGCCACTGATTTGGCAACCAATCTACATTTGCTCATTTGGCTAGTCTAGATCAAGGGTGTCGAAAATGTGCGGCTTAGGGGCCATTTGCGGCCCGTAGCATTTTTTTTTTTTTTTTTGGCCCGTGGCACATTCTAGAAATATAATTTAACAAGAATGCTATTTAAAAAAAAAAAAAAAAAAAAAAAAACAGCAGCAAAAGGGGACAAAATAACAGTAATTTTACAAGAATAAAGTCAAAATATTAACAGAAAAAAAAGTTGTAATTTATCGAGAAAAAGTCGTAATTTTACGAGAATAACGTAATGAGGAATAATATTTTAGGAGCATTTTTTTTTAGTAGCATGAAATATTAAAGAAAAAACACTTTTTTCCCACCCAAGTTGTAATATTATGAGAAACAAACTACACAAAGTTGTACTTAATAAACTCGTAATAGTATGAGGAAAAATTGTCATTTTAGTAGCATACAGTGTAAATATTGAAGACAAATATGTATTTAAAAAAAAAAAGTCATGATATGAGAAACTAACAAAACAAAGTAAAGCTGTCATTTTTGGAAAATTTGGGTTGGGGAAAAAAGTTAAAATATGTAAATAAAGTTGAAATATTACGTGAATAAAGTCACAATATTACGAGAAGAAACTTTACAACGATTATTTAAGAAAATAGCTGAAATATTTGGAAAATAAAAATAATAAAAACAACAGCAAAAATGGGGGGGGGGGGGGGGGGGCAAAGGCCAAAGTTGAGACTAATAACACTTTTTCACGTATAAGATGGGAAGCAGTTTTTTCTTGAAATATAAATAACTCCTTAGCATATGTACATGTGTTGGTTTACAAAATATCAACGTGGACCTTGCATCCTGGCATTTTTCAGTATGTGGCCCTCACTGGAAAAAATGTGGACACTCCGGTCTAGATTGTCACTCATTCCACTAATTTGTTGCTCAGTCTGCGTACATTCATCGGTTACTGTTCGTATCGTCATTGGTTAGTCTACAACGCCATCATTAAAGTATTGATTTGTTGACCAGTCTTGCTTCAGTCGTTGGTTGTCAGTCATTGCACACGCCACCGTGCGGCTTGCAGGTTCCATCAGTCCATTCATGTAAATAATAGCATGTTGGATGCAACAAAACATCATGGTCATAAATAAATCAAATAAAGCGGATTAGAAATTCATGAAAAACTTCACTGGTCTACATCCCATATCGACCCAGTTGTCATGTTTTTGGTGGAGAAGTCCAGTGAGTGTTTCTGATGTGTAAATGAGGCATTGATGGCGTCCATCGTCTCGAAGAACGCCGGCAAAGCAAACCGATGTGATGCAAACCACAGTCAACAGTTTCAAAAGGAAGCCTCGACCTACTTGGACTTTGTGTTGAACTCTTCATGTGGTGGTAAAAGAATGTCATATCCACAAAGTAGCCTCCGACGACTTTGAAGGACCACAGGAAGCTTTGCAGCTTAAAGTATTGCGACTCGTGTTCATCCTTTTGTCTTTGACGCTCAGCTTTGATATGCGATGAAACAAAAATCAGTGTATGAGGTTTGCAAGCTGAAGTCATGTGACCTCATGTCCTGACATGCGTGATGTGACATGGATATGCTGACATTATAGATTCATGAGCTTACACGAAAAGCCTTTTATTTCATTCAAACCCAAACGGGCGGAAATGGATAAAAGGTGTAAATTGATCCAGGGCGGTAAGTTTACGTCTAAAATATACATGATCGCTTGTTAGCATGCCACAAATCATTGACTCACAATCACATCGGATGTGGTTTGTTGGCCCTAACTGCACTATTATTCTTTAACATGTAATGTCATAATTGTCATTGTCATGGCAACCTTGTCGTCATCGTAATTGTGTTTTTCTTGAATAAAATATGACTATTCTCATAACATTAGAATTTATGTCGAATAATTTTCGATTTTCCCCACAATTAAGTAGCAATTTGGACATTCACTTATTTGATTTATATTGCTTTATTATCATAATTGTATTTTTTTCCCTAAAAAAATAAATAAAATAAGACTGTCACAACATTACAATATAATTCCTCTCATAATTAAAACGTTTTTCATTTAAGCGTGAATTGACACTTGTTAAACTTACAAGTTAAATCTTAAATCTTACTTTTGTCCTATTAAAAATATGACCGTATTCTGCTAACATCAGAATTTTTGTCATCCAATTTTTTTCTCAAAATGCTACTTTTTGTCACGTTAGTAAGTGGGGACTGACATTCACTTCTCATTTATACAGTATATTTAAAAGAAATATTTTTTATTTATATATTTCATATTTTATAATCAGAAAGTGTTTTTGGGTAAACATTCACTTTTTTACATTCATTTTTAAAAATATATAATAAATTAATAAATGAATGTTTATGGCTACAACTTTTCATGTTTTCGTGAAAATTGCTGTTTAGATTCTGACTTTATCCACGTAATTTGACCTTTTTGCCTTGACAAAATACATTATTCACACTTTTTAATTTTTTTTTTTTACTTTATTCCCAATCCTTCCTATAATACAAATTATGAGCTGTAATGAAATGTCAGTCTAAAGCATATAATTGTCAAAATGTCCTGAAACAAGCAGCTAATGTAATGAAGGTCTACAGCTGAGTATTAAGGACATTTTACAATGATTTATACAAAAAACGCACGCCTTTTGTGAGCACTAACTGCACTTAACTGACAGATTCTTTGGTTTACGCAGTGATCTCTCGCTATGAAGGAAACCTACAGTATACTGAATTCCAAAGCAAATTCGGGACCTGAATGCTTGTTCCAGAGCGTCATAAAACAGCGTGCTTATTAGCAAGTTCAGTCTAAAAAGTATTGCTCGGCCACAGTTGCACCGCCTGCTTTATGCTCCACTCCGTCCTCTGCATACTAAGTACACGATAAGCCCACCTCGGGGGAAATAAAAAGCGTACAAAAAAGCGCCGCTCCTGAAGTGGTGAACAAACCCTGCAGATCGTAAAAATGATGCAAGTGTGCTTCCAGCGAGCGGGATTTTCTATGTGGTGTTTACACGCCATGTTAAGTGGCTGTAGCCACACTTATTTACATGTGCTTTAATAGTCAGTGATAGCGAATGCGAGCTTGCCTTGAATAAACTATTTACACATTGCTATTCGCTCGCATTCCCCTGAGCAATTTTTCTTTAGGCCGACCTTTTAATTGCGATGGCTCCCTGTCAGCGATTAGCACATTTTGGACTGAACGCAAAAGTACACGGAGCCATTTGCTGACCTCAGGTGTCTTATTTTTTTCCAAGCCACAAAAAGACAACGGGAGGGAAATGACGGGCAGGGAAATGCCTGCTGCCCGTCATATTCTATTTGACACTCTTCTTTCCTATTACAGACTGTATCAATTATTCTGTTAGAAGTGAAAGCATAGAAGCCAATATTGAATTATGAGCTGAACCAATAGGAATTGGATGAAGGAGCACACTGAGAATGAATTATCTATGATCTACAGTACTGCACAAACATCTTAACCACAATTACACTTCTTGTTTTAACTAAAATGATGTATAATTATGTTTGAGCAAAAGGAGACCAAGGACAGTGAGAAAACTGGACCGTTGCACCAAAGAGGAGACTGTGGAGTATATTACTGCATCACCAAATATCAACAATGAACAGCATAATACTGCATCAACAAACATAAAAAAAATGGAGGGTCTCCTGTATTTACTTCTCTACGAGACATGTTTTATCCGAGAGGAGACTGAGGGCAGGGAGAAAGCAGACTGTCGTGGAGTGGAATACTGCGGCGAAAAATGACAACAGAGGAGAACGAGTCTCCTATATTTACTTCTCCAAGAAGACACATTTTACCCAAGAGGAGACTAAGGGCAGTGAGGAAACTGAACCGTTGCAGTAGAGGACACTGTGGCGCATAACAATGCATCACCAAACAACGACAATGGAAGGTCTCCTGTTTTTACTCCTCTAAGAGACACATTTTATCCAAGAGGAGACTGAGGGCAGTGAGAAAATGGGCCACTGCAACAATCTAGGGACTGTGGAGTAGAGTACTGTGTCACCAAACAACAACAATGGAGGGTCTCCTGTGTTTACTCCTCTAAGAAGCACATTTTATCCAAGAGGACACTGAGGGTAGGGAGAAAACTGGACTACTGCAACAAAAAAGACGGAGGTGAACAAGGGTCTACTACATTTACTTTTCCAAGAAGAAAACAGACTGTTGCAGCAAAGTACCAACTGTGGGGTATAATAACGCACCATCCAGAGTTGGGCCACGTTAGCATTTCTAGCAGTATATGGAGACAAAATGGGGACTGTTAAAGCTTTTGATAGTGAGCCTGTCAACTCGCTTTGCTTTTGTTTGTTCAGTTTGTCTGTTTTAGTCCCAAAAAGAATTATTTACAATGACAATATGGTCCAAATCAGTGTGTACGTGTTGATGTTTGGCACAGCTTGGAGCCCAAACAAAGCAGACGGAGGATATCCAATGTGTTATAACAAACATTGACTTTCACTGTCTGTCAGCTGCTTTGATTCTAAATACTTTACCCTCTTTTGCATTGGTGTGAAGTCTGCTTCTGAGATGACACTATAATTAAAGCACCAGCAGTATGAGACTAGAGTCTTCCAATAAATATACAGTCAAAAATAAAAATACAAAATAATAATTAGTGATATGAAATGTCATGGTACACATGTTCATCATGATCGGATGCGTGGATATCATAAAGGAACCTATGCTGCACGACGCATGGGTAGTCATCCAATTTGAGAGATTTAGGCCATTTCCAAAAAAAAACATTACCTGAAAACTATCTAGGTTATTCATCCAATCGCCACCAAAACTGAACCCTGGATACTAGACAAATAGCTGACAATAAATTCAGAAAATTATGAATTTTTGCTGCATGGTGTGGGTGGAACTTCACACCAGACATTTTTTAGCACTCTGGGTACTCTCTTCCATTCATTTGACACTTTGAAAAATGTGAATGGGAGTCAATGGGGAAGAAACAGTTGAAATTTTTTCCCCAAGTGTCATAATGGGAGTGAACGGGGAGAGTACCCAGTGTGCTTAAAAACGTCTTTAAATTATTATCACCTGCCACCACAGCATCTGATTTTCATCATGACAGGATGCACGCAAATCATCAAGGAACCAATGCTGTAAGAAAACACATGTATGCAATTCTTCAGGTATTTTGGCCATTTTCAGGCGCTGTACCTGAACATACTCCATCCATCCATCTTCTGTGCCGCTTGTCCTCACTAGGGTCGCGGGTATACGCCAGGTGACTTCTGGTCAGCTGGTGTAGGCTTCTGGTCTGGACTGGTCATCAGTCAATGGCAGGGCACATATAAACAAACAACCATTCACTCTCACATTCATACCTATGGACAATTTAGAGTCTCCAATTAACCTGACATGCATGTTTTTGGGGAATGTGGGAGGAAAACTCCACACAAAGATGCCCAACGGAGATTTGAACCTGTGTGGCCAACATGCTAACCACTAGGCCACCGTGCGGCCGTTTCCAGGAGATGTACCCAAACAAACTCCTCTTAGGTTGTTCATCCAATCACCACCAAAATTAAACCCTGTATACTAGACGTATAGGCAATGATAAATTGTGAAAATCTTTGCATTATTATTTTATTTCACGATGGGGGACATTCAGTACAATCCAAGCCTGCAGATGTGAAGTTTGCTGAGCTTCTGCTCCATCACTAACTATATATCCACGGTCCCTCGTTCCTTCTATGTAAGAGTAAGATGTCTTTGCAGACTTTGGGACGCCCAGCACAGTAGCCGCTGGTCTGCTTAAGGCTGAGAAACATCTTCAAGACTTGCATTTCCGTCCTTAAATCCCTGCAACACCCAGAGAGAGAGAGGGGCCAAGCGAATAAAGCCGTCTTTGGGCCTGCAGCCACTAATCTGTAATTTAATTTCCAGCGGGTGTGTGGGCCATGAGGACACCCAGCAAGGTCAAGGGCTACTGTACACTGAGATGATGTGCACATTTGGCCACAGCCTGAGGTTTTTGATCAACAGTCTCATCCCCCAGCTTAGGGAAAGGGACATAAATGCTTATGTAAGGGGGTGTTTACCTCTGCGTGGATGGCGCAAGGGTGGCTTTTTCCTCCTACTACTTATGCAACGTAGCTATTTCGCCTATGACAGCAACAAGAAAATCCATTATACAAGACATGTTTAGGATGGCTGAGCATCTGCAAACCTAAAACAGGAACACAGCAGAACTGGGAACAATTGGACAAGTCAGCGCAGATCTTCATAGAAATATAATTTTTTTTCCCCACCATAATTCAGTAGCAAAGCGGAACCTCTAATAGCCCTTGATGTTATAAAGTTTGCTATTCAATTAAAATGTTTCACCAAACCTCAGCATTTGAATGCAACTTGGGAAAAGTAGGCTTTGTGAAAGGGTTTTTTTTTGGGGGGGAATTTTGCCCATCATCCACAACCCTTATGTGAGACATGAACACACGTCTTTCTCTTTTTTTTGGCGTTCTAAAGATAGAAAAACAGCTAAAAAGACACAGCTAAGACTGCACGTAATAATATGCATCTATTCCACCTATAAAGCCTTCTGAAAAAAACTCCAAAAAACGCCAACAACACGCCATTTACATAATGTGCCCTGCATATTAACCAAGCTACAGTGACATTGGTATCATTACTGTTATTAACAGTTACAACGAAGAACTACTTTAATGATGTAGTGACACCTTGCCACACCGGCTAGCTACTAGCCGGCTAGCGACTAGCTTCACCACACTACCGCTCACAGCGCGTCAGGCCACTACCGAAAGGTAACGCTAAATATTGGAGCTGCCGCAACCGCTGCTGTGTTTTTGTTTTTGAGTTTGGAAAAGTTAACGCTAAGTGTGGCGTTTCCTTTCTGTGTTTCTATGTGAAATCAATGCGCCCAGGAAGGACGTTCTGGGAATGCAATCGACCAAAGTATGGCAAAATACTGTAAGTAATACATGTTATCATGAATGTGCCTGTTACTGCATGGGCTAGAAAACGATAAACACATTGTTGGAGGTTTGTGGCGGCGTTGTAATAGCGGGCTTAGTAGGCAGAATAGGTGTGTCCCTACATGTTTGAATATCTTAAGAACACAGAAAAGACAAAGACGTGTGTTCAAGTCTCACATAAGGATTGTGGATGATGGGCAAAATTCCAAGAGTGCAGTTTTCCTTTAAGTTAAGCCACTATTTTGTTTTTATCTTTTACTGCTAGCAGTGTTTAACTATTTTTTAAAGTTCTTTGCCCATTAATGATGCAACTGTAGTTCATGTGACGTCTGTGCTACCATCAAGTGTTTTAACAGTGGTTATTTTTTACACTTGTAAAATGTCACTTAAAATATTGTTCACTGTGAAAACTGAAATCTATGCAGGATTCAATTGAAACCAAGCTATTTTTAGGCATATTTTTTCTTTAGTAGTCTATAACGAAAATCTGTTTTACCTATACTTCTTCAAATAGGCAAAATAATCTGCCAGTGGAACAAAAACATTTGCGAAAATGCTATTTACAGAGGACCTCTTCATGTTCAGCATTCACGACCCCACAAATTTTTGGCAAATAAAATATATTTTAGCATCCCCCCCCCACCCCCCAAATTATTTTCTCCTATAGAAAACACATTTCATTCACCCTAAGTCGCTAAATATAGCATCAAATTGATATATTACAGTTCAGCATGCATGTGATGATGTGGCGTCAGTGCAACATGGCCCTGCTTGTGTGGCTACAGCAGTATTTGACATTCAACTCTTTCTTACAATCTGGCCTCAAAATTTGCAGTGAGGTGAACGCAAGTTAACATATGATTGGAAATTGTGACTGGAATTACAACAGGCGAGCAGTGTGGATTATGAAGACGTGGCTTACAGAAACATTTTCTGTAGCCTGCTAGCCTGACGACCAGGCTAAACGCTAGACCAGGGGTTTCAAACTCGTGCCATGGAGGGCCGAGACACTGCAGGTTTTCTTTCCAGCCAGTCACTAAAGCAGGTGATTTTAATTATCAACACCTTCAGTTGGAGGTAAGGAGCTCATCAATTAAATCACCTGCTGAAGAAACTGGTTGGATAGAAAACCTGAAGCGTCTCGACCCTCCAGGGCACGAGTTTGACAGACTGTGACCATGATTCCATCATCTGAATCTCTTCTAATAATTCCGACAGTCACTTTCATTGCAAATGTTGATCCGAAATCGGACAACGTAAACGTCAAACCGGCAGGAGGGTTTGGAGGGGGAGGTGTGAGCCGTGTGTCAACAATAAACATTTTTACGGGCGCATCAATTACTAACGGATTTTCGACATTATGGCTGGGATCTACTGTACCTGCTAAATTTGTGAATATTTCTACGTCCATTATTTCCAAATCCAATATTGACCAAATCAGGTCAACCAACATCCCAGAATGGAACGGGTTCTCCTGCAAGGATAAGTGGCATGTTAACCCTGCAGGAAAAGAAAAGAGGGTTTAATAAAGGGGTTAGTAGGGGTTAGAACACACAATAACAAATGACCAATTGGCTTCATTGTGTTCCTTTAATGCAAGGTAGGCACAATCTTTGGACCTTTTGGTACGGGTACCTGTAAAGCAATAAAAAAAAAAACATCCTCCATGCTGGTTAATGCTGAGAAGATCAAGGTCCTGTGAACAAGCAGTCATTAAAAACAATGCGTATAAGGCTGTCAGGGTGTGTCCCATGCACCATTTGCAGTTTGTCGGAGCTTAGCTGGCATTCAATTACAATCGCCTCCAGTTTCCACAAGATAGCAGGGGAGCAGACACTGACAGATACCAGTTACCCGGGCGACAGACGCTAATTAGCAAGTGCAAGTGTGGGACTAATGGCGGAGGGCGGCTTGTGTCTGGCGGCGATGATGATTGAAATGAGCAAAGGGTTGCTCTTCAAGTTTAAAACAAAAAAAATCTCTTGACATGTAAAAAAAAAAAGGAAAAAGAGTTTTTCCCTCATTTGCATAGCGCATTGAATAGGACCTATTGAAACACTTTCACACTCGTCTTCTTCCATTGAGACAGACAAAAAGGACGGGGAGGGCAAGAGAGTACATAATGGCGCATGATGTGTTTTGATGGACACTCGAGAGAGAACGTCTCAGAAAGATGATGATGGACTCATCTTGGGCTCAGGTGAGCGCCTTGACAGTCTGCAGAGGACGCTGGAAATAGCCAGCCAGGTTGATGGATTCTGTAGGTGTAGGTGTGGGATTTAGCCGCCAGACTTATCTCCAACCTTGGCTGTCCAGCTGCGACTCCTGGAAAATACGGGGGTGGGTGTTGGTGATAGTGAAAAGGGTTATTAGCTTTGAGAAATCGTTACAAATAGGCAAGTGCGAGACAAATAAATAGGGTACTAAAATAGAGCATGTTGCAGGCAAAAAGGAAGTCCTTGTAAAGAAATCGTAGATTCTTTAAAGCAGGGGGGTGGGAAACCTACAGCCTGGCCCGCGAGAGCATTTGATCCGCTAGCAATTCTAAAAACAAATGAAACCACAATGGAAAAGTCCAAAAACATTTAACCCAAATGGTCGTAATATGCAATAATAAGCATTTGTTCAACCATACTGTGTACTTTATAAATAAAGTCAACAACACCTTCGCCTTTACCCTAGGTTAAAATGAACAGAAGATGTTCGTTTCTAAAGCACTCCCATGTCTGTGTTGACTCTGTATTGCTTTCAGCCTCCTGACTGGCAGCCTCTGTGGACCGCCTCACTTCTGGCACAGTGAAAGAAACTGCTCTCCATGCAGACTTCATTAAACAGTTTGCATTAGGTATCCCATTTAGTTGAGCTCTATGCTCGGAGGTTCATCTTGTGCGGATACATTATTCAAGTCAGTCAGCAGGATCTGGATGCTTCCTAAATAACAAAAAAAAAAATGTACACGAGGAGAGGACCATTTCATTCTGGTTCCTGGTTGGTATATTCAACCTAAGTACAGCAAGGAAGGCTAATAAGGAGATCGTACTGGAGCTTCATGCTACATTAAGACCTGTCATGGATCCCTTTTGATTTAGCAACTTGAACAGCTTAGGCCCGCTCGGGAGGCAGACGTCTTCACACATTTTAAAGCATTACTGTCTGGTCCAGCTCATTTTACAGAAAATACAGAACTACTTCAATTTGCCACTTTAATGCCCACATTCTAATTGAGATGACTATCACCTCTGTTGGATTTTTACACCGGACAGGCTGGTGATGATGCGTTCTGAGCGAAAAAGCCCTGAGGGCATTGCTAAGAGCTCCAAAATGTCAAATCAGAATGGATACAGATGTAGGGTTCTGAATTATAGAAATACTTTGCAAATTGCAAAATCTTGCCTTAATAGTATCTCTCTGCAGCCTTTTGGTCCTTGTCAGAAGGGAATCTCAATGTCTTTGTCATCGACCAAATGAAGACAACACTATTTTGACACAAGTGTTCTGTCCAATGTCTGTGGTACTGTCAGATAATATTACTATACTTTTAGGTTCGGTCCAATAGCTTAGTGTATTTGAGTCTAATAGCTTCCTATAGAAATAGTTTCACGACACTCCACTCACATAGCACAACTAGAGTTGCAAAACACTCACAAATAACACATGGGATTATATTAAGTATTGAGAAGAGAAGATAGTAAACAGAAGATAGTAAAAGCTATCAGCACAGTTAGAACTAGTTTGAGCCACTCTCGCTCTCAAACACGCTTAACTTTCACTTTCCAGACACATAACCTTAACTTTCACTTTCCAGAGGGGCACAGCAACAGCTTTACAACCTCTTTATACTTTAATTCTGAGCTCTTCATTGTAGTCGCTTGTTGATGCTACAGTCCAACGCTATAACCAAATATACTGCCTCTTTTTAAAAACTATTTGTAAACCTTTTACAGTAAGTTACACAATCATTGACTACTTCTCTTGATAGCTATGCCGTCCCAAGAACCAGAAAGAAAAGCTAAAGAGAAGCGATAGCTTTTACAGTACTCCAATCGGCCGGTGCCTTTACCCTCCTGGGGTATAAGATGTCTTTCAGAGAGGAGTCATTGAGTACAGAAGCTTCAAATAAAAGGCCTCTGCTACAGTGCACTGTGTAGCATCTATCAATAGGTAGCCAGCGGGCCAACGCTGGTCACTGGATGATATCAGACTGTCCCACAAGTCAATTTACACAAAAAAATTACAAATCCAGTAGAACATGCGAGTCAGCCATGATTAACATGATTTTTGCAGTAGGTCCTTAGGCTGCGTTCACACTTGTGGCTTGGTACGCTGGTCAGGACCAAACGTATTTATGTCAGGTAAGTAGTAAAGATAATATGCATAAAGTAAGGACTTGATTGGGCAGTTTTTGTGACTTATTATATGGCATATTCCCCCCATCCGCTGGGTTAAAAGTGTTTTCTTTTTTAAATCCTGCTATATTTACCAGCTTAATTTCACAAAAAGCTTCTAAAATATACTTGTAAAAGGACACACACAAAGGGAGAGAGCTGAGCAGAGAGACAACACTTTCAATGCATTTTCTGTTACCTATTTGCCATTTCTGCAAAGATTTTTGTTGTCATTTTAACACTTGTTCGTGTAGAGTTCACATTTGAGTGAAGCGAACTGCACAAGAGCAGTGGTCCCCAACCCCCGGGCCGTGGGCCATTTGGTACCGGGCCGCAGAGAAAGAAAAAATAATTTCCATTATTTCTTTTTTTTGGGATGTTTTATTTTGAAAAGTGGCCGGATTCTGTCTGTTACATCCGTCTCACTTGACGCATGTCCATTATGCGTGTGCTAACTTGCTCTCGCCGCACAGATAGACTACTACTGTATTTTTATCATTTTTCTTTCACCTCATATTTGGTGTCAAATGCTGAGACTATGTGGAAATGCTTAAAGGTAAGTTTTGATGGCTTATTGAGTGCTAATGTGCACATTTGTCTCAAGTTAATTCATGCTAGCGCAATGCCTGTTTCCACACACGTCAAACAGCAATGTAATAATCTCTCGTGAAAAACTTTGCTGGAACTTGTACTGGTGGATGGTGGGTCGGCATTCATTTTGTGCTTTTAATTTGATGTTATTAATGTCTTAGTTTTACACAATAAATAAATAAGATAAATTACATAGATCCCCCCCCGTCCGCGGGAGATTTGTGGGAACACAAGCCGGCCGGTCCGTGGGTCATAAAAGGTTGGGGACCACTGCACTAGAGTACACTTACCAGGGTTTGGATGACGGCATTCACACGTGAGCAAATGGACCAAACTAGCAGAAGCAATGAAACCAAACATGACAAATGTGAATGCACCCTTAAACACAGCAGAGAGCTCCTGTTAAATAGAAGATCCATGATGGTTTGCTTTAATCACACCTTTGCACACTGCTGTTCTGCAATGAGTGCAAACAGCGGAGGCACTTTACAACAACGCACCTACGTGTATTCATGCGGAAAACTGTGATACTATAAAAAAAATGGCCCACAGAAAATTTAGGAGAATAGCCCTACTCTAGACCAGGGATTCTCAACTGGTGAATTGTGACCCAAAAGTGTGTTTCAGATGTAATGACCCGATGTCCGTGAATGCATCTCGCGCTCATGTTTGTCTATCCGCTTGGTACGCCGCCACGAGGTGCGTGCCATGTTTGTGGGTGACTTTGTCAAGCTTGAACAGGAGGGGAAGGACAACGAGTGGGAACTTGACGTGCCATCCGTCCAACACACAGCTACAGAAATCTGCTCGAGAAGAGAGCACCATGAAGCAGCGTCTCAGCGCTGCAGCTCATGTCGTGTTGCAAACAGTCCGTTAAATATAAGTTTAAAAACGTCTGCAGTTTGGGTCACCGCTTGTCCTTCAGAGTTGATGGTGGGTCCCACAACCAAACCAGTTGAGAACCACTGCTCTAGAGCACCATCCAAATTTTATGGGCAGCCGTTAACACAGGGAAAATGAAAGTAAATGTGTTTAATAAGAAGAGGCGTTCTTCCCCTCCGATACCTGAACCACGAGACGCTGATGGACGGATTCATTTGCAGCAGGTACACAAAATTGAAGTCTACTTTAAGTGGGCTATCAGCGCTTGTTCATGTGCAAAATAAGGCGGATTCAATCTCATCGACCATTTCTTTCCCCCCATGCCGCTCTTTCATCTACATTGAAATAAAAGCACCGTATAGTTCATCCTCTGACTTTGCGATGTCCCTTTTAATTTGTATATTGGAAGGAACATTAGACCAAAAAAGAACAGCGGGGCTGCTGCTTTATGACACCTCAGCACCCCGAGAACAATCAGAGAAGTCATCAAAGACACACAACAGGGGTGAGACCATGAAACTAAAAAAAAAAAAAAAAACATTTGCAGAAGAATTCAGGATAATGAGCAAGCAAGTTAAACCTGGGTAATTCTGAAACATCATTACCGCAAGGATCAAACGTATCCCACACAAATTCTCCGTGCAGGAGTGGGTAATTATGTAGCATCTATAAGCTGCACAAACAATATACAGATGAGCTTATTTGGAAACATTCCATTAGCATAGCTCCGTTTACCTGTAACCTATCAGGTACCAGTGCTTGGTAGAGGACTCTACTTGAAATGAGATCCCTGGGGAAACTTCAAAAATAGTTGAATGTGTGTTTACATTTTCCATTATCATCATGGGAGGACCTTGCATATCAACATGTTGTCTTACTGCAGGGGTCTCCAGCCTTTTTTCTTTTGAGAACTACTTCTACACAATGAAAATGGCCGAGCGGTATTCCTTTTTGTAACATTTATTTGAATAGCTTATTTCAACCCACAACAAAGTGAATACACTTGTTTTGCCACATTAATAAACTCACATTTTGTACGAAAACAACAAAGAAAATACATCTTGTACTTCTTTCTGGTGCAGGTGTCTTCTGACTTGCATCACTATTAAAGCTACTTTGACAAAAAGAAAGGAGGTGAGCTATGTGTGTTTTATTTCAATTGTGTAAATTGTACAAATATGGTCATGCTTTTATTTGTTTCAAATAGGCCTGTCACAATAACAAATTTTGCTGGACGATAATTGTTCCACACATTATTGCCGATAAACGATATTATTGTCAACATTATTTTGTGACAGTGTCACTTTCGTTATTGTCTGAATATTGACAGAGAAATGACCCGGAAATACTCTGAAGTTCACATTGTGTGTCAATGCTGACATCAGCTCATTTGCATATACACTTCCTTGATTCACTTTAAGCAACATTGCGTGTGGAATATGCTGTTTACGTTTAATGAGGTGTAGTGTTTTGTGGGAGT
Organism: Dunckerocampus dactyliophorus; assembly: GCF_027744805.1. NCBI lineage: Eukaryota > Metazoa > Chordata > Actinopteri > Syngnathiformes > Syngnathidae > Dunckerocampus > Dunckerocampus dactyliophorus. Next base: position 5,603,174 of record NC_072821.1, on the reverse strand, counting down.
TTGGTCAAAGTGCATGTTTTGGATGGAGTAAAATGTTTTTGGTGCATAATGAGGTGTTACACTTCCGGAGTCACACCAGCTGAAACGAAAGTGGCATGGTTTTGGTTTATGTATTTCATTGTCTTTGTCACAAACCTTTTCATGTCACAAAATGGCGGAGCACAAACAGGCTCAAATTGATATCAGATCATGTTTTATACACAACAGGCACAAAGAAAGTATTCGATTGTGTAGCACACGACACACACAGCTAGTGAGTGCACACAGAGTGCTGCTGCTGAGTGTGCACTCGCCAGCAGCCCCGTCTCTCTCCACGGGTACAAAGTGACTGAGTGACTGACAGGAGGGTTCACTCACTCCGTTCATTGCGGAGAGACAGTTGCACTGAGTGAACCCCCTTGTCCTCCATCGAGGCTGGCAAAATTATCAACTTTGTTTTTATTCATCGTGCGGTTAATTGGTTTATTGTTTATCGTGACAGGCCTAGTTTCGGACATGCTTAACATGTTACAATCAGGACCATCACATAATTATAGGTGAACAATTTAACATGTTGGAAAAGGAGTAGACTTTATTTAATCCTACCTCTTCCGCATGTCTCAGTAATTACTTATAGTTTGTTCACTTCCTGTGTTTAAATGTTACCATTTCCTAATAGACAGAAACGAATAGATCATGTGTAACAGTAGATACCTTATGCAGTGATGAAAGAAAAAAAAGGGAAAAATACATAGAAATACATTTAAGAGTTGTTATATGTCAATATTAACAGCACTTAACCTCTAAGAATGTTACCTAAAACACTGCCTTAATAGTTAATAAAGGCTTTAGTTAATACAGGGTAACAGTTTGACCCTGGAACAGATGAATTCAATCTCCATTATTTCCAGTGGGAAAACCTTAGAGGCTCCACTGTGTATGAATAATTTGCCATGCGGCCTGAATAATATTACTAAAGGGACATAATGCATTTTAAAGGATAGACTTATATAAGCTATTGGCTATCAAAGCTTTTTGCTGACAGTTCATCTAAAATCAATGCAACTCTTACTGTATATCCATAAAATAACAATCCAGCGGCTGCCTGCAACCTGCTTGGCTTTGCAAAAAGGTTGCAAATCCAGCGGGAATATCTAATTTGACCACAACTAATGTGCAAAAACGACGATACAGTATGGGGTGGGTAAGAGGAGGTAAAAGACTAAAATATTCCTTGGTTGGCAACATGGCAAAATCATTTGTAATCATTTCCTGTTAGTCCCCACTGGTTGCTTGGCAACCTCAAAGAGAAAACTGCCAGTAAATGTCAAACTAAACATTAGTTTTAGATCCAGTTCATCGAGGTTACGTGTGCTATATATTGCATACTTTACATATAAGCATGCTTTGTAGAATGGGAATAAAACATGCACGTCATATAAAGACCTACAAGTCAATGGGAACTCAGATAAATCCAATAATACTGACCAGGGCTGTTCAACAAAACTGTTCCAGGGCCACATTTTTACAAAGCTAAGGACTGTTGGGGCCGGACTTGTCCCTTCCCTATTATTCTTATTTTATATATGCCAAAGCAAGGTTTGCCTCACCAAATCCGTAATATAGTAAATAAACTATGAAAACACAAGTACTATGTTTACACTCGTCAGGAGTGATCTTCTGTTTTCGGGACCTGCTGCAAAAACATGACTGTGAATATTGTCATTCATCCAGGTCAGTGCATTCTCAGGGCATTGAATCCATCGCATCTGGACTGTTCAGGATGCCTTAGAAGATGTTTCGCCTCTCATCCTAGCAGGCTCCATGAGTTCATGTTTAAAGACTAGGTGGGACAACTCCTAGTCTGGCTAGATAGGACGGTTCAATTCTGGCGCAGGATCCAAAATATTTATCCTCTAAAGGTAGAAGCATGTTCAGACAAGAACTGCTTCGCTCTTTTGTGGTGCAAAATGACCAACCATGTTTCCAGTGGAATCATCTCGTTATCTTTGGATACTGCAGCAAGCTCTCAGACTAAAGCTGTCCCATCTGGCCAGACTAGGGTTGTCCCACCTAGTTGTTGAGCATGAACTGATGAAGCCGGCTTGGACGAGATGTCAAATGTTTTCAAAGACAACCTGAACAGTGCAGGTGCAATCGATTCAATGCCCTGGAAACTGCTGCAAAAACACTAGACAAAGATCCTCTATGTCACAGGAGTACTCTGCTGTTTTTAAAGGCCTAATGCAAAACACGAGCCAAAGATCCTCAATATGGCAGAAGTGTGTTGCTGTTATTACGGATGTACTGCAAAAACGCTCGATAAAGATCCTTTATATGACAAGAGTGCTCTGCTGTTTTTCTGCTGCAATTATGTTAGTTGCTCCCAAGTTTTGAACTGAGCTCGCGGGCCGGTCTGGTGTCATTCATAGGTTGGTTTTGGCCCACAGGCAGCCAGTTGAAGAACCCTCATATAGACTGGAGGTACAATATCACGCAGCTGCTTTTGCTTAAGGCCTCACCAATTAGTTCCAGTGAAAACTAGCAATCTGTGGTCCCAATCCAATTCAGCAAATCATTTACTTTTCTTTCCCAGCTTGGTCAAGGTAGCCCACCCCTGGGCATCTCTCCAAAAAAACACCGGTGGCCCTTGTGGTGTTAATTATAAGGCCTGGGCTCCCCCTCCCCCTTGGAGGCTGGGTTGAACATGGGAGTGCATTAATCTTTATTCTTCACTTCAGACTAAAGGATCGTTTGAAGAGACTCCTGTGGTAAGCCCCAAAGGCAAGGTGACTGAGCAGCAGCAGGAAGGTTGAAAGAGGAAAAAAATATATAAGTCGCGGTTTATTCGATGCTCGCAGCAGGACACCTGCCGCTTCGATAGGTGAGTGCGTCATTTGGCCCGCCACTTACATTCTCAGTATGTTAATCGGATTGAATATTTAAAGTGACACAGTATGACATTCCTGGGCGACCTTCTTCCACCTGTGTTTTGATTTATTTGTTTCCCGACGCGGCGTGAAGGTGACCGTCAATTTATAAACAGCTGAAGGACTACGAGATGCTTATTTTCAGCATCGTTTTATCAAGACTCTTTAGGCTGGGCATAGAGGTCAGCAGCGCACTCTGCAGCGACAGCACATCAGAGGTGATGCAGCTTAGCCATTCTCTTCTGTGACATTCAGGCTGGTTTGTTTTGGTTTCTTTCTGAATCTAATGAAGGGTAGACATGACGCCGTGGAACGCTTCAGTGGAAGCAGAATTTATAAGGAAAACATACACAGAAGCCAAACAAAAAATTGGGGAGAGAAAAGCCAACACGGCTAAGAACCAAGAAAGGTCCCTCAGTTTTATTGCATTTTCTGTTTTTTTTTTTTTTTTTTTTACAATGCCGAAACCCTTTCAACAGGGTTTCAGTGACCATAAAGACTGTAATGATAAAATAAAACATAAAAAAATTGAGTGGCACCAAGCAGTACTCATGAGGTTGGGTAAACTTTAGTTGATGTTAAGTTTACTATTTTTTTTAACATGCATGACAGTTACTACACTACACAACAGTAGCTCACAAATTTGATGATACCCCTCACATTCCAGCAAGCATCTTTAAATCCGTATATCTTCTAGCGCTGCAACAATTAATCGACGAATCAATGATTCATCGGTTATCCAATTAATCAATCAATCAATCTCCTTAATTCCAGGGTCTCAAATGTGAAATGTTTTTTATTTCCTCAGTCATCCTTGAAAGCAGACCTATTATCTTTGTGTTTTAGGCAAAACAAGATATTCACACGCACACACACACACACACACACACACACACACACACACACACACACACACACACACACACTTTGGAAAACAGTCGATTGACATTTTTGCCTCTTTTCCGATATGTTGGGAACCAAACCACAAACTGTTTGTGTTTGGTTCATGGGCCGAAGCAATTACAAGATTAATCGAAACAAGCTTCAGATGAATTGACTAAGAAAAAAATTGCTAGTTGCAGCCATAGCATCTTCTCAAGGGACATTATAGAAATGTAACGTGGATATATTTTAGAGTAGTCAGTGTACAGCTTGTATCGCAGTACAGATTTACTATCCACTAAAAATGTGTCAACACACAGACATTATTGTCTAAATAGCTGGCAACACAAGTGAGTACCAAGATAACTGTGTCTTTCCTGCAGTCAATCATGGTGGTGGTAGTGTCACAGGGCTGGGGCTGCACGAGTGCTGCCAGCACTCGGAATCATTGAGAGAAACATACATTCCGAGAGGATTAAGGCACTGCTAGGTAAAAATGGTGTTCACGCTCAATATTGAGGCACAAGTTGTACATGTTCACTGTGAGGTGTACTCACTTTGTGTTACTGGAATAACGGCTGTGTGTTGCGCAACGTTCAGTGGACAATAAATCGATACTTCTTTCCCAGCTGTACATCGACTACAGTTTCATTTCTTTAGTATTGTCCTTTGAGAAGATATAATAAAATCCTTGCAGAAATGTGACGGCTGTACTCTTGTCAGATACTGTATACAGTATTATACGATATCATTTTACACTATACGACGCCTAAAGCACCCTGGAATGGATATTTCTATTTTTGCATTATTACTTATGTGGAAAACTGAATTGAACGTCAATTTCCAACACATTGGTGTGGATATTGTGTAACACTTTAACTGACTATCAGTCAAATCTGGCCATTTGTTGTGATTTATCAGTCTTGAATATCAATCAACAGATCTTAAAATAATGCTTTAGCTGAAAGAGAGGAACAAATCATGTTTCAAAGTTAGCATCTCAAGTCTTAAGCCGCTATTCAATATCTACGCACTTAATTCTGAATGACTTGTTCATTTGATAGTGGTCCTCCTCATCTCTTCACTTAATCTCCTCCTCCTGCTAGAATGGACCACTGGACCAGATAATTAGCATACAGAAATGTGCATGTGTGTGTAATCCCTCCACCGCCTCGATATGATCCAGTGCAATTCAATGTGAGCACACTTCAGAAATGCTATGCATAAAAAGCCACGTGTTGTGCTTTTAGCCATCACAACAGGAGATTGAAGAGACTCTGGTGCTGAAAAAATCCAAATAAACAAAAGAACATGCTGAAATTCATTTGAAAGTACCTGCTGCCACTATTTCACTTTATAGAATTGCATATAAGGTGTTAGTGGTGTGTGGAACTGCTTTTCCCCCACCATGCAAGGTGCTTAACCAAGACAGATGGAACCATGATGGAGGGTTATCAATCGATCAATTGGCCACTCCACAGCAACCAGTCCACGTTTTCTCTGTGACCTGTGCCAAAAAAACCTTGTCCTTACTGACTGAGCGACTGCCATCCCATCAAAAAAAAAAAAAAAAACAGTTCAGAGAGTAAATAATGCCTCTTTTATAAGATAATAATTTAATTAAAGAATTAATTATGTTTGCTCATCAGTCCCGGTCTTTCATCTATAAATTCACATGCATATCTGGGCGTCACAACATCCCAGCGGTCTCCATTCCGTGCATTGCTCTTCCGTATCAACAACAGCACACCACGGAGCCTCTCGCGCATACACACACAGTCCCACGTTTGCGTCATGCGTAATCTTTGGTTGTTAATTGAGCCCACAGGCAGTTGGTTCAATGAAGGCTCCTGCGCTTTTCTGGTAAAAAAAAAAAAAAAACACGAGAAAGGAGCTCTCTGAAGGAGGTAAACAGAGCAGAACTCTTTGCCATGTTCATTATAGCTGTCACTGATTAGCGATTCAGTCGCTGAGCGGCTCCGACACGAGTTAACGCTGGTCACATGTCCTACTAATTAATATGAGAAACATGACATTGCAGAGAGCAAAGCCTGTTCTTTGCAATACAGGTGATGCTCGGTTTACGGCGTCCAGTGTTACGTTTTTTGGTGGTTAGGTCTGTAAACACTCGCTTGAGAAGTAGGTACAGCGCGGTGCGCAGCAAAAGAATACACAAAGTCCTCAATATTGGCCGCACTTATCTCAATTGCTTGACACTAGCGAGCATCATTAAGGATAAAGATTGTATGGTAACGTCTACGAAGGATGACGAGGAGGTGGTTGATCAACAGTCTCTTTATTGCCAAAAACAAAACAGGCTACTGTCGACCGAACCATGCCAACACAACATCAGCAAACCCAACAGTCCTCTCTGAACACAGCCACACACACACATACACTTAAGACACATCGGAAATCACAAAACCCTTTAATGCACACATTTTAACTGCCAGTTTGCTGATCCACTGAATGTGACAGTAAGAACAACGTAGTGTAGTGGTCTTATTATTGCGTTTGAAAGGCTTTGGTTTTCCCTTTTATGACTGTTTCATTTAATTTTTGTATTTATCGTTTTATGACTGTGTTTTATGTCTTTCATGTGTTCTGTGTACAGTGTGAGTGTACACAGAAGTGAGTTAATTTAGCTATAATTTAGCGGTAAGATCCGACTTACATCACAGATAACTCCAGGGCCACCTGTATTACATTTTTACCCCAACATTTCTTTGCAATTAAGTGGATGCTGACAGTGTTTTAATGTAGACATGTGGCTGGATGTTTTTGTCTTTTTTGCAAGTTGTACACTGTCAACAATTTTGAAAATGAAATTTTTGGAAATGTTCATTTTTAAAAAATTTAATTTCATTTTTTTAATTTTTTTTTTTTTTTTTTTTTAACTATAAGAGCCGACTTACATCACAAATAACTTGAGGGCCATCTGTATTACATTTTTTCCCAAGATTTCTTTGCAATTCAGTGGATGCGGAGAGTGTTTTTATGTAGGCATGTGTATTTTTTTTTCCGTTTTGCCAGTTGTACATTGTCAAAACATTTAAAAATGATTTTTTTTTTAACATTTTCATTATTATTATTTTTTTTATTTTATTTCATTTTATTATTTTTTTTAAGTTAGCTGTAAGATCCGAATTACATCACAGATAACTCCAGGACCACATGTATTACATTTTTTCCCAATATTTCTTTCAGTGTTTTTATGTAGACATGTGGCTGTATTTTTTTTTTCTTTTTGCACGTTGCACACCGTCAACACTTAAAAAAAGGTGTGTGTGTGTGTGTGTGTGTGTGTGTGTGTGTGTGTGTGCGCGCTTGAGTAAGTAAGAGTGTGTATGAGCGTGCGCGTAGGGGTGTGTTTGTGCGTAGGAGTGTTTATGTGCGTGTGTGTGGGTGCGTAGGAGTGTGTATGTGCGTGCGTGTGTGTACTTTTTTTTTTTTTTGGGGGGGGGGGCATACAGGGGTTTGCTCCGTGGGGTCAGGTGCTGGGCGATACATCTCTGCCGCCCGTGCCTCCGCCGGGTGGGTGGAGGGTGTGCCTCCTGCATCCCTTGGCGGGGCGGCCCTGTGTCGGGGGTCGGGCGGGGGTTGGCCCGGGGCGGGCCGGGCTCCGCTCCCTGGGGGTGGGGGTGGCGGTGGGCGGGAATTGGCGCTTCCGGCGCGGGCGGGCTTCTTTCCGGTTGTGGAGGCGTCTCTGGGCCTGCCGGTTTGTGGCCCCCGGTACCCGTCTGCCTTTGTGGGGTGTGATCTCTCGCTGGTCTCAGGGGTTGGCAGTCCTCCGGCCCGCTGGCGCCCTGTCCTTGGCTGGGATTACCTCTCTTCGGCCCCTTACTGGTCTTCCCGGGGGGGGGGGGGGGCCTCTCTGGGCTGGCTCTTGGGGCACTGATCTTTGTGCTGCCTGCCCCTATGGGCCTGGTGGCCTTCTGGCGGCCGGGGCCCGGCCTTGCTATTTGGGGCGGGGCTCTCTGGGAGGTGGAAGGCGGCCCCTTTCCTTTCATGCATTCTCAGTGACAATCACACGCCCACACATTCCTGCACCTTTATATATATATGAAGTCTTCCTCACATACAGAGATACCTGTACATATGCACACTCACAGTACATACGTACTTCCCCACATTACTCACTGAGTTAACCAGGGTGTTATTATGTTGTTGGTTTTATTACAGCGACGGTGATATCAGCAGTATGACTATATATATATATATATATGTGTGTATGTACGGTATATATATGTATATATATATATATATATATATATATATATATATGTATGTATATATGTATGTATGTGTATGTATATATATATGTGTATATGTATATTTTTTTTTATTACAATGATGTGCATTACAGTAACTTTGATTCTATTCACTATCATGGATAATCATTTCATTACTACAGTTATGTGTGACTGTTTCAATGCGGTATTATCATGGTGATCACTGTCATAGTTCATCATTTCATGACTGCTATTGTGTGCGACTGTTTCAATGCAGTATTGTCATTGTGATCACTGTCATAGTTCATCATTTCATGACTGCTATTATGTCTGATTGTCATTGACAGCTTTGTCATTGTGGTTGTTGATATTGATTTGTCCTTTATCCTTGTTCGTCTTTATAGTTGTCACGGACATTTATTTGCTGATGTCGTTCTGTATGTTTCTGTTGTTCTGTCACAATTGTTGTTGTTGCTGCTGTTGTCCTTGTCTCTTGTCTCTCTTTTTTTTGTTTTTGTCCCCCCCCCCGTTTCCTTTTCTTTTCTTCTCTGTCCCCTCCTGCTCCGGTCCGGTCGCTCCAAATTTGCTTTATAACAAGCATCAAGGTCGAATAAATTTTGTATGACAGGGGAAGTGTATATCACACTTCTCTCTGGCAGAGTAAATCTGTTGAGCACTTGACGGCATTTAGGTATACAATTCTATCTGCTTTAAAGGCTGGACAGGACAGGGGTAAAAAAAAAAAATAAAAAATATATATATATATATATATATATATATATATTTTCAAGTTGACATTTTCTAAACTTAAGTTTAATTTGCAGCAAATGTGAAAAATGTTGCAAATTTGATGATCAAACAGGCATTTGAACGTGCCTTTTGTCGTTCCTACATATATCATTGAAAGTTGTGGCTGGTAGTGACGAACTTATTTTTAAAATACATCGGGATTCATCTTGACCCAAAATATGCAACAATCTGACAACAAACAGCAACTCTTCCATCACATGATCAAACTATGAAAAAAGTAGATCATAATAATTAGTTCTGATTGTATGTGACTTTTTGCATGGTTGACCAAAATTTGCGTCACATGATCAATGTCGTTGTGGTGGCATGTCATGATGGGCTAATTTTTAGAAAATAAACATTTATTGTTGCTTTTGCAGCTACAAGACTGGGAAATAATGATTTTTTCCTGACGGCTGCTTGTGTCATGGATATTTAAATAGCTATTTGCCTGTTCTCTGTTCTCTCGACTTCTAATCTTTCATCCATCCATCCATTTTTTGTCCCAGCTGACTTCAGGCAAGAGGCAGAGTACACCGTGGACTGTTCGCCAGCCAATCACAGGGCACGCAGATATACCCAAACGGAGATTCAAGCTGTGCGGCCAACATGGTAACCACTAGGGCACCGTGCGGGTGGCCCACTTCTAATCTTATACTGTATATGTGAATATATAGTGGGGGATTAAATCGATATTTCTCAACTCTTGCTGAAGCACGGAGGAGATGGCCATTATGAAACACTAATTGCACCTATAGGACCTTTCTATAGAAACATTTAATCTGCTCTGTCATTGGAATTCATTCAAAGGTCCTCAGGTAGATTACCTGGACCCTCCACGCTGCTACTTATTTCAGCAAATGCTGCATGGTCTGTATTATAGCTCCTCTTAATTGGAGGACAACGTCTATAGCCTTACTTTTAAGTCTGCATTCACACAAAATGTAAAAAGTGCACACTTTGGTGTGGTTTGTTTACTGTACACACTAGTACTTTTATCGTAGGCTGTGCAGAAGGCACAGAAGAACATAGGCATACAATAAGGACTTGATTGGGTGGCATCTGTGACATATTACATGACGTAATTCAAATATTCCAAACCAAAATGTCATCTGCTGGGTTGAACGTATAGGACATTTTTATATTATGTCATTATTTTCACCAAAAGCTTCGAAAATATACTTCTAAAGAGCGCCGTTGCACACGCGAACACACAGAGAGCGAGCGAGAGAGAGAGAGAGAGCGGTGGAGTGAGACAGCACTTCCACATTTTTTGTAATATATTTGTACTTTCTGCATGCTTTTTTCTGTCATTTTAATACTGGTACGTGTAGCATTTGGGCTCAAGTGAACCGCACCGCACCTCATCTACACATGGGCTAATACCCATCTCTTCAAGTGGTCTCGGTCAACTTGTTCGGTTAACACCAGGGATCAGATTATCGTGTTCACAGTTGACAAAATGTGAAACCGTGCTAGCAGAACAACACTGGACCGTGAAGCACTATAATGCTTGTTTGCCATGTTTGTGTTTACTCAACACTACAAACTATTACCTCAGCTTCAAGTATCAATAAACAGTAATATATACAGTATAGCAAAACTAACACACAAACCGCTGTGTGTGTTGCAGACAGACATCCTCTATGTGGTCTGTCCTCGGCTGCTGGTAATGAAGCCATAAAAGTTTGAGTGGATAAACATAAGTCACGGATGAACATGTATCGATAACGCAGTGCTTTATGAAAACAAAGTGCTCCGCCACTCCAAAAATGACTTAATCAAATGCAGAGCCTGGCTTGATTAAATAAGATATGCCGCACTCTGCATAAAACCGTTAATCGATGGCAAAAACTGCCACATAAATATTAGAATAATTGATCAGGGATGATTCAGCAGCGGAGAGGCCGAGGAGGCGTGTGGGATATTAGCGAGCAATAACAGCCTCGGTGAAGGTCAGTGGATACCACGGTAATGACTAATGCCCTTTCTTCAACTCCTACTGGCCAGACTTTATTTTGGCTAGTTACAGGAAATTACTTTCGGTATTTTCCATCATCTTCTGCTTGCGCCGCGCGCTCCCGCTTTATAGCGATGACCAATCAGGGTGTAATAAAAACAAGCTGTAACTGGCCAAGCCTGTAATGAAAAGTATTCACGCAACTGACACCAAACCGACGGTTATTAAAGTAAGAGTTAGAGGCACATCGTAGCACCGATATAGCATGGCACCATGCTTTATGTTAATGTCATCTGGGCTATTATTGCCTTCCTATACTACAATAAGTGTGGCCAGAATATACGCAATGTTTGTTGGTCTACGCATACCAAAGAGGGAGTAGCTCTAAAATGTCCTTCTCTGTTACATCTCATGTCCTTTGTTTGTTCATTACTGCACTTTTCCCCCCAAAAATATCCTGTGCTTTTTAGGCCCATGGAGGCTGAAGCATCCCTTCCAGGGAAGGAGCCACGGCTGAGTGAACACGGGGTCGGTCCTGCCGAGTCACTCACCAAGGGCTAGACGGTCCATCACTGCTTGCACTTCGTCATAAATGAATGCTTGCCTACTGCTGTCTGAGTGGAGCTCGAGCTGGTCCGGGTCACTCTGCTACTGAGTAGGACTTGATATAAAAACTAATCACGTGGAACCCAAGATTTGCTTGAATTTAGAATCTAATTTTCCCATGTAGGAAATAATGGAAATGGAAATAATCTGTTCTGGGGTCAAACTGTCTCCATCACAAATTGCTATTAACTTTGCAAGCGATGCTTCAAGTAATGTTGTACCATTCTTACCTGCCTCACAAGTGTAAAAATAAGTTTAACACTTGTAAAAGCAAAGCATTTAACTTTAAAGACAAATGAGTAAGGCACAATGCGACATCGGTTGGCTTTTTTTTCTCCGTTCTTTGTTTAAACACAAGTCTAAAAACAACCAATAAAGTTTCATTATGTCATATTTTTTCCTCAGTAACAAAGACATTATATTTTGTCAAATATTGTGTGTTGAATATCGCACAACCGGTATCGTTGAGTTACGCAGTGATACCCACCTCTACTAAACCCTGTTGATAGTCAAATGTAAAAACAATAAAACACGAGTTAATCCCTGATACATGCTAACCTGACGTCTTGAAAGGCATGCTGATGTTTTTGCGTGACATCATGCATGACAGAGCTGGATCAAACTTTTTTAGGAGGTTCCAACTCCTCCCAAAATTCTGATCAAATTGTACAAAGTGCTTAAATAAAAGCCGACCACACTAAAATAATAACTGTACGGTACTGAACAGTAACGGATGACTACACGGGGGAAGGATTGCACCACACAACAATAAGGCTGAGTGGGTGCAGCCATCTGAAACACTGTCATGCACTGGCCCAAGCCCTCTTAGTCAGCCTCACATAGGGCAATCATGGAGAGAGGTTATGCTATCAGGAATGTGACATCTTGCGTCTTCCCGAAATGGACGTACATCGAGAATGAACGGGACGTGGACGCCACCTCCGATCTACAGCGCTGATATTTGATGGCTTTTGGACCGAAAGGAAGTGCGTGAAGTGCTGCAAACTGAAGGAGGTCTCTTTCTCTCTCGCCAAGTGTACCCTTGCCAGAGGCCACCCATGAGTCAGACGACGCTGAGCCAAAAGAAGCCACTTCCACCTCCTGATGTGCCCCCTCTCCTCATTCAAAGGGAGTCATTGAATTTGAATTTGATGGCAATTCGAGATGATAGGCCCTGTAATGGTGGCTTGTTGTAATCCAGTTTGGCATCCCTCCAGCTGTCATAAAGTAGTTGGCTTGTGTTGTACTTTTATTGAAGAGAAGTAATAATAAGGACAAAGCAAAGCAAAGCATTTAAGAGTACATGGAGCTGTCTGTGGTGCTGAATGTCCATACACAGTGCTTTGAATAGCACCCAAGCTAAAAGGGTACTTACTTACTTACTTGCTATTGTGAGTATTTTTCTCCCTGCTTGGTTTACTCCAGCAGTGACGTATTTACCACTAGCTGCTAGTGAAACTTCCTGACAGACAGGGCATGAAGTTGTTCATTGTTCTGTGAGGATCATATGGACAAATACATTTGATGATTATTTTGTACATTATGAAAAATATTTCATTTATATTTCTGTCCCAATCTCTGCATGGCCCAGTAGTGAAAACCTATCACTGTGAGTGGGGCTTTATCGTTGGTTGTATGCATTTTTGTACTTTGGGTACTGCTTTATCATTACTAAACTTTCTCCGTATTAAATGAATACGCTGACTTAAACCATAGCTACTGTGAGTGGCCAAAAAATCCATTTAAATGTAAGGATGCCACCATCAAACTGGAATAAAAGATATGTAGGATGATTACTTATCTATTTATCAGTACTCACGTGAAACTTTATCAAAAATGTGATGATGCAAAATACACATTTTTGACCAGAAATTACTATAAAATGTATCAACCAATTAATTATGTTCAGAATTTCAAGTTAATTAAGATAAACACGTTTATGTTTTTTTACATGTGAAGAGGTAGGATGTACATGGCTTCAGGTCCAACGTCTGAAGGGGTACACGACACTACAAAGTTTGAGAACCACTGGACTACAGTGATTTGAAGGTATAACCATATAAAAAAAACATAGAATAAACAAATAAAATACAGTTTTTTACCTAACTCAAGAGGTGGTGCAACTAGGTATCGTGGTGTATCATGTTTACCACAGTTTAACTACAAAGTACGCATGGCATCTGTAAAGCTGAAATTTAGGGTATAAAGATACATTTTTGGTGTTTCAAGATAAAATGTCACTGGATGCAAAACCTGCTGAACCTGTCAACATGGACCCAAAAACAGAAACATAAGAACGGTCTGATGGTCTGTTTAAAAGGCCGATGCTGTAAAACAATGTATTATCACAAACTGTATGCACCCGGATATAAGACGACCCTGAATATAAGAGAACCCGTCTTTTTCAGGGCTTGTTTTGGGAAAAAAAAAAAAAAAAAAAAATTGAAAGAAAAAAAGAGCCCAAATGAATAATTTTTAAGAATATTTTTTTGTAATACCTGTATCAGCGAAATAAGCTCTCGCTTGGAAAAAAGTCTTTTGGCGCCACCTGTTGATTTGCATGTGTTAATCGCTCAATCTTTTTTTTTTTCGTGGGGGAAAAATATTTCGGATCAACACTGTGTTGTAGTCATAATGTAAAATACAATAACATATTGTAATACAGTACTTTAACTTTTTCTTGATAAACTGTATTAAGATGATTATAAAAATGCACTGGCAAAAATAATAACCTCATACCTCATAAACACATTATGAATAATAGGCACACGGATGGGTAAATAAACTTCTTGCATTAAGATTAAGATTTTTCAACACTTTTCATGGTATGCGATATCATTTAATATTGCTATCCTGCTGGCTGTTTTATACTTGCCGCACAAGCAACTTTATGACTGTAGAGTGATCATAAAGTTCTTCACCATTAAAAAATAAAAGTAACTCCATGCCATGTGGTGACCCAAACTTTTATGGCTGTATATTCTGGCTGCGACCTGAACTCTCTGCACATGGGTAGGACGCATCACAACTTTGTTGTGAAGTTGTTTACGACAACAAGGGGTTATCACTCCCCAAAGGCATCTCGACTTCTTCTTCATGCCTGAGGAAGTTCCACCTTTAATCAAACAGGCAGTTTGTAAGATCGCTTGAAGTGATAATCTCTTTTAATACTAATGTTTTGGGTTGGAATCCAGGTGACGTTCAAGATTAGCCTAACTCCCCTCCAAAATGTCACAAATTAGCTGGCGATGTGCTGCTGCAAACAGACTAATAAATTGTTTTTAGACAAAAACACAGAGTGTATCACTCATACCTCCAGTGTTAACAATTAATCAAGAGGCTTCATGCCAGCCATGGGGGGAAAAAAAAAGTTTTGTTTGTATATTATGTATAATAAAAGCACAATTGTCACATCAACTCTGTGATTCGTGAAATCAAAATGTGCAGACATCTGCTGAATTAATGCAGTCAAGCCTCATTACAGCGACACTTACCCGTAACCTCGGGAGACATTTTCCTGCAGGGCAATTGGAAAAAAACTAAACAAAAACAGACTGGAACACAGGTGATCCATATTCACACCACTCACCCGTTCTCTTGGCCTTAGCTCTTCAGAGGCGTCATGGCTGTGAAAGAAATAAAAACAAGAGTGAACACCTGGGGTTAATATCATATAACATAACTGGAAGTTCTGTTGTGTGGCGGACCTAAATATTGACACAAGCTTTGCAGCTGTACTTGTGGTCCCCCCCCCCACCTTGTTCTTATTGCTCCATCCGTCGCCATGCACTAACCTTGCCATGGCTAACAGGAAGCAGAGGGCACAGCGCTTTATTTAATTAGTCACAGCAGCCGAGTGCTCATGCGGAACCAAACAGGGGAGGCAGATTGGGCTAGTGAGATGGATAGGCGATCTACCACCAGAGGCCTTTCGCTGTGCTGTCAGAGGAGCGCAGCTTACACGACAGGGGTGTGTGTGGGGGGGTGCATGAATGTAGATGGTGTCTGTCACTCCTACCAGTGCGACCGCCCTATTACTGGGGCCCATTTAACAATCGCTTGTGTTGCTACTGTATCTGACAAAAGTGAGAGCACCCCTTACTTTTCAGCCACCATTTTATTATAGACACTTGCATATCATTGAGAGTAGTCAGTGTGCTGCTTGTATGGCAGTATAGATTTCACTATCCACTGAAAATGAGTCAACACACAGCCATCATTGTGTAAACACCTGGCAACACAATTGAGTACACATCACTGTGAACACGTCCAAATTGCGCCCAAAGTGTCCATATTCAGTGTGAGCACCATTATTATCTAGTACTGCCCTTAATCCTCTTGCGTATAGATTTCATCAGAGCTGCACAGGTTGTTACTGGAATCCTCCTCCTCTCCTCCATGATGACATCACTGGTGGAGCTGGTGGTTCATGGGTTGGGTTCACGTTTGGAGGTGACACACTTAATCACTCCATCACCTTCAACCTCCTCACTTGATCATCTTGGAGGTGTGCATGGGCTCCTTATCATGTTAGAAAACTGCCATAAGGGAGGGGATCATGTTCATCTTCACAATGGAACAGTACATGTCGGAACTCATGTTGTCCTTTGATAGCCCGGAACACTACACTACCACCACCATGCTTGATTGTAAACAAGGTATAATAATCTTGGTACCCACTTGTGTTACTATCTATTTAGACAATGATGTCTGTGTGTTGCTTCATTTTCAATGACTAGTAAACCTCTACTGCTGTACAAGCTGTACACTAACTAATCTAAAGTATATCCAAGTGTTTTTGCCAATAGTATTTTCCCTTGAGAAGATATACTGTACTAAAATGGCTGCTGAAATTGTTGTTTTGTGTCTGCACCCTCCGCTATATATAATATTAGCTCTATCTGTAACAACAGGATTGAGTCTAATGCAAAATCAATGTGATATTAAGAGCTTTATAATTGCTGTTATTACCCAAACCAGTGTTGCCAGTCTCTCGGGGTGCATCCTTGGGAGGAAACTCAATAGCATGCAGCTTGCCACGAGGACGTGGAGTGCAGCGCTTCAATAATGCGCATGTAACTACTAAGCAACACTGCACGGGGAGCTCTCTTAATTAGCGCTCTTGAAGTTATCCAGTGACCCACATCTAATAATGAAGGCACCGCGAATGTCCTATTTACATATCTTTAGTTAGTAATGTGTGACCACTGGGAGAGCCCCGGTGGCTGAGAATGTGTTGCCAGTGAGAGGGAAGGGCATGTCAAGTTGAGCTGCTTTCCGAGGGGGGCCTCTTCCTCGCAATTATTATTGTTGCTGTGTGTTGTTGTACGTCACAGACCCTAAGGTCTGTCAAACAAGGTTATGATACGAGGATGTTGTGTGCAGAAATCTAATGGTGTGGAGTCAATAAGTCATTACAACTAAGGCTAGATTTTTGATTTCAACATTGACGTTCTGGAGAAGCGCCTCTTTATCAGGAATAGCTGCACAACTGAATTTGACGCAGTATCAAAAATTCTGCCTTTGCAACATTATTAATGCTCAGTTGTGATGGGCGGTGTAAAGAGATAAAACATGTTTATTATTGTGATTGTAGTTTGCAGGGTGTGTGTGTGTGTGTGTGTGTGTGTGTGTGTTTGTGTGTCTGTGTGGAGATGCCTTTCGAACTGAACATTATTATTTTTCAAAGGGCTAAAGGGTTGATTCATCTCTTGTACTGAATCATTGTAATGTTGTAACTGGATAATACTTGTACACATACAGAAGAAATGGAACAGTTGACATCGATTGCCCAGTTCAATACAATACAACACAGTTCTTTATCAATAAAGGACAATTAAAAGAAATTAAAAAAAAAAAAACAATCGTCTATCTATATTGAAAGTGATGTATGCATTGTGTATCTAATTCCCAGAGGCAATTAAAGACTGGGAGGAACATACAGCCGCGCTCCTTATAGAATGTTGAAATGCTCAGAGTAATTCGCTCCGAGCGCAACGCGGCGATTCCCCTGAGAAACATAAGGTGAACATTCCGTTCCTCGTGCATTAAGGTGTTCTATCTTTATTGCCGTACGTGCGAGTGAATAACTCGATAGGCAGGACAGACGGGGGATAGGGGGAGCGGGATATAAAAAGAACAGAGGTGACTTTGAGTGATACGGCCATCCTTGTTTCTGTCTGTCTGTTGAACACGAGTAGCTTGGTTAAATCAAGTCAACAGTGGGCTTGCTTCAGGATTTGAAGGGATTTTTAGCGTTTGGCCTTAATTGCTTAACAGCGGGACTGCGTGGGGGTTGAGTGTTTGGTATTGTTGCATCACAGAAAGAGGGCTTTTGGCTGTGAATCTTGGGTCTGGACCCTCTGTGAAGAGTTTCTTCATGTGTTTGCATTGGTTTGGGTACTCTGTGGGTTCGTAACAGTAATAAAAGTAATAAAAAATATATATAATCTCCCTCACTTTTGAGGTAAAAGACGCTCAAATGGTCGCTACTAAAGCGTTCATGATGTCATGAAGTAAAAACCTGAAACCATGAAGTAAAAAAGATTCTCTGACCCGCCCCAGGAAAGCTTTGTAAAAAAAATAATAATAAAATAAAAAAGGCTTTGCTACACACCTTAAAAGAAAGCCTGGAGCTCTAAAAACTGTCCATCAGTCTGTTACAGAAGTGGAAGTTTGATCGTTTTGTTTTTCTTCATCAAATAGGCTAACCTACCATGATGTTGCTTTTCAAATGTGACTAACGTCAGCACTATAGCTCACGTAGCCATGCTAGTGTTTCTATGTCCTCCCCCAACTCCTGAATGTTACGTTGTTGTACGTGATATATGGTACGGTGTGTTTATTTGTTTCAGACATGCTTAACAAGCTAGATTAAGGAACGTCACATGGTTACATCTGCACAATTAAACATGTCTGAAAAGGACTTGAAAGAAGCAGAGCTTATATTTAAATCCTACCTCTACCCCATGTCCCCATTAGTGATAACTTTTACATGTTGACACTTACAATATTTCACTGACCTATGTTTTGTCGTTTACATTTTGTTCACTTCCTGTGTGGAAAGAACAGAAGGAAGGAAAAAAAAATAAAAAAATAAAATAAAAAAACAGTTAAAATGGAGTTAAAATAATGACACTAAATTAAGTCAAACAAATAAGAAAACACTGAGAATGTTGACTTCAAGTTGCATTATGGCATCTATTTTGTTGGACAAGTACAGCATTACAGTGCATATGTAAAATGTGGATAATAACAGTGAAGTGCACAGTAGCGCTTCTTGAAACCACACACAAACACATCTAATTAGCATTAAAGCTGAAGACGCCCAAAATGCTGTTTTCCCAGTAGGGCTTACTAAAAGCACTTTCCAAATTCCAGCATCAAGGCAATATTTTGGGCCGCACAGTTTGAATACACTATTGCGGTGCCTCTGAGACTTATTTAAAATTGTTGAAGAATAGTATAATGTGGGACCTTTAAGAACTAGTGATTAGTCCCAAAGTGTATGCTCGTTTCTCGCCCAAAGTCGGCTCCAGATCCCTGTGACCCTGTACAGGATTTAAGGGATAGTTTGGATTTATTGACAGTGTACTACACCAACTGTGACTTACTCCCCTAATTGTTCCCGTGAGTCCAGTTCTGGTGTTTTTCTTCCATCGTATCCCTGTGCATTGTCACCTGTGCATTCATGTGATGAAGACGCTTGCATCTTCTTCCGCTGTGGAACACAATACGTAAACAAGATGGCTGCGGCGCTCCATCGCGGAAGAAGAGTGGCATTACCACGAGCGTCTTCATCACATACACATGAATTCACAGGCAACAGTGCTCAGGGATATGGCAGGAGACAAATATAACACTGTTATAATATAATATAATATAATATATATATATATATATAGATTATAATAATATAGCGTTTTGTGAAGTCCTATTTTTTTGAGGAGGCACTGTTGTGATGTATTACTCTTTTGAATGCATATTGTTTTGAGAAACCAAACTCTTTACTTAAATGGCCCCAGCAACTAAGCGGAATTACGTTCCTCGTCACGGATCTCCGACCAGAACTGGACTCATGGGACCAATTGGGGGGTAAGTCCCTGTTGCTGTAGTACACTGCTGATGGGGATGTCAAAAAATCCAAACTATCCCTTTAAACAGCATGGTAAAATGGACATTTGAATGCGTAACAGTGGCTTAAGGACATCCCTTAACCTTCCTCAGGATCTTTCTCATAGACCTCCAATTTTCATTTATTCCTTTCCCATGACGAAAATAGGTCACTGAATAAGCTCTCTTCGAGGCACTTATGACGCCTCTTCTGGGTCCGAGACTTAGGAAGACGACAAGGAGGGATTCTTGCCCGCACAAACTAAAGCCCGCCTCTGACGGGACAGGAGCAGCACTTGCGTGACTGTGACGCCCTCTAAACAGCACATCATGCTCAGATTGCTGAACACATTGCAGATAGGAGGCGGGGAGGCTGTATGTCCTACATGTATGGTATGAGAGGGGGAACACGTGCACTTGGCTGTCTTTGCTCGTGTTTTCTCATGTTTAGGGGATGTGCCTATAGATCGGTCTGGCATGTTTCTTGTGTAACAGAGGCCTTACATTGTTCATGGGTATTTTTTATTATAACATTGTATTCATTGGCTATTTTAGTCACTCAGCAACCACCTTAGTTATGCATTCTAACACCTCAAATTCTCTACAGCATATAGTGAGATATCCCATATATAATTATCATATATGATATTGACAATGCCCGACAGTGATTTTCTCGAGCAGTTCAGCTCAGCACACTTGGCACCCAGGATGTCTAGGCACTCGAAATAGTACCTGGTAGTATCTGCTTCTGCCAATGCAAGAGCAAGAAGGTGGAAAAGGATAACGTGGCGGGGATGTTGTTGGCTTAGCCACCTGCCATAAATTCACCATCAGAGCTCGGCTGTTAAACATTATTTGCCGCATCTATAAAGGCAACAATGGGGTACCCCACCCCAGTGAGAATGAATGAGCCCTGGTCCCTAGTTATCACTGCTTATTGTTCCAATCAGGCTGTCTTTGAAAGAGGAGGCAAGCTCTCCCTTGGACAGCTCATTAAGATAACACGCACATGTGGCTCCCCATCATCCCCGTTAATGTGGAGCTTGTTTTAGGCATCTTTGTCTCAGGCAGGAACCTATGCCTTTGTCAGCACAATTGGAGCCAGATGGCAAAACAAAGCTGCCTGTCTGGAGTGCTCATATGAACCATCTCAAGATGGCAATAGCCATTAGTTTGCCTCTGCAGGCACGCAGCCCCACGACATCCACCGGGCTCCTCCGATGAGCCGCATGATGACGAGAGGGATCGCGTGTTAGGATGGATAGAAGTGAGGTGTCCTGTCTCTGGCAGGCCGGTGCACTGTGAACAGCTCGCTCTTTGCCCAAACCCCCTCAACCCTTTTCACTGGCGCTGAAATATTCAGCCTGGCTACTTGTGGGATGGCTGACCCCACTCCTGGCTGCACGGATCACTCTGAAAAATTCATGAGGGAGGCAATAAAGAATAGAAAAAGTCATTGGCCCCCACTGCCGTCACCTCTCGACTTATTAAAATCACATGGTATTAACTTTACTGTCCGCGGAAAGGCTAAATAATTCAATCAGACTAAAGAAGGAGTCAAATGAATGACTCTAATGAGATTAACGCTTGAGGGAGAACTGCTAAGGATGGTGATGTGTATTTACTGAGACTGGCTGCACAAGTATAGTCTTCTTCCTGGTGTTGGTGGACTTTCCACTGCTAGTGTAAGGATTGACATAATTGACTTTCATGGAACGGGCATTGAATTGATTACTACTCAATGCTACATTGCCAAACATCATGTGACTTACTGGTAGAGTCCAACATCAAGTCGAGAACAGGCAAAAAAAGACGATATCGGAATGTCAAAATGAACACAAACAGATAATATGGCTCAATTCTAGAGAGAAAGTGGTTGGTGATCGGTGGAGAATCAGGAAGTGAGTGAAGTGTGCTTTGTGGCACAATATGTGCGCATTTTTGTTGTTAGTAAGTGACGACAATGAGATATCGGATCATTGGTATCGGTTTTTCTGCCGATAATGATGTCGGCGCATGAGTGATTACGTGCTTCACAGAGCAGCATGGTTCCTAGCTCAGTATGACCGTGGTTAATTTCCAAGTTTCACCTTCAGGTTGTAATGCAATTTGCAATGACTGTAAAGTATTACATTTTGCTCTTCGTGTGTAACGCGGCTCCTCCTAAATACTAGCGCTGATTATGACAAAACAGGAACCGCCTCACTCGCTTTTCGCAAAGCAGCTGCACATTGCACCGAGCCAGAAACAGACAACCAAAATATGAGCACAAAAAAAGTGAAATCTAAGAAAAAGCATAATTGAAGCCCAACCTGATGTCTAAGCATAATGTGTTCATTACATGCCATTAGTTTAAAAGAAGAGCTAATGCTTATATTGGTATCAGTTGATATCAGAAGTGTTGGAACAATATCTGTGTATGGGATATCAAGAAAACCAGTATCGAGTCAAATGTGAAGGTTTGTGGGGCGCAAGCAATCTTGAATATTGGAACATATCTCTCAAAAAACAGACCTGTGCAGTAGCCTAGTCCAGGGTGGAGTCCGCCTTTCACCCTAAACTAACTTGGGTAGGTGTCAGCCACTGTCATGACTCTGAACAGCACTGCTGAAAATGGACGGCTGGATGGAGAGATTTGTGGACATCATTTGTTTGGCCACACACTAAGCAAAAATGTAAGAATTTAGTCTACAGCTGCAAACATGTAGAAAGTTTGGAGATAATAACTGTTGTCCTTGCTATCACCTCCCAAAAACGTCTGTTAATTTCCCAGCTGACGTTACATAACATAGCTCATCTTTATTTTCACGCATTGGCTCTTCAAGTGTTCAAAATGTTTCTTGATCAAGAGGCTAAACTTCAAAATATTGAGCACTTCTGAGCCCCCTGAGATTTTCTGTTCCTGGCGATGTGCAATTTTCAGTTGTAAGCCCTGTTTCAGTCTTTTATTCAGAAAAATACAACGTGATATATAAAAAGTCTGGCTTGGCCATCAGGGTTGATTTACACGGCAGCTCTACAGATGCCCATTTGGTGAAACTTGAAAGTAATGGATTTTACTGTGTAGCTTTTGGGGGACGTGTAATGTAAAACAGCTTGTTGGCGTCTCTAAATGAGTGCATCTGTCTCCATTCGGCACACACACACACACACACACCCTTACAC
Organism: Dunckerocampus dactyliophorus; assembly: GCF_027744805.1. Taxonomy (NCBI): domain Eukaryota; kingdom Metazoa; phylum Chordata; class Actinopteri; order Syngnathiformes; family Syngnathidae; genus Dunckerocampus; species Dunckerocampus dactyliophorus. Next base: position 5,580,519 of record NC_072821.1, on the reverse strand, counting down.
ACCCTTGACTAAGAATGATGCCAACATGCTGCTGGACTTGGTGCCTGGAGCAGGTCTCATTTTTTATGTGTATTCATGCTTCATCAGCATTCACTCGCACTTCAGTAAACAAAGTTAACATTCACTTAGTGGTTTTGTTGGGGTCCCCGCCCACACCAACACCTGCCACCTGCTGAACCTCCTTGCCACTGTGGCGAATTTCCACCTGTAATTTGCACACAAGGCTGAATCATCTTTATGACTGTCTTCAACAAGCAACAATCTCTATTGCAGGGGTCTCCAATGCGGAGCCCGCGGGCACCAGGGAGCCCCCCACGACCACGAGGCGCCCGCAAGTCTGCTTTTCATTCGGGTTTTCAGTTAATGATGTGAGAACACTAGAAATAAATGCATTCTGAAATACAAAATGTGAGTTGTGGATACCAGCATGTTGTTAATGTTCTGGTAAAACAAGCACATTCCGTTTGTTTGGGTTGAATTGAGCTATGAAAATCAATGTTACAAAAATGAGTAGCTCTTGGCCATTTTCATTTTGTAAAAGTATTTCTCACAAAAAAAAACAAACAACAAAAAAACACTGGAGACCACTGCTCCATTGCATGTTGTTCTGATCTTGCAAGACTGCATTACAGATAAACATTACAGAGTTTAGGCCATATTGTCCATTGTGAAGACTGTATGACATATAGCCAGTAGCTCTATAGTAGGACTATATTTGGTAACTTTTCATTCTGGGTGTCATGAATGTGCTCCACTACGAGAGCTTGTCTCCTTTGTAGTGCTAATTCAATTTACAATGCAATAAAGCATGATCAAGAACAGCACAGGTTGTATGTCCTCCATGTTGACCCGTTAAAGGCTAACTGTACTGTCTCACAGAATGTAATGTCGTTGTTGGATAGCTTTGGTTGTTTTTTCAGTGCCACCTACTGGATAAGAGGCGTACAGCAGGTACTTCAGTTACTTTTCCTCTGCATCATCTGGCTCATTTCCATAAAATTGTCTGTCTGTCCAAACGTGGGTCGCACAGCCGTTTTTAGTGGGTGTTTGCTTGGGCAAAAAATAATAGGACATTGTTTTTTGGTATGTGTGAATGTATAAATGAGAGGTATTAACTGTCCGGCCATACACCATATGGTAACCTTTTAGTTCCTTGTATTACTGGTCGAAATGTGACTTTTAAGTTACTAAATGACAAGAGGAGCTAGTTAAAGGTGGCTCGGGACTGATGCCTGCCTCCCTTGTGAGGTGTTCCGGGCATGCCCGACCAACGAGGATACGCCGGAGGGACTATGCCTTGTAACTGGTCTGAGATCGCCTTGATGTCTCCATGGTGGAGCTGGAAAAGATGGCTGGAAGTTTGGCTTCCTTACCCCGAACCCCAACCCGAACCCGGATAAGCATGAGGTAATGGATGGATGGAATTTGGTCAAAGAAGGGCTGGGCTGATCCACCCCCTACATGAACCAGGAAGGATGCCACAACTTGTCATTTTTTGTTACATTCTGGTTGTACACGGTCATAATAAGGTTGTGGATTCAAATTTCTTCTCCTAACTGTAGAATGACTTGCGGTTGAAGAATTGCAGAAATGACTTCAACAGCACTGCATTTAGAACACGTAAAATCTACCCAAAGTTACATTTCATTAGGAGCTTTTAAAGCTACAACACCAGGACTGTTAGTTTATTGCAGTTGAAAGAACTGAAGCAGGACCAGGATATAAAAGAACCATTACTGCACATGTGTGTGTGTGTGTGTGTGTGTGTGTGTGTGTGTGTGTGTACACTTGATTGTACACTGTTTGATCTCAAACCTGACAACACAAAGACGTGAATGAAAACATAATTCCCGCCCCGCATTTTTTTCCTCTATCATCAAACATACAGGTATTGTGACGTCTCACAGATTTCTCGGGCCACAGTAATTGTGGTGTCGTTATTATGTGGTGATTCCCGCCCTCCCCCAGTGTATGAGGCAGGGAACCAGGTGCTTGGATTGGCTGACCTGTCTTTGACTCGTCTTCTTCCAGCTCCTTGGCCTCTTCAGCTGTGGAAAAGACAGACGAGCTTGTATGAGTGGAAGCCGAGGCACAAAGGCGAGCGCACACAATGAAGACACTTCATCACCAGCCTGAGGCGAGCTGATCCTTCACAGCTCAAAGGACAAGCTGTGATGAGAGCGCCTCTATGACCATCAAGCTGAGCACAATGATGCCCCCATAGCTACATGCACACCGTACACACTCGCAATCACAGCCGTTCTCAGCTCCAAACATACTATCCATATAAGGCTTTGGCTGCTGGCTAAAGAAGTATCAACATATCTTTGATGACAAACGATGGATGCTGTGAATTATTATTTCAATATATGTTGTGCAATCAAGTGGGTTTAACTATGTGCATCACACCTTTTCTCCATTCCAGTGGCATTTATTGCATATTTTGTAGTGTGGAATGTTAGAAAAGGCTTGCTCGGAAAAGGCTTGGCCGGGGGTTTGTTTTGCGATGAACCTCATACTGTTTTTTTGTGCTGCGATGAGGCTGTTCGTGTTGAACTTTCCCGGTCCTTGTGCATGGTGGGTTTTGCGCTCATCTGCAACATCGTTATCTGATTTTGACACTGATCCTGTGCTCCATGCTAACTTTTGTCAGCACCTTAGCACGCACTGTTGTTGTGATCACACGGGATCCATCCGGGCACTGCTTGTATGTTAGCCTGAATGTGATAACCACTTGTAGCTTGGCTGTGGGACAAGAACAAGCTAGCTAACTGCTGCCGGAGAGGCAGTGACAGCCAGGCAAAATGTGTAAACAAAGATGCTACAAAGTCGAATGCGATTGAAACGTGAGCGGTCACACACACTGGCATACATAGGCTTAGCCTGTCGTCAATTAACTACACCTTTTACGGACAATTTTTCATTCTCACAATAATAACAAACAAAGTGTTTTCAAACAAAATTGTGGTAATGTGCGTAAATAATAAGCTATATATGTATCTATATAGCATATACCGTATATTCATTCATACAATATATTACCGAACATTATTTTCAAATGTAAAGATATTTATTTTTAAGGTGTAACAGTGTTTACTTTGTAGTGGCGGTGCGAACACCCTGTTAGATATAGACGCAATTATGAAGTCATGAAGTAAAAAGTAAAGCAACATAACGCCACACCTGGAACAAACTGGAGCTTCCACTGCCGACTGCAAAAGCCCTAGCTGTTCAGTTTTGATACACACACCACAGTCCCACATATATTATGACAGAGAAGATAAATTACTTACTCATTTCCCCACTTTTACTGACCCTTGCACCCGCGCTACCCAGACACGGTGAGAAGAGAGTCAACTCCAATCTGGCTCGGCCCGGGAATACCATTTAAAGATAAGACAACCGCAATTAGGCCCCGTGCTTCTGTGGAATTCACGCCCTGCTCATATGTACTGTACATAGAAATGCTATTATAATCCCCCTCTCATCTGTTTTCACACAATGTCATTGTATCAGGAGTGTCTGTGTGTGTATAAGGCAACGCCCCCCCCACCCTACTTCAAAAGACCAAAGACTGCAGATCTACTGCTGGAAGGGAACAGAATATAAGCCTTTACATTTCAATAAGGTGGATAACCAGATAATCAATCCTTCTTTCGGTGTGAGGGTTGACGGCACCAAGCTCCACCTCCTTTCCACCCAACAAAAAGGGGGGCACAAAACCCCGAGAGCCCTTTGCTCATGGGAGGAACTGCATTATATTTCTCTCTTTCCATTTCATTTGATTTCATATGTTCTGTGGAGCTATTTACTCTCAACTCTAAGTCTGTGTCACTTCCATATTTATTTTTAAACCTCTGGGCCCTGTTGCAGACACTAGCTGACCTTTATTTAAATGTCTCCTCCACTCTGAGCGGATCTCATTACAGCAGAGCTGGTGGCTTTGCACCATCCATCTCCCATCACAACTTTTTTTTCCTATTTCTTTTTTAACAGCCTGCACCTGCGGTGATTCTCGGCCATTCCGCAATGCTAATTACTGGACCCGAGTAATGATGTTCCCCACCATCCCACATCCCGCCTATACTGTATGCATTAAGCAGAGGTCCCCCTGGCTTCCGAAAGTTGCTTGAGCTGTTGACATGGCATGATGGCTTCCTGATCATGCATCTCATCTGTAAGGCGTCATGTTGTAATCTAACGAAGGTTCAGGAAAGGGCGGAAAGGGCCTCCATGTGGGATTAGTAAAGTAAAGCCCCTTAACCATGTACTTGGCATAATAATTGGTTAATTGATTTCTGTCAATTGTGTGGAATTGACTGGTGATTCATGTTGAGTCTTGAAAGCAGCTGAGGCCAAATTGAGTGCGCTGCTTGCTTGCAACCAGCAAAGGCGCTGTCTCAACAAGTCTGTGCTATAAAGAGTTAAAGACAACAATCACTTAAGTTCCCCATCCATCCATCCTAATTAGGATCACGGGGGTATGCTGGAGCCTTGGGGCGAGAGGCGGGGTACACCCTGGACTGCTCGCCAGCCAATCGCAGGGCACATATAGACAACCATTCACGCTCACATTCATACCTATGGACAATTTAGAGTCACCAATTAATCGAACATGCATGGTTTTTTTTTTGGAATGTGGGAGGAAACCGGAGTACCCGGAGAAAACCCACGAACGCACGGGGAGAACATGCAAACTCCACACAGAGATTCGAACCCAGATCTTCCCAATCTCCTGAGTGTGTGGCCTGTGTGACTATGAGCTAACCACTCAGTCACCGTGCGGCCCGTTCCCCAGAGTTGATCAAGGAAATGTAATCAAATGTACGTCCTATGTATGTCCTAATTAAAATATAAATATGACTGGATCCCACCGTGATACATTGGATTCAAAATAGCTTCATTTTGTGTGCGGAAAAAAGGTCATATTTTTTATTTGGCACACACAATCATGTTAAAATAATATAACTTATAACACTAGGGATGACCAAATGTCCTGTTTTCCCATGACATATCCTGTTTTCACATCCTGTTCTAGTGGTCCTAATATGTTTTGTTTTGGGGTTTTATTAGAAAGTGACAAAAATGTCCTAGTTTTCATTTTTCATCTAAAAATATCAATATATTTTAGAGATGTCCGATATGCCGATATAGTCCAACCCTCAATTTCTGATTCCAATATCAATCGATACCGATACGGATATGTGTAACGTAGATACTGGCACCGCCACGGTGGCTGCCTTTCAGGGACTTCTGTTTGTTCTCCTACTATTATCATCTTTTAAGTAATATATTCTACCCTATGGATATGGACTCGTCCATGTCAAGACTTGTTTATTCAAGCACATTTTTACATGCCATGAGAGCAAGGTCCCATCGGTGTGATTTCCTATTTACCCATTGAGGAAAGAAGCCTTATTGAGGCAGCAGAGCCGGGGATAATAAGTGGCAAGCAAGGAAGTCGAGATTCAAGCCTTCGGTACCTTCTATTATCATGGGAAACGTGAATTCACTACCGAACAAGAACGATGAGCTGCCAAAAAACGTGAAGACCTTCAGGGAGTGCAGCTTACTGGCTTCACTGAAACATGGCTGACAGCTAGCGTCCCAGATGCTAACGTGGGGAGCTAGCGGACCGGGACACGAGAGCCTGTGAAAGGCGCAAAGGAGGTGGCTTGCACTGTATGTGAACAAACGGTGGTGTCATCCTGGGCATGTGAACATTAAAAAGTCTATCTATACAGTATTTAAAAAAAAATCTGTTTTCATTATAGGATAAAACCCAATACCGCCCAATACCGATATCTACAGATATCACATTTTTATGCCAATATCGGGTCGATAATATTGGTGGTCCGGTATTATCAGACATCCCTAAGATTTGTCATGTGTTGAAGTAATGTCTTTATTATTTACATCATCACATTGAAAGGTTTGTGAGAGATACCTTGCTGGATTTGGTAATATAGCTAATATTTCATATTTATATTCATTTTTTGGTCTTGAAAAGAAGCTACATTTTCTTACAGGACAATTTTTCTACTGCAAAGGGGAAATGATTTATATCATTATTTTTATATTATTTTTGAAACTGATCAATAAAAGATGCTGCCTAACCTCAGAGAAGTCTATGCAAATTTGTGTCTTTGGTTATATCCATCCATACAAATGAGGCACACTTTAAATGTATTGAAATTATAAGCCATCTTTGAGTCAACTTCGAGCATCATCTGAGTATCTCACTGTGTCCAGTGTCCTGTTTTTTGGTAATCAAACTATGGTCACCCTATATAATACGCCTTGAGATGAGAACATGGGCCTTTGCCTTCTAAAAATGTAATGTATTTATTACTTTTTGGTCAAAATATGTTGATGAAAGTATAATATTTTATAAGAGTGTCACAAGACCTCGTGCCACAAGATCTTGCAAGATTAAAACTTGACGCGATTTCTCGTTCAGAAAAGAAAATGCCTAGTGGCCGTGAGGCCTGGGATGATAATAAACAAATAAATGAATCACACAATAAATGAAAATGTACTTGATCATTTTGCCGGCCTCTATATATTGCCATGTGAATGCATGTCTGTTTCCCCCATCTCTCGCCTCCAAACAGGCAGGAAGAAAGTTCACTCTGTGCATTGGTTTCAGCACCTTGGCGCGTTTGTTCCATAGAACGACGGCATGAACGAAATGTGCCCTTTTGTCAGTCATACAGTCTCTTGGTCTCGGTGGGTGGAGGCTGGGCTGGTAGCATACACACAGAGTGCAGAAGAGTGTAACGTGGTAGATATTAAATTAGGAGATTGCAATATATTGTCATATTTTTTTTTATATTTCCATCGTACATTTCTTAAAAGTAATGTCAAAATCTTGCGGACTCAATGTCGTGTATCGTCTTGTCTCGTGAACTGACTGTCTTGTGACGAGCAACTACACTAAGTGTGTTTTCATCATCAATTCCACCTGATTAGACAATCTTTGTGTTAAGGATTACCAATTACAATTCTGGTTACCTTTTTCAGGTATCACGTATTGATCTGAAGAGCTTGCTGTATATTTTTGATAGTGGACAAATACCGCAGTGTTGTTTCCAACTGTATCATCTAACAGTGTCATTTATACCCTCATAACTTCTCGTTTCCTTTGGCCTCCAAATGAAAAGCATCCACAAAACATAAGAGGATTAAAAATTGATTTTAGGGTGGTGAGGAGCTATAATCAGTGAGTTGTGATAACGTGCAATGGTGTTGAATGCCCTCCATACCTTCTCTCCTGGCTTCCTCGCAACTCTCCTTGATCTTCCTGCGACAGACGGCGGCCAGCGCGACGAGCAGGACCAGCAGGCACACAGCAAGGCCAATTGTCACCCATAACGCCACCGGAGGGAAAGAGATGTTTTGACCTGAATCGGGGTGAAAGTAGGAAGGTAGAGAATCATTAGTCAGGGGCAAAACAAGAGTGCTTTCTCACTAGAAAACTTTAGTCCATTATAATGGAAGTGGAGGCAAAATCTAGCGGTTCCTCTGTTCCTCTGATCCAACCTTGAATTCAATCCAGATGAAAAAAAATCAAGTTTGGCGACATAATGGTGACATATCTACAGGCACGGTATAAACAGATAAGATCCCTGACTAATCGTGTGATTTTGTCATTGTGGCCCACGGGTGCTCAATTGCGTTCAGGTCGAGAGAAATACCTGACCACCCCATCACCTGCACCTTAATCAGCAAGGAACTTGGTCACCTTGGGAGTTGTTTGGTTCTTGTTATCTAGTTCATTTATTCTCAACTGGTGGGTCGTGCCCCAAACGTGGGTCGCACAGCCGTTTTTAGTGGGTGTTTGCCTGGGCAAAAAATAATAGGATATTGTTTTTTGGTATGTGTGAATGTATAAATGAGAGGCATTAACTTAAATTTCTTTGTAAGTACATTGATTTGTATTCACTTACAGCGCAGCCTTGCCACATCCAATATGGCGGCGATGTTGACGTAAGGCTCAGCGCTCGACGCGGCATCTACGTATATGATTTTGACAAAAGCACTTCCTGTTTCCCGCCGTGCTTTGCTGTACTGTTGTTGCAAATGGCTGCCAAGTTACATGTTTAGAACTGACATAGCTGTTGATTATTCAGCATTATTTGTTGGTAGTGTCTTGTCTGTTGTTATCTACCTATTACGTTGCTGTGTGATGTTTTTTTTTAGCTCTTTATTTAAAGACACCGTGAGTAAGAATGGCATGTGGAATGGTAACAACCCCGCAATTTCTATGGAGCTGGTAAGTTCATTGTGAGCTCTGTTGTTACTCTGCTTGCTAAATAAAGAGTCACTTCTTCCTCACAGGCTTGTGAGCGGCACAGTGATTCAACCATTTTGCAATTCTGCAACGTTGGCGCACAAAGCTCTATATCGGCTTTCATTGCAGGGAAAAAAAACTATACTGATGTTGGCCGATATATTTTTATGCCAATTTCGGTGGCCGATAATATTGGATATCCTTAGCAATGACTCAATGTCCATGAATGCACATTACATTCTTGTCTGTGCTATTTGCTTGCTACGCCGCCACAAGCCATGTTTACGGGTGACTTTATCAAGGATGTGCCAGCCGTCCAACACAAAGCTGCAGATATCTGCTGGAGAAGAGTGTGGCAGCTCATGTTGTGTTGCAAACAGTACCATTAAAATGTAAGCTATCTGAGATGTTTGAGTGGAAAAATTTCTGCAATTTGGGTCCTCGCCTGTGACTGAGGGGTGATGGTGGGTCCTGTAACCAAACTAGCTGACAACCACTGATCTAGTTTGTATGCAAACCAGTTTCCCAGGATGGGTTCATGTTTCACAATGGCACAGCACATGCTGGAAATCATGTTTCACCCTCAGTGAACCACAGCTCTCCAGTGTAAACAGCACTCGTGCAGCAATACACAATTATCTTGCTACTTATTTGTGTTGTCAGCAATTTAAACACTAATGTCTGTGTGTTGACTAGGGGTGTCGCAAGACACATGAGACGATACAAGAGATTGGGTCTATGAGAACATTTAACCTTACTTTTAAGAAAAGTACAATGAAAAAAAATATGACAATATCTACTAATTTAAGTTCTATTACTTTACTCTCTTCTGCACTCTGTGTTTATGCTACTGGCCCCGCCTCCACCCTTTGAGACAAAGAGACTGTATGACTGACAAAAGGCTCACCTCATTCATGCCGTTGTTCTATGTAACAATAAAGCAAGGTGGTGAAACCAATGCACGGAGTGAATCCTCCTCCTGCCTGTTTGGAGGCGACATTTTTTTTTTGCCATTTTTTTTCTGAACGAGAAATCTTGTCACGTTTTAATCTAGCAAGATCTTGTGGCACGAGGTCTTGTGACACCCCTAGGGTTGACTCATTTTCAGCGGCTAGTAAATCTATACCGTTGTGCAAGCTGTACACTGACTACTCTAAAGTACACCATTTACTTTTCTAGAGCAATGTCCCTTGAGAAGAAGTCTCAGGGAAAACAGAAGTCAGTCTTAACCTTCAGCTTTTGGGGTAATAGCCTCTTCATGACATCTTTTGAGTCATTCCATTGAGCCCAGATGGCTGATCGCTTACCAGTTGCACAACACTGTTGTTTCGCTCAAACAACGCTGGCATAGCAAGCTGTAGCTAACTATTCGTCCCTTTCCCTGCAGCCTAAAGTCTAATGAAGGGCATTTTGGTAAAGTATCTTCAACAGGGATCAGAGTACAAACATGATTATGCATATTAACACATAAATTGTGTTTTTAATTACTGCATTTTCGACACAGCTCTCTTGTAAAATCACATAAAAGTGAGTTACGGTGTCTCTGCAAAGGGCAAACTGATGAGTGGAAGCACAAAAAAAATGGTCAGCAGGAAAAAAAAAAACTATATCAGAGACACAGACAAATTTCCCCAGAGTATTCAAACTGAACAGAGGGAGAAGCAAAGAAAACAGCAGAGCCAGTGAATGGCTGTGAGCCTGGCAGTAGCACAAACAGGCTTCCTTCAGAGAATACCCGCGCTGGCCAGATAATAACAGAGTGAGAGAGGGGGGAAAAAAAGAAAAATCGCTGGCTTTGGAAAGAGGAAATGATGAAGCATCTGCAAAGACTTGGCATGGAGTCTCAAGGCAGGCAGACAGGCTTGAGTACAGTCAAGCCAAGATGGAGGGCAAACAGAGGGGATCCTTTTGGAGATGATCCGTTGTCAAAGACGCTCCATGTGACAACGAGAAACAACATGTACCTGTCATTCCCTCGCAACTGAGGCAATGAAAGGGCATGAAACAAAAACTTAGGAAGTGTGTGTTTAGTAGGCACTTGTTTCGTATTTGTTGGTGTATTGGGTGACTGCAATCTTTTACCCATTCAAAGCATGCAGCAAAACGTCACACCATTTACCTTTTTCTGCAAGAGTGCCCTACTACTGAAATGTGAAGTGTATGCCGTTATTGATGTTGGATAATAGTGTTTATGTACAGAAACGGACTTGTATATTTACAGCAGTTTATGGGAAAGTGACATTTTCTGTCCTTAGACCTTGAGTGTAATATTTGATTTAAATCTGACAATGTAGAAAAAAATAAGAGTGCATAAAAAAATCTAAACAATGCGAGTGAATTTAAAGGACCTCTTAAAGGTTATTATGTGTCCCTCATGTTGTTGCTTTCAAAGCGAATGCTACAGGAAAATGTGGTCAAGTCAATCCTGTCATTTTGATGAAACTGCGTAAGCCTCCCCGGGCTAGCCGTGACTGATGATGCCGTATCGCGCCGTCCACCGAGCCCTTCACTGAGCTATTTAAAGGATGGCCATCTGAGAGCACCATTGTATTGACAGAAAAACACGTAGGCAAGCGGAATAATTACAGAGGAACATCTCCAAGCCTGATAAGTACCCAACATATCACGAGTGAAGAAGATCATATGCTCTTCGGATTCCGTCTTTCTCATTCCCTTTTATTTTCACACTTTCCCAGCCACATTGCCCCTCCCTCAAGGCAGACTGATAAAGACAAATGCCATAGTCGGCTATCACTGCCACGTCGGGCCCCCAAAGGGCTGCAGGATCATATTTTTCTTTTTCTGTTGTTTGATGATGTGATTCTGTTTTCTTCTGAAATAGATTTGTCTCTAATGGCTTTGTTTACCTAGCCTCTCTTTTCCCCCTCTATTCCCTCTGTGCTAGGGAATGGATGGAGTGCCTTGGACATTACCTGGTGCTGCAGCTTTTTATATGGACTTGCACCAAATAAGCTTTACTTTATAGGTGTATATTGCTGGAAAAAAAAGCACATAAATCTGTTTTTTATACCATTTGATGGTATAATTGTCAGCCACTGCATAAAACCTAGTTGGAAATTGGATGTGAAAAAAGCTGATGCAGCGCGGGAAAGGGAAGAATGGCATGGTACCAGAACTTTAAGGTCCCCTGCTCTATAGGGTTTCTGTGTATACCTTACCACTCCAAATTTGTCGCATTATTCTTTTGTTTTATGAAAGGGTTCAGGACATTCTGTATGTTAGCCTCGGACTGTTCGCTTGTTTTTACGAGTTGGACTAGCAGTTATTTTCTTTGTTGATTCATCTGAAGCTTGTTGTGTTGATGATTCGAGTAACTGACTAGGCCCAAACGGACCAAATCAATATGAACCAAACACCACCGTAGCAAACCTTGGTGTTGGTACTGAATTAAGTTTGCAGCCGGGCTGGAACCATGTTGCCTTTGAACTGACTCAGACACCAGTTTAATTTTTTATTGTACTGGGGAGCCGTGTCATTACGTTGCAGGGGTTATGCCTCCGATCAGCAAATAACAGGACATTTCAAGTGTTGACCATTTTTTTTTATCAAAACACGCAACTCACTGTAGCCCTTGTCACTGCACATTATTGACACGTAAAAATATAAACATAACGGTGCAAAATGCAAAACATTTTAACATAGAGACTCCACATTGCTGGTTTCGGGTTTGTGGGGAGCTCGTAACAAGGCGAGTACGATCCATCTCATCACTACTGTTTTCTGACAGAAAGATAAAAATATATTAAACCACTTCTTACATGACTACAGCTTTACAATGAAAGTAGTTTGCAGCTGTACACACAAATGAGAAGGCGAGGCTGGCGAGGCTGGCGAGGCTTCCATTCATCAACAATTCAAGAAGCAAGCATGCTAATGTTAACAGCAAGCTAGTATTTACACTCAAAACTGTGCTGTGAACATTAAATTCAACAAATACAACTTATGGGAGCCCAGGCAGGTCTCACTTGTGCCTGAGTCTTGTTTTAGCCTCCGGGGTTTTGGTGGCGTTCGGAGAAGTACAGCATTGCTGTATTTAACACACCAGCACCAGCAAGCTGATGCGCTGGAGTCTGTGGCCTAAAACTTTGTTGAGCTCCTCAAAATAAGGCATTACTCTCCTCTGACCACCGGCACTCCTGCCTAGGTGTTTCTTCTGTTCTCTGTAGTCCTTCTTTAATTGCTGACGTTTGTTATTTGTTCAAAAGTAAGTTTGTTCAGTAATGGCCGGGTTCTTGTCTCTATTTCAAATTTCTTCTGCATTACTTACAATTTCCAAATGGACAAGAGACAACGGGTTTCCTCTGGTGTCCATGTTTTTGTAGCACTTTCCATTGTAAGAGTTGCAATGCAATGTAATAAAGATGGAGGTAATTTGCAGACTTTTTATTAGGTAACCTCACCCACCTCATGATGCAAACGGTTCGCTCACTCTGCCCAGCAAGCTTTTGGAGCCAAAGTTGAACCAAAAAAAGACAACTTCAGTCCGAACCAATTGTGAAACCACGATAATGGAAAAGCAAAGCTCTGAGAACCAGCTCCAAAAAAGCGCAAAACCAGTCACCGTAGAAAAGGGGTATTAGTGGTTTGGTGCGCAACATATCAGAAAAGAGGCAAAAATGTTGATCACTGTTCTCCAAAGTCAAAGCTGATGTGTGTGAATATCTTATTTTCCCTAAAACACAAAGACAATAGATCTTCTTTCATGGATGACTCAGAAAATTAAAACATATTAACATTTAAAAGGCTGAAACCAGAGGATATTTAATGAAATCAAAAAACAGTTAACTGAATCCCAAAATAGTTGTCAATCATTGCATCTCTATCGGCATTCAACTTAAGAGTTCCAATCCATCAAAATCTAAAATTTGCATCTAGTTTAAAGCCCTCAGTGGAGATGAAGCACATATGTAGGCACCGAGCATTGTGATTCATTCAATATTAAACACCATTGGATTCTCACAGATGCCAGACAAATATGCTTTTTTTTAATCAGTTTGTCGTTGGTTGCATATTGAACCCTCATTCTGCAGAATCCTCCGCTATCGGGTCATTATTTAGCAAGTTTCCAATCCTTATTACTGACCAACGTCTCATTAGGGATAAATGTGTTGCGTAGAAGTCCATCTAATAGGCGCTGTAGTTAATTTTAAGCAAGTCAAGTTAGTCCATCATTATTAAACTAAATGTCATGCAACAATGCAACAAACTCTAATGGCAAACTAAGTCAACGACAGGTTGAACATTACTCGCAAATGATACTGAATTAAACTGCATCATTAAGCATTTATTCTAACAAGTCTGCCAAAGGACGATACATTAAAAGGGTACAAACCACAGCCCTTTTAAAGAGATGTAATTAAAACTATTCGTTCAATGCCTACGCTTGATTGTTCAGGTATGTCAGCTAACTCCACAGTCCCATTTTTAACCTCACATTTCTATTAAAGCAGCTGTCAAATGTGACATTCTGCACAACAATATTTAAATGAATAATTTTCATTGAAGATACAGCACTGACGAATGACCTCCTAATTGCATCAGACAAAGAACCTCCACTGATCTGGCAAGATCTTACTGCAGCTTTTGACACTATTGTTCTGATTTATTTAACAGGATGTTGTAGACTTGACTATTTAATTGCCATCAAAAAACTGTTTATGGAGTTGTATGATTGTGAAATACACAAACTGTCATGCAGATGATATTTATACTGATACTGATACTAACAAATATGCTATTATTAAACGGGTGAGGATCTAATAACATAAAGACTTAAAAGTGTCCCACGAATGGTCAAAGTGAACATGCGTAGTTCACATGCTGCATGCATTATGGATAAGTTGAACGAATAAACATCGCTACACTATGAAATGTAAATAAGATATAGTGCAATACCCAGTGTCAAATGAAAATCTTTTGCAGTAGTTCTTAAATAAGCAGCAGAGGTGATGCTGTTGCGTTATTCAGGTGGTCTTTGACTGTGTTCACACTGAAGGGTATGATGCCCAATCCAGATTTTTAAAATTAAAATCATATCCTTTATGTAGTCGTTAACATTACCAAAATAAATGTGACTTGTAAATGTGACTTGCAAAGTCACACACGGTAGGCATGGCCCCAATGTGTGGTCTCAGTCCTGGCGCATTTGTCGCAATTTCAAGAATTTTGCGCAACCGGAGTCAACATTTTCTTAAACAAATTCTTTCTTGTTTGAGATTACGAAAGAAGAGGTCGAGATTTTTGTCTATGGCAGGGAACCTGCAATGACGTCCTTTTTTGAGTTTTTCAAAAGCCTTGAATGAGATTGCACATCACCCGAAGAGTATTCCAACACCGAGACACTTGAAAAAGTCCTATGCTCACCATCTGATGGACAGCTACCGCTGCAGCCACTGAGATGTTTCAGTAGACTCCTTCTGTTGCTGCTTCTCTCAATTTCTGTATGCCTGGGTTGCCTGTGTTTGTCCTACGCTGGCTGATGTACCAATGGTGTTGTATGTGTTTATGTTCTGCAGAAAACAGCATGTATTCTGCATCAGGCCCGATTACTTTTAATCTTGTCCTCTTTGAAATCAAAATAAAAAATAAAAATAAGTGAGATACAGGTCACCCATGGGGAATTGATCTGCAGTGTGAACACAGCCTTTGACTATCGGCTCCCCAGTTAATTAGACCATCTATGTCTGTCGGCGAGACGATCACTCCTTTGCATTTTTGATGACAAAAATGCATTTTTCTTTGCGCACTGCTTGCTGCGTACTCGTAGCGCAATGCTCCTGTTATGTAGACTGTCGTCCACCATCGGCTCATCTGTTAAAAATACAGACTATGACCCATGGGGGGTCCTAATGGCTTCACATGACTGTAAATTACATTTGTTGCACTTTTGGGATGCTTTGGAAGACATGCTAGCAAACATTACCAGGGAAATGACTGATGAGTTATGGACAATTATGTATATGTGTTAATATGTTGGTGGGCAATCCAGTGACTCCTGAGGGTGTCCGATAGATTTCTGAAAATGTGGCCCCCTAAACAATTTAGCTGCATAACCACAGCCTGTTTTAAAGGTAATGAAGAAACCCATGGATCTGTGAGCAATGCTGTTGTTGTTGTTGTTGTGTTATGCTTAACACACCTGCAGTTTATCTTATTTTGTCACTTGGATTACAGGTGGTGCTTTGCCTTTGGGTATTTTGTATTTTAAAAGGCCACAGCAGACTGCTATGTTAAAAATAGATGTTTAACAAGGGCAGGCAACAGCATGATGAAATGCTACATCCTTATGGAGCCTCTATAACACAGGATGCATCATCGGTGAGAAATAAGCCCTCTTTATTCTCTGGATGACACTACCGGGGACTCGCAACAGGCCAGTTCAGGTATTGTTTCGGCTTCAGTAGCAGCGAGCGCCAAGATTGCCCAACATTTTTATTTATTTATTTATTTTTACAAGCTTGAGTGTTTTCTCTCCCGCACCTTTAGTGGAATAAAGTGGTCCGAAGACTCCCTTGTCTGTCATCTCTGATCTGCACCGTGAAGACAGTGGGGATCAAAGCAGTTTTCCCTCCGAGTGTCAGTCCAGTCTTACCTGCCTGAAAGACGCCTTGCCTCGCTTAAGCTGTGACCAAAGGGGAGTAATGTCCCTTGATGGAAGGATGTCTTCGGGCTAAAAGAAGAGCCTAAAGGCTCATTGTAGACAAGTTCAGAGATAAGAAGGAGTCAATTAGGGGTTTGCCTTCAATGTCATGGTGAACGACGCAGCTTTACCCAAGTAGCAACTGAAAGAGGAGGACTGTTATGGGCAGTGGTCTTGACCAGGGTCATAAAAAAAAAATCGGATCATAGAACGTATTCCTCTGATCATGAGCATCGCGGCTGAGATAAAGGTATTCATTCATTCAAAACCGCAATGAGAACAAGAAGGAACAGTAAAGTGAATGAGATATAAAACTCAGTGAGACAAAACAAATAGCTTGCACTTAAATCACAATGACCCAACGCCGACCGGGTGATTGATGCGTACCACCTCAAAAAGTATACCGGCTTGCCACCACTGTGATTTAAGCGCCTTCATCAAAGTCCAGTGTGGGGAAAGTGACTGGCAGAACAATAAAAAACCAAGACCACGATGGCCTTGGTGACAGAGGGGAGTCGGATTGCTACTGAACAAATGATGCATTTGTGTATTACCCTCAAAACTGTTCATCAAACCTGGAAAACACCATTCCTTTAAATCCAAGGAGAGAAGGTGTGTTAGTGAACAGTGGCTGTTTCTCCAATTATGCAGGGAACACCTATCCCCTCTGGAGAGGCAAAAATGTGACTTGTAGAGGAAAAGAAGTTGCCAAACCGAGATGGATGGCAAGTGTTTTCCCATCCTGTTTGCTTTTCAATAAATTGCTCTTGAGCAAGATACTATCTCACTGTCTTACTGGCATGTGGAGAAGCGGTGCGCTCATCTCGAGGAACAACAATCTTGCGGTCAATTACGAACACAATTTGTCTGACATTATCGCCCTTCCCCTGGTGCCGTGGGCTCGTGGCAAGAGTAAAAAAAAAAAAACAACAAAAAAACACGAGTCGTGACGAGCACACATGCACATTAAAACAGAGTAATGGCAGCGCATTTAGAAGAATAAAGTTTCTAACGGGTGCTCTATTTTTTCTCAGCAGGAGGGTCTTTAAAAGCCATCTGGTGGTGGCGGCGGCAGTGGTGGGTAAGGTAGTGGTGAGGGCCGAGAGCAGGCGCTTTGTAAACTAACTACACTGTTTAATAAATGACATTAGGACCCATGAATCGCGGTCATATTAGTTACATGTCCTTCAGGTGTCTTTCTACACAACACAAGTGAGTATGCATTATGGCATGGTGTGGTGAGGTCATCTCCCTCCACATCACACGTAATAATGAGTGAATATTCAGTTCCGGCAGCACACATGCAGCCCCATACCATGGCGCTACCACCACCATGCTTGACTGTAGGCAAGACGCAATTTCCTTGCTACTCGCTTGTGTTGCCAGAAATGCCAGCCATGAAAGCATGTTTTACAATGCCAAGTAGTGCAAAGAACAAAGACAGCGTAATAGGGACGATTCACTGCAAGTGTAAAAAAAAAAAAAAAAAAAAAAGGGACACGTTGGAGAGAGGACAGCAGGGACAGCTAACGCTACAGGTTCACTGAAATGAATTATTTGAAGTCTTATTCAGACATTATGCCCGAGGCAAGTTGAGAGTGAATTTTCTCATCTTCACAGGTGAATGTAATCCCATGCCCAGTAGACTGGTTAATTGACTGAATATACAGCTTAGAGCAGGGCTGTCCTGTTAGCAAGGCACAGTCTATACGACAAGTGGAGCGCAGTGAGAATGTGTAATAGCTGAGAACAACAATGGATAAACAATAGCCTGGAGTTAGAGGTGGACAGTATAACGAGAATAAACTTCACATCCCCTCATGTGGACGTGACCACACCATTTCTTTGTAAAAAAAAAAAAAAAAAAAAAAAAAAAAAAAAGGATTGTAAATGTCATGTCAAAAGTGCACCGCCAGTATGAGCTCGCCGCATGTTAACCAGTGAGCATACGCTTCACTTTTTGCACTAAAACAAATACACATTTGCATGCGAGAAAACGCCGGGGGAGGAAAATGGAGTTGGACAGCTGTACAGCGACAGGGCCGAACCATGAGCAAATATGTCAGGAGCTATGAAGAAGAAGTGAGTGTTCTGCAAGTTTGACACAAGTAGTGCTTGCAATGGAGTCTGAATTAAAAACACAAGGCAGACACTTTTCTTTTTTGAAGTCGCCATAATAGCACAAGACAGTCAGGGAAGGGCAAAGCACTGGCAGTCGTTTAGCATACAAAGTCTGAACAAACATTTTGGGAAAAATTGGCCTCGAATGTGCACGTCATGGGAAAACTCATATCTTGCAAGACCAAAGTTCAAGGAGCATCAAAAGGATCAAATGCACAAATTTGATTTTTCTCGATGTACTGTCGGAAAGCTGTCTGCATCCTGGCTGCTCACTACAATTGTACTGCAGTGTATAAATATTAACAATGGGTTGATTTTAATAACCAAACAAGGTAGTGTACTGTATTTTCCGGATTATAAGTCACACTTTTTTTTCCATAGTTTGACTGGTCCTGTGACTTATAGTCTGGCCCAACCTAAACATATATGAAAATGTATATAATTTAACATGTTTTTAAATGTTAATTCATACCGACTGGCATGAACCAAGGAGTGAACATTGCTGTTGACGTGTGCAAGAGGGTGCTCTAGGCTAGTGACACCAAGGATGAAGAACTGAATGGTTTCAGTGATGTGCAATGAGATCAGGAGCTTGGTGAACTTGTTTACCAGTACCTTGCTTGTCGGACTCGGTGGCTTATGTTAATTTAGCCCAAGTGTAGACAACTCGCGGCTCCGGAGCTGCATACGGCTCTTCAGCCTCCTTGTTTGGGTCATGACAAAAGTTTTTTTTTTTTTTTTTGTATTAATGGTATTATTATTATTATTGTTTTACTTTGGTTTCTATTACATCTTGGAGTTCGAAGTGAAAATTTAACATCATTTTTGAAAAAATGTTTATGCACGGCCCTAGCCTTTACCTGCAGGTGGTTTCTTGAGCATGTAATAAGCTAACCATGACTATATTAAAAAAAAAAAAAAAAGAATCATCAATATCGGTCACAAATGAGAGCCCACAGTCCTGTGTGAAGAGCACAGTCATGTCTTACTGCCCTGACATGGTGAAGATCAGCATTGAGCGTCAGAAACACAAGTCATATGAAACAGATGAGAACACTAGCATTTGAAAGGCTATTTCAGAAAATAAACATTTATTTCAGACCTGTCAAGAAATGTTCCTTTCCTCTTTTTTAAACTGCCAAGCTGTAACTATGTTTTTTTAAATTATGCTGAAGTGGGCTATGTTTTATTTTAATTTTACACACATTAATACAGGAAGGACTCAAAAAGCCCTCATAAACTGCTTTGACTGTTCAGACGAATAATGTACATAGTGAATTAGAGCATGTTGAATACAGGAAGTGACCATATGTATTAACAGTTGATGCGAAACAGACAGGGGGTAGGCTTACCTATTGTGAATGAACACCAGTTAACTTATTTTTACATTTGAATGACGGTTCATGACAATGACAGAATGACGAGGAATCGGACTTGTTCAAATTCAAACTATGCCCAACCGTAGTTAATAATGTCTTAGATATCTAGGCCAAAACTAAGGTGGTGGATGTTATAACGTAACTCACAACAGTGCCTGTCAATGTATAATGTGTTTTAAAGTATGATGACGACAGTTTGACCCTGGAACAGATTATTTAGACTATTTCTACTACTGTATTATTTCCATTATTTCCTATGGAGAAAATGGTTTTGAAATCTGTGAATTCCATCAAATATGAGGGAAGGGTCCTCCACAAACAAGTGTTGTAACCAATGGCCATTACTTTACCTCATAACTAACGAAACACATTTTAACATTTCAACAGAGTTGAGTTGAATATGAATCAAAATATGTTGAATTAATTATTTACAGTACTATTTATCCGGCCGCACGATGGCTGAGTGGTTGGCATGTTGGCCACACAGTCAGGAGATCGGGAAGATTTGGGTTGAAATCTCCGTTGGGCATCTCTGGAGCATACCCCCGCGACCCTGATTAGGATAAGGGCATAGAAAATACATGGACGGATGGTATTTATCAGAAGAATCACAAGAAGCAGTCTGCTAGCATTACCAATGTATTCCACCCAGCCACTCCACTTACTCAATTAAGACCTCCTCTGATGTCCAACAACTGACAAGAGACTCCATCACTTTCACACATTAAGATGTCAGTGGCAGAGTGGACAATTGATTTTCTTCGATCTTTTCTTCACTCTTTTCTTCATTTCTTCACTCGCCCATCTTTGGCAAAGCCAGGCCCAACTTGGGCGTAGGTTTTAATCAGTGGACAACATTGCGTTGTCTAAATTTTTAATTAGCTTTAAAACAAGTGCTCCCCCATGTGAGGCCAGGGATGTGTAGGAGAAGATTACTAGTGACAGCTATCAGTACCCAAACAGACCATCAGTGTGGTGGATAATGCTAAGCGAAAGGAGCTGAGAGAGGACCGACAAGGATGGAGGAGAAAAAAAAAAACCCAGGCGTACGCATTGATCCAACAGAACAAACTCAAGACATGATTCACCATGGGGAAAAAACATAATTTGGCTTCACACTGTCTTCAGACTGTTCAGACTAGCTGGTCCTAACTCAGGCTTGGGCAACATTTCTTTAAATGTACCTTCCTGGTATCTTACTACAAACAGTTGGCTGACACACTTCTATTATAAGAACTGAATCCAAAGTACTCTCAAAAGGCAAAGGCACTCTTCTCTTCTTGGTCCTCTAGCATCACAGTCGTGCTTTCTAAGATACTACTAGATACTACTAGTTTTCATTTCCCTGCCAGATCTGCAGGTCAACAACACACTTAACCTCTAGACATCACCTTTGCACTCATATCACCCAATATATTAGCTATAATCAGAGAAAATGAGCCCTTTAAGGCATAAATAAGACTCATGCTTGTGTGTGTTTCAAAAAAAATTCTTCCAGCCTTTGGACAAATCTTGGCTATAATCACTGTAAACATCCTCTGTATCGTACGCCGCTATGTTTGTCTACTTAAGTGATAGTATCCCGATGATGTCACTTTAGGAAAGGATGCTGAACTGCGACAGCTAGTTCATCATGGGCGGCACCATGAACTATAAATGTACTTTCTTGTAAAATCGAATAATGTAGAACACAATTACAAACAATATTGAACACATTTAAGCAAAGTCGATGAATCAGATCAGGGACACTTTAAATATTCATTTATCGCTGCCATTCCTCATTTATATACATTTTTATGCATTTCAAATCGTTTTCTGCATGTACAACTACTGTATAATTATAAAACTATAAAAACCTGTTTTGTATTAACATTTTTGGTTTTCAGATTAACTGAATTTACATTATTTCTTATGGGAGACATTGATTCAGTTTTAGTACATTTCCTTTCGAGTCGGACCTTCTGGGACAGATTCCTTCTGGTAAACGAGGTTCCACTGTATTGCAAGTGGAAAGTACTCGGTGTTCGTGAGGTAAGAATGTGACACTTGCAACAAAAACATTAAAACATAAAGGAAACCTATTACCGACACTAAAGCAAAGCCACACATTGTCCTCACTGCAACAACTCACTGCAGCAAAATCAAACTGCATCCTCAATCTTCTTGCAGACGCCCTGGAGCACACACACCGATTTCTAACACAACTCTTGTGTTGCATCACTTATAGAGCAAAGTGCACTGGAACTATCACACACAGGAAATTAACGTTAACATGACACTTATTTGACCAGACCTTGAAGTGTTTATTTTAGTCGGGAAGCCCTCAAGCAATCTCACCAGCTTCTGAATTAATCTTTCATGTTTGCCTTTTTTCGTCCCTGCTGATTGTCGTGAAACTATACTAGCCAAGCCTTTCTAGCTATAAAATTGCCTTTTTTTGTTTGCAAAAGTCACTGTTCCGTCTGTCAACATGCCCTGGGTTGAATTAAGAATGCAATCATGGAATCCACACACTAAAGTAAGTGTAGCTTACATGCATAACAAAAACACGAGTAAACGCCACTTTACAATGCAGTGTAAGTTGTCAAGTAAGCATTAAAGGGTGGCGTCGGCTGCTTCAAAGGGCTGCACATTGTTAGTATGCATCTCACATTGCAGTTCAACCTGGATAATATATCATGACATTTTCAAAGATGATGGTTTTGCCTTGGGCTTTCATCATATATACATACATACATACATACTGCTCTGCTGCAGTCTTTGATAAAAATAGCTCAAAATCAGTGTTGTAAGATGGCCATCTAAAGACGACCTTACAAAATAACACCGTGATGAACCTATAATTGTGTCAGTTTCGTTCCATTCTATGTATATTTGAAATTGTTAGTCGTAGCTGAAATGGAAATTCCATGGTTGTAATTGTTAAATTATTCACGTATAATGATGAGAAAATAAGTCTTGGTTAACGTGTGATCTTTTCTGGATTGATGACTTCATCGTAGATTACAAAACAAAAACCTGACATGAATATCATTATTTTATTGAGTGGCTCTGATATGAACTGCAATTGCATCCTGTAAAATGATTTGCAGTGGAAGTCATTCTTGATCTACTGTTTGCAAAATACCCACATAATTTCTGCTACTCAGATAATATGCACAGTGCAGGACCTTTGTAAAACTAATAGCAATCGTTATCGTTTGTGTCCGCCGCCATCACGCACGTGGGAAGACATTCTGGTTTGTTTCTAACACAAATCAGCTGCAAAGGAAGAAGCTAGGCTATAGTTATGGGGCCAAATTACTCATCCTAAATAAAATGTTAATTATTTATTGATATGAAAAAAAAAATCATGTGGTGTCCAATCATCACGATTGTTATTACTGACATTAATATTTTGTGAGTGCAATGTTTCATTTTCGACTGCACGGTTATATTTTTACCTGTTTTTTTTATCATGTGTCGGTAATTGAACGCTGCAAAAAAACAAGTTGTCTTTGCACCTCAACTTTAAATTGTGACTCCCTTGTCAGGTCTTTAGCCAGCAGGCTGGGAGAAGCTGCAGCTAATTGTGAATATGATAGATAATACTTATTATGTAATTGTATAATTGTATATTATCACATGATTATATATGAATTCGGGGTCTCAATGCTCCATTGTAAGGTCACACTTACCGATAAAAGAACTCCCCTTGGCGAAAATCCATTTTAAATCATTGAGCACAGGGGAGAGTAAAGGTTCATGTAAAATTCCTTATAAACCCAAATCGCCACTGAGATTGATAGAACATCCAGATTTATACATCCAATTGTATTAATGTAACACTTGCGGGTCATTCAGATTTTCTGTGTATGACTTCACAAAGGCAGTGCCTGCCAGTCCCTTCAGAGGAGACATGCCCTAAAGCTTTTTCAAAATAGCTTGTGAAGTACAACTTCTCATGACTTATTGCTTAAATATTCTTTGTCCCCCTGCAGCTGTTTTACAGTAGCAGATCTCAAGCAAGACTGAACTTTGGGATCTCAGTGAATCCCTCACTCCGTGGAATATATTGCAGCTAAATCACAACTCGTTATGTTTAGAAATAGGGAGAAACACCATAAATGTTCTAATTCTAGTCGGGGGTGGGTAAACTGAAAAGGGGAAATTGGTAGCAGGCGATCACTGGAGAGAGGCCAACATTTGAAACATTCAATATAAGTAATAATGCATTTTTGTTACTTTAATAATGGTAATAATGCATGCAAAAAAAAAGACTAAATGTAGCTGACAACTTGGTCACAGCAGCAACAGAACCAATGTTGTAATAGTGGTAAGGAGTGAACTGCTGAGCCAGCATTAATACCGCTGATGAGTCTCTTGTAAACAACAGTAGGGCAAGTGTAACACACAAGTTTCACACCAACAGCTGAGTAGCACAACCAACATTTCAAAGCGCATGCAGAGGTAATGATAAAGCTTCTGGATGCTGGCCACTCATGATACTTCAAATGCACTCCCATTTGTGGAGTTAATAACAACACAATCAGCTGTTATTGCCCATGTTTTTAAACCTGCCGCTAATTAGAGACTGTGCTTTTGTAAACCTTGCATACTGAGACTAAACTTAAGAGCCGTTAATTGGAGCATTTATGTATGTACCGTATGTTTTTTCCCCCCTCTCTTTAAAACATCTTTTTAGGGACAGTGAGGCTGTCTTTGAAAGTGCCGGTCCGTTACTTTAAAGTGAGAGTGAATGAGCAAGGAAACATTAAAGAACATTCTTGTAGGATCAATGCAAGTTGTATGACAAAATAAAGGATGACACCGGGAATTTTCCTATTTGATACTCTGTGACCTAACCTTTTTTTTCGTCTTTCTGTGTTCCAGTTGCAAAAAATAAAAAATAAAAAAAAACTTCACAGCTGGAATGTACATTTATAGCCACCTGGTTCCGAGCTTTACTGAAACTAACATGAGGGAACTTTGACATTTGATCTTTAGTCTCAAAATATTATGTCTTTTTCCTCATAAAAGTAGTACTTTATTTGCATAATATTATGACTTTTATTCCTGAAATTTCACTCCTTTTTTCCCCCCCGATAGTCCTTTAGTAACAAGGAAGCAGTTTGAGTCCCGTAAATGCATTTAAAGGAAGCATTTTAGATTTTCCTGTGGACTTTGTATAGTTCAGTTTTTTTGAAATATTGTTTTTCTGTTGTAAAGGCCATTCCTTCTCTTTAGTCTTCTTTCCGCCAAGTGAGAGTTAGTCAGTGATAACCCAATTTGACAGGTTTTCAATTTGTATTAAAAAATAAAACCTATTTGGCCACATTGCTGGACTCTAGTGTCAATGAGGAAGATCAAAGAAAAACGCAGAATGATGGGCATATAAAGCAGTTGCCGCGCCCCTCTAGAAAGTGAAAGTTACGCTTATGTGAGCGAGTGACAACCACACATTTTTTGTGTCTGCCTCTCCCAATATTTTTCCATCAGTCATATGTACTTGTTGTGCAACTCTGATGGTGCTATGTGAGTGTGTGCGTTAAGAAGGCCTTTTGTGTGACGCTATTAGACTGAAAATGCACTGGGCTCTTAGACTGAATGTACAGGTGTAATAATTATAATATCTAACACAGCTTTTGTTTTGCACTCTTTGTAAGTCCCACATGGCGAAGAATGTGCCGGCCAGTCAGTTACTTGGCAAAACTCATGTTAATTTCCTCTCCGTTTCAGAGTCAATTTAGTTCCTCGGTTTCTGTCCAGTCTTGCTGGTTCATTTGTCCCCCGGTCTTGGGTCAGTTGTACCCAGCTTTTGCCTGCCTGCACATTTGTCTTTGAAGGTATAAGGCCTTTTGCCAATCATTAAGAAAATCCCCAATGCCTTGTTGAGATCTCCCGCGTAACTATGAGATGAATACAGACTCATTTCAGCTAAACAGTAGTCAACATCACATCATATTGCTGAAGCAGCACGTACGACCCTACTGCATTTCAAACCTATTACCGCTTTCATCGTCACCACCCCCACAATGTCATCAAATTGTGTAACGTGGCAACAAGAAGTGGTGAAAAATTGAAATCCAAGGGCGTTAATGTCGGCCTGCCTTGTGAATCAGTCAGCAGGGACAGTGTATAAATAGTCCTCAAGCACACTCCAGTTGTCAAATCGTGTATAAAAGGTACTGAGTCGTCTCAAAATACTGTATGGGTGCTTCATTCATGAATTACAGCTACATTTCCATGTTAACAGTATATAAAACATTTCTCTCAGTGTGAAAATAAAGCTAACTACCCCAAACTAAAATTTGGAATTGTCCAAAAAGAATCAAGGGTAACTAAGGGTCTAGGTCAACACCTGATCAACCAATAAATCAACAAAACATAATCCACACTAAATATTAAATTACTTTCCGAGTTCCAAAAGACAAAATGATTGCTTTATAACAGCATAAGGAAACCGAAGCAAAATTACCATTGCATCACTCTTCATCTTGCAGACTAAGTGTCTAAAAGCCAGACGTCATGGATATGACAGACTCTTTCAGTGTGGGTCACTGAGCTGTCTCTGCTGTTGACAGAGCTGCACACTCAATGACAGGAAGTGATGAAATTAAACACAGCTGACAATATTAATAAGGCAAACGGAGCTCGTGTGTTTCCCTGTGTGAGTTATGAGGGAAAAGTTGTCTGGCTCTGGGGATGGGGCCCAGAGAACCAGCGGGAGAATATTAATGCAGTCTGAGAGGGATGTGAGTCATGGCAAGCCGCCGTCCATTTAAACTGGTATCATTAGGCGTGCGGCCACAGCGTGACTTATACCCTTCCTTGCATTTGTTTGAGGCTAGCGTGTGCTACTGTATGTATTAAATCAGGCTATAAGCGTGGAGGGTGTGTGGACTCAAACTTATAGGTCACTTGGGTCACTCTTAACTTTCATTTCACACTTGGTCATCAATCACCAGTCTCTGGAGTTACCGGAGAAAAGAAAAGAGACGTCTATCTGGAAATAAGCAAAATCTCTGTTTTTCTATTAATTGGAAACACCTCACATTGCCAGACAATGCTCTTTGAATGCAGCCAGTTGCTAATTTAGACAGCAAAACAAAGCCATTTACTGACTGCAAATGTCCTTTGCGGCATAATAATTCACGGTGTTATCAGGTGCAGAGTTTAAACATCAAATAAACGGACTGGATAATTAAATCACCAAACTTTGAAGGTGTGCCCGGGCATTCGCTGTTGGCTGAAAGGGCCGAAACTAAAATGATTTCACATCGTGCAGAGACTGACGCCAGACCTCCTGAAAGCAATCCCTCTTACAGGATTTAGCAGGCACTGTGTAAAATGTCCACTGCAGGGTCCCAGCTGTACCTATGATAGTCCTTCCTGTGAGTCCAAATATAAAATGCACCCAATCAATAACAAAAGAGGGCTTTTGTGTGTTTACTGCCACCATAAATACAGCATCCTGAAAAGGGAGAGCAAGGGAGGACAGCCAGGACAGCCTTCCACCAGACTCGGCACGGACATAAAGTAGTGCTGTTTGTGAGGAGGTAGCAGAGGGGTTTACTAGTGTAGTGCTGCACATAGCACTCAATGCACTATTCACAAGTGCACTGCAATTGACTGGCAACCAATCCTGGGTGCAGTCCACATATCCATGTTATGCCCATTCACTTCCGCAACACACTATGGACTTGTTTCGTTTGGCTAAACCAAGTACTATTTCTTGTACTGGGTCATCAAGGGTTCTAAATGTGCTGAGAAGATACCACATGGGTAAATCACTGCCGGTCACTCATTGGTGAGCAGATGATCACAACCATCACACTATACTGCTTTACAGAGACTGTGCGTCAGAGCAACAAGGGAATATGTAGTATTTAGTCAACTTTGCTTTTTACACAGAACTAGGGCTGCAAGAAATAACACGGGTCTACAACATTTGATGAAGTTGCAGAGACAATAAAAGCCATGATTTTTAGCTCATTTTTGGGTCACATTTGTTCCAAAATGTGATCTTATTTTTTTTACTGTCGCACGCTGAAATGCATAAATTAATGAGAAGCTGTAAAGACAAAAGCAGGTACTAAGTGATGGATATGGCATAAATTAAACACAGAGGAGGAAATAAAATTACTTAGAACATAATTTTATGGTAACGGCTTCCTTCTTTTAATACCACTCCTGCTTCTAGTGAAATGAACCAGTGAACCAATGCAAAATGAGCAGTTTCAGCAAGAATCTGGCTTTCACAGCTGCAAACCTAACCTACAGAAGGCAGATTAGAAATTGATTTGCTTTTGGGTTTTTTTGTGTATGCTGTATGGTATTTCTACGCTTTTTACGGGGAGTGAGCATAAGATTACCAAAAATGAAGGCTGATACAAAAAAACACACCTCAGATTCAATATCAGCGCCCCTAAACTAGCGAAGGGGAGAGAGTTTCTTCTTTTGTTTCAAAAATTGTGTAGACCAGTGTAATCCAATTAATCAACAACTATTTTATTATTTATCGTTATTACCGGTAATCGCTTTTCAATTTGAAAACGTAAATATCCTCTAAATTTAGGCTGTCGAATGTGAATATTTTTTTTATTTTCTTAGTCGTCCATGAAAGCAGATCTCTGTGTTTTAGGCAAAACACATCACACACACATTGGTTTTGACTTTGGACCGACATTTTTGCCTCTTTTCTGATATGTTGTGGACCAAACCACACTTGGTTCATAGTGATTTGCTCCTTCTAGCTCCAAACCAATTAGTCGATTCATCAAGCTTCAGATTAATGGACAACAAAAATAATTATGAGTTGCACCCCACACAGAACCCTGGAAAAGTGGGATATTGCCACAAAATACACAGAAACACAACATCTAGCAATCGACAATGCCAGTACCAGCGTCTGTGCTTGTAGGGAAGCGACATTACGGCAAGCCAGGGGAAGTGTCAAGAGTGAAACTTCACACCCCTTTACGGCGATCCCTCTTACACAGGTGCTATCCCACCTCTGTTATGGCTCTGACGCTACCTCAGGGGGTGGGAAAAATGGTAGGACAATTATACAGAACAGCGCCCAGGAAAAAAAGTCCTTGCTGTAGGAAGCAGTGTAAAAGGTAACATTAACCCTGTTGCTGTGCCTTAAGCCCCCGTCATACTAAGCACGATTCAGCACGAATCAAGCAGAACCAGCTAGAATGAAAACGTTGAAAAATGTCCGTCACATTCGGGAGAGGATTTGAACATCGTTCGAATGCTTATCAGGAATAGGAGCTGGACCTTCAGGGGCTTCCTGGATTTCAGTACCTCTGTACTGTGCACGCCGGAGGCCGGTGGCAAAGCGTTGTTTTCACTTGCCCGCATTTTGCCTCCGCATTGTCCCGCAATTTGCCACAGCAATGTGTGTCATATATTTATTTATTTATTAAGACTATTTTGCGCACTGTTTGCATTCTGTTTAAATTCAATTACGCACTTGGCACGCAATTTGTGACCGAAACTGACCACGCCCATGTACGACTTATTTACACCTTATCAAGTAATGTTTATGTCCAGTTCTCAACAATAGTATGCGCAACGCACATTGTTCCCGCATGGGTATGCATTGTCACCGCATCTGTGAAGCAGTACAACAGCAGGCATCACCCCTATAGCTTCATTAATTCCTGTATTTGCAAGGGACCTACAAGATATTGAACTTCAGACAATAATACAATACAATACAAATATAAGCTCATGCAAAAAAAGAAAGGTAAGTCTATGTTATCTCGCAACAAGCGCAAGAAGGAGCCAATAAACTAGAAAAAAAGGGGGACAATGAGTGTGGGAGAGGGAAATGCTGATTAGAAGAACTGTGGGCATTATGATCACTTATTAACAGAAAATCACAAGGAAGACCCAAGAGGCTACAGAAATTACTAAAGAAATCCTCCCCGACTTGCTCCAAGAGGTTGTGGAAAACTTAACCCATTCAAGTGAATGAGGCACGCGGAGGCAGGAGTTGATATGCACCACCCCGCCACCCCACCCCCGCATTGTTTGCACATAGGTTGTGGTGCATTCACGATGCATTCATGACTAGTTTACAAAAATGGTGCGTGCCACAAATTTTGAACATTTCAAAATGTTCTTTGTGCACTGGCACGGAGCACCGCATACTGTACACATACCTGTTTACAACCAAGTTACTCATTGGCACGCAAAATTGCGGACCAATGTGGGGACAAAGTGCGTGCAAGTGCAAACAAGGCTTGTGTTTGGCTCCTTTTATTCCTGTAATGCAAATAACGTGGTGTAAATTGGCAACACAGAAGTGGTGAGTGACGCTTCAGCGGGATTGTTGCCTTTCAGCACCTCTGCGCTGTCCACGCCGGTGGCCGCTTGTGGCGTTAACTTGGCCACTTTTATATAATATAATATATATATACACAGTATATACATACACACAAACACTGTGTATAGTTTTTCGACACTACTTTGCGTTCTATAGCTCATGTAATGTGAATTACTACTGTGTGGAATCAATAAAGTTGTTACCCTAGCCATCTGAGAAGATCAAATACATTGTTTTTGGTGCCTAACTGTTTCCCAATTATCTTAGTGCCTGTGTGAATGTATAAATGAGACGCATTAACTAACATTTCTTTGCAGAAAGGCACTTTATGAAAGACAGGTCATTTATTTGTATTCACTTACAGTGCAGCCTTGCCACATTCAGAGAGTATCACTTACCCATCTTGGGGTTAAATATCGCCATAGTTCCATATATTGCCACACCACTAGTCTCCACTATGTAGAAGTGGTCCATTGGTCTTGCCGCCCTCAGTCTCCGCTTGAATAAAATGTGTTACCTTTTCGTGGTCAACAGCTACATGCCAAAAATGCAAACATCCAGGACAGCTTTGTCTTCCACCATTAACGATGTTTGTTAGCATGACTGATTTATTCAATGCAGCGTGATTTTTGCAGTCTCCCACATCTGACAACCCCAAATAGATATGAGTACAGCAAAGTATAGTCAAGCTAAGCGCTCACTGTGCGGTGGAAAAATGCCTCAAGTTAGCTGGAATAGGCTGCTTAACAATAAGAGGTACAGCAAATCAAAGGATGGATGGATGAATGTATAAATGGAGTCAGATAAAAGAGATAGGGAACCCAAATCTAAAAAAATACCACTAACCAGGAAGATATACTTTCAATTCTGACAAAGAAAGAAAAAAGCTAGCATCATATCATACCACTGCAAAAGGCCTTGAACAATAAAACTGATAAAAGATGGCACCAAGGGGCCTATAATAAAGGGAAACTACATCCCTGCCCAAAAGTAAGGAGCTCATTTTATCTTTGTGATTGTACCATTCAAGAAGTGCAGAGCACAGATCAGAAAGTGCCCACAACTAAATCCAACCGAACAATCCCTCAGAGCAAAACCGTGAGACTGGGAGCATGACAAATAACATTTTCTGGGCTGCAATATAAAGATGCAATTTCCTATACTGAAAGCTTGGAAGAGGACATTGAAAGTCAACAGTCAAAAACAGTGACAGCCGCCTGAGTTAATAATCCTGATGGCGCCGCTCCCGCCTACCTGTGTTTACTCTAGATTGCCTACATTACCTCATACGTTTGTGTTGTCGTTTCCCCCCGGCTGGCTTCCTGATAAGATAAAACACACTTTCACGCGGGAGAGGGGGAAAGCATGTTTGTGCACCTAACACACACTGATTAATACAACGTTACATTGAGAAAGTTTGCAGAGGCTGTACCGACAACAGATTTGTTTAATACTGCTGCTTTCCGGTTTCTCTGCAGGCTCTGTTGATTACATTTAAATGAGTTGAAAACAGTTGAAGGAAAAAAAATCTGCATATTCTTTGGGTCGAGGCTGCTGCAAACAACCCAGGCATTATTTTTGATTCCCATGATTGAAAGGTTTACAGACAGATGCTAATGGAAGCTAGGAAAGAAATGATACTTATATACCTGGAAAAGACTTGCATTTACTGCAATTTCACAGCAGTACTCTTATTGAGCGCAGTCCCTGGCACTCAGTTTTTTTCTTTTGATGGCAGCATCTCTCTAATTGGACTGTTGGTCATTCTAATGTGCATCTGCTTTTACTGCAATGTGGCACAAGTTCAGCGCACAACATTTTTTTATCATCATGTATAAGGCATATAGAGAAAGACAATTCACAGGAAAGTAGTGTCATCGTATAAGACTTGAGTAAGCATGGCAAGTAGCGATTTCAATCACAGAATGAGATACACTCAAGTTTTAGTATACTACATTAACTTTTACTATATCACATAACGTCTGATTAATGACAAATTAATCACACATCTTACATCTGTTCAAAATGTGTTACTATCTGGAAGAAGCTGCCAGATGTTCCTCATCTTCACTGTAGACCAGGAGTGCCCATTATATCGATCGAGATTCATAGTGTGGGTGAACAACATGTCTGACCCACGTTACAAACGTCACTTTGTAGATGTCACATGACATCAGTCAGCTGACATTAAGCTCCACTCCTCCTGATTCGCTTTTGCTCCTCGGCGGCAAAGATTGTCATGCGGCACATGAAAATGCAACTTTCATCTATATTATTCAGATTAAGGATAAACTAACTTAGCAGTAAGATGTCTACATTTATAACAAAAGTTACCCTTTCACTTGTAGTGAGGTAGTCATGCAGAAAAACTTAGTTGTTTGATGGCTCTGTTCCACGTCCTGAACTCCACTATAGAAATGTGTGTTTTCTATACTTTTATTTGTAAAACTATTATTTCTTGATTAATTGGAAAAAAATGGCTAGCGGGAGTCATCCTTCCTTTTTCTATGCCGCTTATACTAATTAGGGTGGCGGGGGTATGCTGGCGAGAGGCGGGGTACACCCTGGACTGGTCGCCAGCCAATCGCAGAGCACATATAGACAACCATTCACGCTCACATTCATACCTATGGACAATTTAGACATGCATGTTTTTGGAATGTGGGAGGAAACCGGAGTACCCGGAGAAAACCCACGCACGGAGAGAACATGCAAACTCCACACAGAGACACAGAGATGCCCAAGCGGAGATTCAAACCCAGGTCTTCCCGATCTCCTGACTGTGTGGCCAACATGCTAACCACTTGGCCACCGTGCGCCCTAGCGGGAGTCATGGCTAGCAAAATTAAAAACCAAAAATGTACCAAAAATGAACAAAACCCTGACCTTGAAACTGATGCACATACCTAACTGTCATTATGGCGTTCCGTTACACCCCTAATTAAAACACACACACACGCACCTGGCTTTGTTGCTGATAGCAATGTGCGGGTCACTGCAACACAAAGCCCCGCCCACAGTCTGTTCTTTTCACACGGGGAGAGCTTGACGCTACGGTTAGTTAGTCTTCAATGAGAGGTGAGCGGGGCAGGTAGAATGGTACGTTCAATCTTAAGAAGGAGGGAGTGTAATTCCGTGAAACTGTCATGGTTGTGATGGTCTCGCTCTGAAGAAGGCCGCCTACAGCAGGAGCTGCACGCACATTCAACTCAGCTGTCATGCTCTCAATAGGCTTCGGGTTAAATTCTAAACCCTAGGTTCCTAAAGCGGTGCACGCGTACCCCCAGGGGTACGCCAATTGTCATAGGGGGTACGTGAGTAAAAATGAAAAACAATTAGTGCCCAAGACTCACAATTACGAGTGCGCCCGAAGGCCTCACAGTGCAGAGCGCACAGTCACAGCGAAAGGAAGGAAAGAGACAGAGCATGAAGATCTTCATTGCTCTGTGTGTGTTATAAGAATAAGTAAGTAAGTTTGATGATTATATTGTGCATTAAAAGTGTTTAATCATGAAGATTTACTTTATATTGGTGTTCCAATCCCCGCACTGTGAAACCCTGTCAATGTATGTGAAAGAAAGTGGGGATTCCCCCCGAAAATGATGCATATCGCCGATTGTGTGTATTTTTGGACCGCTTTATCATGTTTGCTCAACTTTCCCTTTCAATTTGGTATCAAATTCATATGCAGACTTAAATCACAGCAATTCCAAGTGGACAAAAGTGAAGCTCAAGTTCAATCCATTCAAACGGAAGCACCCCAACATCTGGCTGAAATCAAAGATATGTAGGAAGAATACTTTTTATCAGTGCTCATGTAAAGCTTTTATCAAAATCTGACCATTTTTTTTAACCAGAATTACTTACCATGAAATTAATTAACCAATTAATCATGCTCAATATTTCACGTGAATGTAGATTAAATAATGTTTTTTGGGTGGCCAGGAGTCAGGGGTACATGGCTTCAAGTCAAATGTCTGAAGGGGTACACGACTATGAAACGTTTGGGAGCCACTGTTCTCAACTGTGCCCTCCATTATTCTCCTTCTACACAAAGCAGCAAGACGGGAAAGACTGTATAGAGCCACAAGTGCAGGCAGCTATTACATTCACTGCTTTTTGTGTGCATGACTTCATGCGTGTGTGTGTGTGTGTGTGTGTGTGTGTTTGAGGTAGCGAGTCTTTTTTCGCATTTAGTCTCTTTTAAACAAACTGAGTTTGTCCAAAAGTCCAAAAAGTCACATCGGAACATCCGGGGTTCACATTAGGACACAGTTTATTGAAAAGAAACCCCGATCCTGGCCTGATCTACCTTAGGTGTGAGGGAGCTTCATCAATACAACGGCAATACAAGGTGAAAGGTCAAAGCTAGGGGCTTAGGCGAGGTCTGCTATTTCTTGAGAAAATCCTGATGTTCGCATCGCACAAGTTAAGGACTTGAAGCAAACCAAACCGAGACCAGCTTTTGCAAACTGCCCTGAAATCCTCTCATGAGACAGCTTTAGCTCACCTTGGGTGATTGCATTTTTATTACGGTTCACAAATGAGACGATACACAACATTGGGTCTACGAGAACAAGAAGAAACGCGATTTTAACATTACTTTTAAGAAAAGTACATTGAAAAAATAATTTAAAATATATGACAATATATTGCAATCTACTAATTTCATTTGTACAAAGTTACATTCGCCTCGCCTCCACCCACTGAGACTGTATGACTGACAAAAAGCCTCACTCCATTCATGTCGTTGTTCTATGGAACAAATGTGCCAAGGTGCTGAAACCAATGCACAGAGTGAATCCTCTTTCTGCCTGTTTGGATGAAGTTGCCATCCACGTGGATATCCTTTCTCCTCCCTTGCTGTTCGTCATCACCGTATTTGTCAACAAAGGTCTTCAATCAAGTAAAATTGACGTTAAGTGTAAACTTATTTTTTTTAAAAAGTGTTTTGTTTTAACATTTTTGGGTGTCCGGATCAGATTAATTGGATTTACATTATTTCTTATGGGAAAAATGTATTTGGGTGGAGTATGTTTCGGTTTCAGTCGGACCGTCGGAATGGAATAACGATGCTAACCCAGAGTTCCACTTTAGCATGTTTACTCTGGTTTGTTTCCCCTTGGTTTGATTCAAAAATACCCTTTATTGATAACTACATAGACAATCTACCCTGATATGGTACACTAGCAAATAACAGAGTGAAACAACAACATGCTAACCACATTCATGGTAAACAAACTTCAGTAGGTCAACTGATTGCATGCTATCTATAACTATCTCACAATTATATTAGGGTCAAACCAGATCTGTTCATTTGCCAGTTGGATCGGATGGAAGTCGAATTGCATTCCCCTAACAATCAAACCGCGCAATCAACCGTTTGATTCGATCAACACCCAAGGTCTGTTACTACTGTTCACACATGACCAAACAAACTGCATTTAGTGGGAAAACGAAATTGAGTTTAATCAATATGGATCAATGATTGCTCCTTCCTACTCCTTTTGTGGAACTGTGAAATGATTCATGAGATGCATTTCATTGTAACCTTCATGCATGTCCTAATAAAATTAAACCAATGTGAAAGTATGTGAAAAAGACTGGGTTTGTTGGTTTTGTAGTGGTTTTGCTTCGAATACAAAGCTAATTCCTTACTTAGTTGTTGTCAACTGTAATGGAAAACTAAACTGGGGAACACTAACAACACCACATTATCAGAAGCAATATTTGCTCTTGTTGCACTGCCATAAAATCCGCCATCCAAAAAGTTGCATCTGGCAAGAAAGTCTTCCTGCAAATCCTTTGGTGATCTCCCTCGCTTGTCAGCGAGTCAATTTCCAGTGTCAGGGCCAGCTCAGCAAACACTTTGGACTCCATCGTGTTTTCTGTCATCCACTTTTCGCTTTCTCTCCCTCTCGCTGCCTCATCTCCCGTCTCTCTGCTGTACGCTGTGAGAGTGCAGTAATGCCGGGGAAATTACGGGCCCAGCTTCATTGAGAGTGTGGGTAGGGTGGGGGAAGCTAGAGGTGTTGCTGAGAAGGTTGGAGCTCAAGTGACAGGCCTTGAAATCAAGCCATCAAGACAACACACTGCAGCAATCAGGGAGCCAAGGAAGATTGGATGCATGCCTTGGATCAGTAGTAAATGACAGAATATGAGCTCCAAGCATCATTCCTTCGTATGGAGAATAAAGTGGTGAGACCGTGTTGATGCTGGATGACGAAAGGAGAAGACAAGCATCCCAGCATGACTGCAGTTCATTTGAGGACTTGAAGCTGCTTCTTTCTTACATTCTCTTATTCATTAATTCAGCTAAATCCTTTGGGTCTGGCCCACAACTGAGCCGTAGTGCAAAATCTATAATATCCCAGCACTCCAGAGGTAGAAGGAGGGTTTCCGAAGATGACGCTCGATATGTGAGCTTATTCTGGTTTTCTCACGATTAACCCCACGCTGACAGCCTTAATCTTCCCGGAGAGATTCCTTATAAGGGAATTTTAACATGCTTGCTGTCTTTACATGCGTTTCTTCGACAGTCTCTCTTTTTGTTGTCATGGTCCAGCTGGTAACTTAAGTATATTTCAGACGGTCTTATAATAGGATTCTCCACCATGGAGTGTGTGCTGTGTGGTGGTGTGTGGGTGGGTGTGTGTGTGTGTAAGTGTACACAACAAGCACTGTGTCAACTCGAGCTCGGCGCACTCCACTCGCCTACTCTGGCAGAAGAGTTCTGCTGGGTCAAAATTAATTACTGTAGCTGTTAAGCACACAGCAGCTGTTGTAAACAAATACATTTTCATTTCAAATGAGCATCCCCCCACCCCGCACAAAATACTTTAAATCTTCCCGTATGTTTACAAGCAACTTGAGCTATCAGCAAGCTGTGCTGGCATGTCTGCTAAGAAATTGCTCTTCTTCTTCTATTTCTGTTTTTTTAACTGCACCCATTTGCTGAACATTACTACTGCATGAATTAAGGGTCTTCCCTTGCGGGTTTCTGGGTTTGCTTGTTTTACTGTCCGGTGCTAAATCTTACATGTTTTACTGTGATTTTGCTTCTTTTCCTTTTATTATTCTGCGTCTTCTGAAGGCATTGGACTGGTTCTGTAGTTCTAGGGGATAATTTGAGGAAATAAAGAGACTCTGCTGCTTCTAATCAAAACTCATGAAGCAGTTCCAATACTGATCTATCTGGATTTTATTTGCAGAACCTCTGATGGTCAATGACTGCGGGACTTTAAAAAGTGGAATTGCAAAAGTTTAAGCCGACCGCAAAGGTAAAAAAAAACAAAAAAAACACTGAAAGTAGCAACAAAAATCTGGATGTTTTGGGGTGTCAATCATGTTACGAAAATAGGCTGCTATGCTTCGTCAATGTACCCGAAGTAATTTATTTCCATGCAGTGTTGGTGTAAATGATGATTGACAGTACTGACAGTACTGCAAACTTATAAAAAGTCATTATGACAAAGTAAAGCAGTATTGACCAAATATAAGACCCACAATAGAAGTTGAAGCCTTATTTTCAAGTCGTGTTTTTGTACTAAACAAAATCAATGTCAAAAATAGGCAAGTGTATTTTTTTCTTAGTTGCTCGGCAGTTGTTTGATGACTCTGCTACATTAATCGCCGTGATGTTACAATGGACATAACTACTCTGTTATAGGGCTGACTTCGACTAAGGATTTTCATAGTTGAGTCCAATTTATTCGATTTTGTTCAGTCGACCAACAGTTGTTTTATTGTTTGTTTTTAAAATGGTGATACCTACAAATGAACACATCATTTGCTTTTTCCTCTACAATAGGGTCTTTTGAATCACTCTTGGTCCGGTTTGCCTTGGCAGACCCTACCAGGGGCATATAGCCCCAGACAACATACTGTAGCTCCCCTCCACCACGACAAGGTGATGATTCACAGAGGAGTCTACAAATAAACATAATTTTCAACTTTTTCCTCCACAAAGAAAAATGCTAAAACACTCAGATAAACAAATAAACATGGTAGGTGTTCAACAACAGTACCTACATTTACTTAGTGACACAGAAAGCGCCTTTGATCATGCCCGTTTCAGCCGCTTTTCTATCAGCCCGAAGTGTGTGGTGGTCGGCTGGCTCCATAGTATTGTCCAGCACTCCGCTGTTTAGTCATGTCTCGGTGAAAACGTTGAAAATTCTCATACTGTGGGTGATGTGGAGTCGTAACTTCTCCACAATGATCGCACCTTAGCGAGGAAAATGCTCGGTAAGGAGAGCCTGTGCGGTGTTAGCTTTCGCTTAGCTCATATTCCTACGAGCCTTCCGATCCTTTGTTTACATTCTCAACGACATTTGAGAGCACTTCCGCCAAGCTGGCTGGTGTGTGTAGACTCCAATACTCTGGAGATCTCAGGGAGGAGCCGATGGCGCTGCAAAATATCCAAAAGCTCTTGTTGAGTGTAAGATGGTAAACTAGACATGATGTGAGCAAAATAATAACTACAAAAGTGCAAATCTGGAGGAGATGCTGGGCGTCGCTGTGTGTACGCGCCGCTTGCATAAGAGTAGCTCTTGTATTAAACGCACACCCATCCATCCATTTTCTATGCCGCTTCACACGTCATTTTCAATTCTTTATGAACACAAGTGAGTGACACAAATGAATTTGTATCAAAATAGGCCATTTATAACAAAAACAAAGATATTCTATGCAAAAAAATGTATGCTCAGCAGCAGCCGTGGGCACCACCATGTAGTCAAAACGGTACAATGTTGATCACAGGACATTTTCACATGGTTCAACTGCGAGATTGATAGTCGAATCAGATTTCTCCAAATGGAATCGTCGAATAGTTGAATGTTCTGAGACTCCCCTACTCTGTTGTTTGCTAACAACCTCTAAAACACTTTTTTTCCAGTTTTCTGCCATTTTTACAGGTCACTGGAGTGTGTTAGTGACAGGAAAAAAGCTCTGACTAGAAGATCTGTCTTGTTCCTACTTTTTCTTTTTTAAGGAAAAAACTACACTCACATGGAGGTCAATATGGTGGTAGGACAGAAATAGCCTGGATTATGCAAAAAATACAATATTGATATCTCATATCGGTCCAATATCAGGAAAAAAATATCGGCCTGCACCTAAAATGTCAGAAAAACTTGTATCGGGACACCCTCGCCAATAGATCTGGATCTGGAGGATCTGGATAAAGGCATACTGTAGATACAGGAATTTTCACAGTTTCAGTCACAATGGTATTAATGGAAGCAACGGAACCATTTAGGAATCACAAAGTAGGCTGCTAAACTAACAAACAGACAAACAAAAACAAATGTATTCCTTGTTTTTTTTCACTCAAAGTCACTGGTTTAATTAACATTTCCATGGAAGAGTTCAGGAACAATTGGGGGACATTCTCAAACATACCAGAACAGGACTAAAGAAAAACACGCACTAAGAAAGGAAAGCTTGCAGTGAAGAAATGGAAAAATGGTATAAAAAAAAAACTATGGAAAACGATTGCATGACCAACTCGTGAGCCAAATGATGTCATCAAATTGAGTGTCAACAACTGTCCAAAAGGCTTGATGTACAATGTAAGGTGTTCATATTTATTATAAGTGAGCGTCAAAACAGTGTGATAAAAGGCATCAAAGGGCAACGGGAGCCAGCGATTGTTTTATGACCATGTTTTGCTCTCACGTGTTTAATACCTCTGTATGATCCAACAGTATTATACAACACTATTCCACCTGTCCTGTTTTGAAGGAGGCCATCCAAACTGTGTTGAAGGCCACCCTCCTTTAGCCCGCTCTTGCCATTCGGCCATCCTGACAGTGCAGTCATTTCCCAGCCCAGTGGAGCAGCACGTAGTGACCCCTACCTCGACCTCCACCTCAGCTTGCCTGAGATTCTGTGCCGGCTCAAGCCCAAAGAGAAGGTCCGGTCCACCTCTGCTATTATTTATGAGCTATTTCACACAGTTGTGCTTCCATTAGAGACCCACCCTTGGCCTACCTTACACAGTGCTCCCTTTTGCACTTAACAAAAAGGGCAACAGCAGAGCTGGGGGGACTCTGAGGTGCAGAAGGGTGGCTGTGGTTGGGTCTGGCGTATTAGCAAGGCTACATATTTCATAGAATGTGTCAAATTATAGGTTTGCCTCCTGCTTATCAAAATGGATCATCTTACGTGATCTCTTACTTGCTCTTTGGACGACGCTCGAGATGGCAACCCCAACGAGGTAGCTTCAGCCTCTCTCCCCAAAATGTGTGGGTTTTTTTTTTCCTTTTTTTTCTGCCAAATAGAGAATACCTCATCTAAAATGAAGGATAGTTATCAAACCGCTGTGTTAATTTGGCACCAAATAGTTTCTCTTATCAGCAAACTGTAGAGGGGGAAAACAAGCTGCAAAATAATTGATTTGATTAACTGACTCCAACAAAAAAGTCTTTTTAATAATAAATTCTGGGCATGCAAGGCTAAAATATGATTAACTGAAGCGGGTAGGATCCAGTAGAATGGAAGTGATGATGTTTAACTAAAGCCACGCTTCCACACTAAGGCTGGATTTACACTACACAGTTCAAAGACACATTTCGGTTTTAAATATGGTGCATTAGAGGAGCGTGCATAGACCACTAAATAAGGGAAGCTAATGCGGTCGGTTATTGGAGGCATGGTGAGCTTACCTGTATTTAAACCAATAAGGAAAGACTCAGTCATGCAAAGCACATCAGGTATAGACGCTATACCAGGACTTGGCACTCGGGGCCTGGATTATGCTTCTGGGGAGTTACTACTACTGAATGCGTGACACAAATTTCTATGCCAAACGCGGGGGCCAGTCTTTTCAGTGTTTTCTGAGCGTCAACTCAGTGAGCAACCACAACTCCCGTCATGTAGCTTGTTAGCTTCCTTTGTTGCAAGTGCTGTGTTAAAACTGTGCTGTGTTTATTGCGAATGTTGATCCAAAATCGGAGGAGAAGGTTTTGACAAAGTTGGGCTGTAGGCCTTTTGAACGAGTCATACGCACTAGGGGTGTAATGTTACACTAAAAAGTCATTTCGATTCGGTCCAGTTTCATGAAGTGATCGGTTCGGTTCATTTTCGGTACAAAAAAAGGAAGAAAAAATACTTAATATGCTTTTATTTTAAAAAATGCAAACAGAACTTTTTTTTATATATATAAATAAAAGCGACCCATTTGGGTGATATTTCAAATAAATTAGATTGAGTTTTTTTAAATAGAGAAAGAATAAATAAATAAACAGTTGTATGTAAACAATTGTTTAAACATTGTGGCAAAATGTAATGGACAGTTACAGTTAAATAGCTCACTGTTGCACGTGAAGTCCAACTATCTGTCGTAAGTGAAATAGCGGACACGTGATAGCTCGTTGAAGACATCACTTTTAGCTTTTTCATAAAGTGCTGGTATACCTTGCTGGCTAAAGTGAGGACGTGATGGTATTTCGTAGCGAACTTTCATCATATACAGTCATGGAAAAAATGATCAGACCACCCTTGTTTCTTCAGTTTATTGATCCATTGTAATGCCTGGTACAACTAAAGGTACATTTGTTTGGACAAATATAATGATGATAACAAATATAGCTCATGAGAGCTGAATTTAAGAGCTGATATCTAGCAACTTCCTTGGTTTTCTTGATGTTGTCATTGTTAGATTTGTCCAAACAAAGGTACCTTTAGTTGTATCAGACATTAAAATGAACGTGGTCTAATCATTTTTTCTATGACTAGTTATAGCCAGCGCTCTCAACAACTGAACATGGATGTAATCTTGTGGCTATAAAAAACTCCAATACCATGTGTTACTGCTTTGAACCGGTCAGAGTTGCTTGCTAGAGGTTGTTTATATGCTGAAGTTACCGGTGTTTGCAAAAAGCTGGTTTTCTTTCTTGTAGATGTAACATTCACTGTCGGACGATGCCGCTTTAAAGGGATAGCTCGGATTTTTTGACATGTATACAAGTATGACGAAGACGCTCGCATGTACTTCCGCGACGGAGCGCCGCGGCCAGGTTGTTTACGTATGTGTTCCACAGCGGAAGAAGATGCAAGTGTTTTCGTCACATTCACATGAACGCACAGGTCACAGTGCGCAGGGATACGGCAGGAGACACAGATAACGCCGAGCCTTTTGTGAGGTTTGAGTTTTTTGAGAAGGCATTTTTGTGATGCAAATGTTTTCATCTTTTGAACGCATATTGTTTTGAGAAGCCAAACTCTTTACTTAATTGTCCCCAGCAACTAAGTGGAACTACATTCTTCATCACAGAAATCTGAGTAGAACTGGACTTAGGAGACCAAGTGGGGGGTAAGTCGCTGTTATTGGACTACAATGCTAATGGGGATGTCATACAACTTCATGTCAAAAAATCTGAACTATCCCTTTAAGTGTGCCAACATGTTATACTGGTTTCTGCAGCATACCCGATATCCATGGAACAATGTCGACACACAACTTTGGATTCATCCACTTGCCTTTGTCCATCCGTAATTTTAACAGGGAAGCCAAAGTGTTCCGAAACAGGAGACCGTAGTGAGATTGGAGGGTCTTCCAGCTCTCCGGCGTCTCGCTTGCATTTGCCATCATGCCATTTGTCACGC
Source organism: Dunckerocampus dactyliophorus (assembly GCF_027744805.1). Lineage (NCBI taxonomy): Eukaryota > Metazoa > Chordata > Actinopteri > Syngnathiformes > Syngnathidae > Dunckerocampus > Dunckerocampus dactyliophorus. The sequence continues at coordinate 5,538,136 of NC_072821.1, read as the reverse complement.
CTGCAAGCTACTAGCGTTCCTCCCCCTAAGTCAGTGGTGTCCGACACGCAGGGGCGTTTGTGTGGAAACTCGCCCACAGGACTTTAGTTCCAAATGGAGCGCTTAGATCACTCTAATAACACATTTAATTTAAAAAATTATTAATTTAAATATAACGGAAACGGTACGCAAGTGGACCGAACCAAACATGCATAACAGAAAAGGTCCAATACATCCATGTGAACCATTACACCCCAAATATGCACACAGGAAACGTTGTACTAAAAGCCGACCAACCACAGACCTTTACGGTCCGCGTCACTGGGATGCGAGGTTAGCTTTTTTTGAGCTGCACGTCAAGCTATACAAGCGGGTTCGGAAGGGGAGGAGCGAGCCTGTGTAGCACATGCTGGCGCCTCGACGCTGGAGCATGAACCACGCTTCATACCCGAAACCCGTACATCCTGTCTAAATAGGTCCGGTTTAGGTTGGTTTCAGATCGGTACATTCTGATCTGGTTTGTGTCAGCTGCATGTAACTTGTCGATCAATTAAAAAACAAAAATAAATGGAGCAGCGCTACGCGCTGATCATCATGTCCCCAGTAGGGCATACTAAACCACTTTAGAACTGTCTAAATTCCAACATCCAGATTAGATTTTCAGTAACACAATTCAACACTATTGTGGGAGCTATTAAAAATGATTTGACTTATTTGAAATAGTTGAAATACAGTTAAGAGAACACCCACCTGTGATTGTGACAAAGGCGTTCCCCTCCTCCCCCAGCAAAGGGTTCATGAGTCGGCAGCTGTATGTGCTGTTAGGCTCCAGCACCACCGTCAACACGCTCATCAGAGAGAACAGTCCTTTGTCGTTGGCCACCACCGTCGTGGTGATGTTGTCCGTCAGGTTGCGGCCACTCCCGTCCTGCCATATCACGTCGGCTTCTGGGTAGCCTCCGTAGGCCTCGCAGGTTAGCTCCACTTTATCGCCGGGCCGACGGTTAGATGCTGACTCCAAGGTCACAACGGGCTTGGAGTAAGGGGCTGGATAACAGGTGGGAGATGAGGATTCAAAAGTGGGTAAACTTTGGAAGCGGTGGAATTTGGGAAGGATATGACGGCATCAAATAATCCTCTAAGCAGCATGAGGCACCTTGGGATTTCTTTGATAAGACTCCTGCTAAGGTGTTAATAACATTTAGTATGAAATGGGGTTTTAAGATCCCACGACATCTGTGGCACATGAACATGCGGCATCTCAACACTCCAAGATGGAGGTGGGCTGGCCTGGAAGAAATTGGCTGGCTTGGAGATAGGGGACGATCGAGGCTGTAGTGTAGGCAGGTGGGGGTGAATTGTCAGGCTGAAATCCCCACCCCAATCCCTCGAGCTGAAACACGACTACAGAGGTGGAAGAGAAAAGGGGCTGCTGTATTCCCAGAGCCAATCACAGCACAGCAAACAACTGGGTGGAGCTCAGGCTGAGATGATTTGCGTTTGTCTGACCCGCTATGTGCGAAGAGGACTTTTTGACACGGCGACCAGATTTACTGTCCTTGCTGCTAACTTCCTCTACTGTCCATTTGACTGTCAAACACGTATCCATTGAGACTTGCATTCACAGCAGGAAGGAAATATACGATGCTAACTGTGAATGCTGTTTAAAAATAGCGACATCTATAAATCTAATGCATAAAATGGAACCGATTTGTCACTGTTGGAGACATTGTTTTCCCTCTCGCCAGCCAACAGGGAGGAAAAAAAAACATTATTCATTAACACTACCTAATGCACATCCATCCTTGGAGAATAGAGCGGCAGACTCTCAATGGATCTAAAAATGTGTGAGAGAAAAAGGCACGGCATCTCCCTCTAAACAAATAAATAAGTCTCCGCATTGAGGAAGGTGGCCTACATGGCCGTGTAAAGAGCCAGGCCGTTAGTAAAGGCTGATTGAACAAAACACCAGCTAATAATCAGAGTCAGCAGCTATTGACCACGACAGAGGCCACAATCAACGCTTATTGACCAGACACACAGCTACGCAGCCCCGAGGAAGCTGTTTATCTCATGTTTACGTCCTGCAAGGTAAGGATGCAGGTAAGTACGCGTGACATTATACGACTATACTATTAATGCACGAGTGCCGATCTTTATATGTTGAGCTCTTATTTAATTATGTCATTATCCACACAGCATTAGCTTACTTACAACATGCTAAAACAGAGAGACAATCAAGCTACTCATCAATACTCATTCGTTTGAGGCCATTACTTGCAATATTAGGAGTGATGCTTTCCAGTTCTGACCAATGTTGCCGTAACAGGTAAAATATAGGGAGAGAAAAAGGCTTCCTACTGCAGAGTCAAAAATAGATCCAGAAAAAAAAATTTAATCTGTAGAAGTTGTGCCAAAACATTAGTCTAAGGGCCTACTTTCACTCGGCCATCCATCCATACCATGAGTCCCTTTCAACCTCCCGGCCCCCGCTGGCCCGAGCAGCCGTGCTTTGGTACGCTTGCTTGTGACAGCACTTTAATAATTTTGTTACCTGACTTTATGGATTATTTCCAGTGTTATTTGCAGTCTTTCTGATGACTTTTATTGTGCAAGGTGGCGGATGTCATTAACTACTCGCAAGTGGAGTGATCACATTTAGGGGTGCCCCGATACAACTTTTTAACTTCCGATGATGATGCAGATATTGTAGCCTTGAGTATTGGCCGATACCGAATGTTAGAAAACGTTTGATCAAGTGATATTAGTCAAACAGAGAACCATAGTCAGCAACATTAGGTATGAGAAAAACCGACCCATTTACTTTGCATTTGGGGTATAGTATAGTATTAGTATAGTATATAGTATTATTGACAAACCAGTGGCGGCTACGCATTATCTCGCGAGGCTGGACGTGCCCAGTTAGTGCTTAAACCCGACATTACTCACCACCGACAGGGGCTGGCTCTGTTCTGTTATAGCTAATGACTTGTTGCCGTCCCGTCCCGCTTTGCAAATGTTTCGGAAAGCACTGGTGTTTGAAGGGAGCCCTGGTTTTGGGAAAACCCAAAAAGCTGTTTTTTTTTAGATGCTGCTTTGGTTGGTTGAATTAAACTTACCCGGTTCTGTGCCACCATGGGAAACGTGTGCATGGTTTGCTATTTTGTTAGCACATTAGCACACATTGTCATGACATGGGCTCTATCCGGGTGCTGGAGCGGAGTCTGGAATGAATTGCTTCATTCGGGATTCATTGGGACACCCCTCACCACATTAATGAAATGATACGTCTTTGTTAGGCATACACATAGTTGCGGGTTGGCGAGCATGTCATGGGTTTGTACTTTTATTTTTAGTGTTTCTATTCATTTATGTTATGAATTGTGTTGGTTATCATTCAGAACTGGCAAGGAACAATCACATTATAGTCATTCTAGAACTCGGCTGAAGTCCATATCCCACGGGCGCCATGGCCTGGCCGACGTCTGAAGGGAACCGAACTTGGGTGCTGATCAGAACACTCACACGACTCAAACATGCTGGACTTTGAACTGTGAAGTGGTACAATTGGCCTTGCATGATCACACCCCAAGTCTAAACTACATGTTTTTCTGGTTACTTATGTAATATTATGTAGTCATATTATGAAATAAGACTCAAAACAGTGTCTGGTAGTACCTAGTTTTGCCAATTGGAAATCATCAATAGTCAACAAAATGCAAAAAAAAAAAGCAAGGACGACAGCTGGATTAAATGGTGGGTTGTGGGTCTGGTATGGAGGCTGCTTGTATAATTTAGAAGGTAGTATTAATGCATGTTGAGCATTGTTTGCCTACAGTTTAAAGGCCTATAATCACTGCCCACACTGCTTATATTGTAATGATTTGTCAGAGTGCTTTGTTCACCTAAATGGGGCTGCATAATTTCTATGTACTTAACACCGTCGTTGTAATGTGCGTTGTGCAACTCACCGGCCACCTGCAGAATCAGAGCAGCCCTGCCGTAGTCCCGCACCCTGACGAAGCATGTGTAGCTGCCTTCGTCTGCCACCGCCACCTTTCTCAGCAGTAGGGAAGCGTTGCCCAGACGCAGCTCAGCGGGGAAGAGGCTGGTACGGTTGACGAAGCTGTGGGACTGGTCGGCCAGCTGATCGTGTCCCTCGCTGTATCCGTACACGCTGCGCTTCGTTTCAGTCAGCTGCCAGAAGACCGTCAGATCCGACTCGTTGAAGGGGCCGGCGGCGTTGAAGGAACAGTTGAGGGTGGCGTCGCGGCCGTAGAGCGCCACCACGGGCTGTTCGGGAACTTGCACGTCCATCAGGGCTACAAGAGAGGGGCAAGAGAGTGATGCTTTACTATGATGCTAGGGATTCATAATGCATTCCGAAGAACTACACTGTAAATAACATTTGTGTGAAAGGCAAGCTAGAAAATGTGTCATAAATTGAGTCTAATAATCATTACACAAATGGTCAATGACTTATGGGCAATTAGTTGCACCGAGCTGTGTGAAAAATGTCAAGGCTGTCCGACTAATAAGGGTCAAATTTTCGTGTTTAATAACAGCGCCACCCTGTGGTGTACTTGTCCAAAAAATAACAGCACAGGCAACGCAGTGAGGGTGCATGTTTTGACACAGTCACCTTTTTATGTGCAGCGGTAAGAGTAAACGAGTTAGCTAACACAAATGTTGACTGTATGACAAGACTTGCAAGCAAAAAACTTGATACTTTGTCAAGTGACTCCACTTATGACTTCACAGCGAAAACATATCTTCACACCAATTTCCATGCAGAACCATGTTAAATGGTTAAAGCGTCTTTTACACAGAGTGCCTACCAAATTGTGGCGTTAGAACTGTGACAGAAGACCGGGTAATAATCCCAGTGAAGGCTGGAAATTACATCCCGCAATCAGACAACTTGGTATCTGACGTTGATGCCAGTGTCTCGTGTGACATACAAAACACTTGTCGGACAGCGACAATTGTTTCCAACACAACAGGGCGAGAGAAGCGAAGAAGCACACAAGCGAGCGTCCCACTTCTGCTGCCGCGCTGATGCTACTTCTGAAGGCGGATTATTGGCAGGACGACGAGCGTGACCCAGAAAAAATGTGGATAAATCCCAGTTGGAGCAATATAATTCATATTGTAGTATTTTGGTTGATGTTTTACATTGAAAATGTGCGTCTCCGTAGGACAGTGCTCCTCAAATAGTGGGTCGGGCTCCCCTGAGGGGGGGGCCGCGGTGAACTGTCGGTAGTGGCGTGAGAGGCAGGGACGCCTTTCAATATTAGTGCAAACCTGCCAACTTGTGTAAAATTGTCGTACTCCGTACGCAATTTGACTCATCTCCATTTTGTTAAAATAAATATATATTAATAATATATTAATAATAAATATTAAGGGCGGGGAGTGAAAATATGTGTGTCCCCCAGTGGAGGCATGACTGAAAATAATAACTGAAAACAACCCTGTAGGACAACCACCCTTCGGCAACGTACATCAACAACTACAACTAACAATTTTGATACACCAACATCAACATTATTCAAGCTTTCTTTGTTAAAACATAAGCCGTTAAAACGAGGTGCCTTTACAGGACACAAACGTACTTAAATATATCATGTCTTGCCATCATATCGGCATGTCCTGTACACAAAACTAATAAAGAACACAAATGACAACAGCCCTTCTGAATGATTGTTGCGTGCGTGGAGGGGGGCAGGCCTCAGTAGTAACTCCTGATGCTCAGTCTCTATAATTGTTAAAATCAGGGCGGCGTTTTTGCCTCCTCACCCTCTTTTGAACTCCATCAGACGGCTATCGTCAGCATTGACTTACTTTGGTATGAGCGATATTCGACCAACGCAGAGAGATGCTTTAATCAACTACCCAATTAACAACAAACAAGACTTTCATCTGAGTGGGTTCATGTATGGATGGCGCCTGCCGAGTCAAGGCGGAATTTTTTATTTTTTTTTTCCATGTACGTTCAGCAAATCCCAACAAGGTAGACCTTAGTACTGACACATGAACAGTGCCACCCATTGGCCAACTGTCCAACTGCAGTGCCATTGAGGAAGGCAAAGATCCCTCAGTAATCCTTTTCTCTGTTTATGGTTTTTAGAACATGCAATAATGTTTTATGGGGACGGAGTGGATGGAGTGTCACCTTGATAACAGAAGAAGTTAATGGAATAAAGCGTGTTTTGTTTCCACAATGGAGGTTTGATAGGCAGGCCATTTCCACAGTTGGAATTCAAATGCTGCTCAATGAAATTTGGACTTGGAGCAGCCTTGACCAATCTCTCAAGGTTGCCGCTCAAGCAAAAAAAAAAAAAAAAATAGAAGTGTTTTCATGCACTGTGGTTGCAGTGGAGGTTTTCTACAACAAAAAATATGTTCACATTCTTTCCTGTATAGTTCCAGCATGGCAACTACACAGGAGGGACCGGTACACAAGCAAACAAGCTAAACCTCCCTGTTATGATGGCAGACAGAGGTACAGTGTTCCCACTGAGTCGGACGCTCTTTAATAACTCTACATCGTATACTACAGGTATATCTATCGCCAACCCATCTCTCCGTCTATACTCAGAACAGCACTTTCTCATTCTCACCATGCTTCCATGAGGTGCGTTCACAGAGGCGCTGAACTCCAGACATCACAACAACTTCTTTATTATGCGTGCATGCGTCGTTGAAATAAACAGAAAGACCCAAAAAAAACACCAGTATATTCTCATCATTCACTTTGTAACTCTTAGCGCTGAAGTACAATTTGCTGCATTTAAGTTTGCACGGAAATCCCAGGAAATACACTCAAAACATGTGAATTCAATTTAAATTACGTGGTGTTTTTGAACGCAACCCCTCATTGCTCATAATGACATGGTTCAAGTGGGATTCAAATGTTCTGCTACCATTAAAGAGAGTGTTAATAGTACTGTGAGGGAAATAGATTTTCAGACCTGTGTGCTATCTTTTAGCTTGATTTAAATGTTCACTTCGTTAGCAGCTGTTAATACATACAAATACAATATGTATACTTTAATGTCTGTCCTGTCATTCATTGTTCTGTTCATAAAGTACTGTGAAAAATGGGCATATTTCAGACATAGTTGCAAATGGCGATTAAACCCGATTAATTTCAAAACAATGATTAATATGATTAAAAATTCAAATTATTTGACAGCCCTAATTTTTTTTTATTATCTTAATTTTTTCATGTGAGAATTCTACCTATTTGAAAATGACTCCTACCAAGCAGGGGACGGTCAGTGTAGTGATTCTGTTCTCTGAAATGCATGTAGATGAAGGGGAGAGAACAAGAGAGTGCAATTAAGTCACTCCAGAAGCAGCCAGGGATGACTCACACCATGGAGTCGGGGAGGGGTGGGGGTGTTTGGAGAGCAAACTGGCATCGAGCTCACACATTAAGATAATATCAGGAAACAAGGTTAAGGGCAAGGCTGTGAAAAAGCTCTAATATCCTCTGTGTGGTCATAGAAAAGAGGAAAATAGAAACTCTCCCTCCTTGTTGGACACCTCCACCTCCCTCCTCCTCCTCCCAATGCCTTTTTTTAAACGGGCGACCTACGGCTACGGCAAGGCCTACACAGGGACCTTGTGTGGTCACGCTGAACCTGCACTTGGATAGAGAACACAGGGAGTAATTTTGGAATCTGCATCAAGGGGAGGAGAGGAGCGCTAGCAGCAAGCGGGGACAGCTGACGTCACGGAAAAGCGAGCATCTGATGTCCTATTTGTCAGAGGTGAAATATCATGTGAGGCATATCCCTACATGCACTCTGTATTTTGCATCCTGTGTTTGAGTCTCTGCTGTAGACATGGTCAACATGCCGTCTTCAAATACGCAAGACTATACAGTTTAATGGGATAGCGGTGCAATACTGTAGATCTGTCGATCTGTTGTGGCGCAATAGATCTGTCAACCAAATGCACGACAAGTACACGTTAGACGTTTCTGGCTTCTACCCAAGCTTGTGACCTACAAGTAGATGGTGGACGGATGACAAAGACCAAGCCCGATACAGACTGTAAAATGGAAGATGCGCGGCAGACCAGAAAAGAATGCGGGAGCTGGTTATTTGATAGAATATACTTAGGCACCTTTCCTCCCTAGTCTGCATTGATTGATGCGTGTAACCAAGCAGCCCATCTCCTTGGCCCCAGCAGTTAAAGTAGGTGGTTATAGAGTAGGTATGGTTGCTCCTGCACAGGCACAAACATGGGCACACTTCAATACAAGCGTTCCTCCCGCCATTTATTAATGATAACTGCCACTCTGCATAACCAAAATAACCACAACAACTCAAAAATAAAGCAGAAAGTTTGGAAAATTGCAGTAATGCAGTCCGATATCACAAAGTAATGATAAATGAGTGTGCCCTAACTATCTTACCATAGCCTCTTTTACAAAGATATCTCACAAATTAGTCATATCGGAGCTGGAACAGTCAATTCAGCTATAAGCTACCGAAGGCAGAAAATTAGCATACCGTGTCAGTTCAGTTAAAACAGAACAAAAAACTGGAAAAAGTGAATAAATCACGGCTTTAGAACGGGTACATGTCACATGTCAATGCATGTCTATAGCAACCTATGTGTCTGAATATATCGACCTAGGTGAGTGTGTGAATAGTAGAAGTAGGACTCACTACAATATTATAATATTTTCACATGGCACTATCACAATATACTGTTGCGTTCGTGCGATAATCGATGTATTGCAAGAAAACCACCTGCAATACCAGACAATATCTATGTAGCAGACTGAGCGTGGTCAGAAGCAGACATACAGTACATGTTTTGTGGGCACTCCTGTTGGCCAGTGAAGAACAAAATGTATTTATATGGTTGTTTTGCAGGTTTGACAGTACATGGGGGAGAATCAGTACATTCCTTTCATATTAAAACATTGAAATTGTTTTTTCATGTTTTTCCCTTACAATGTGGTCATATTGATATTTGAATGTGGTGTATACAACTTCACTGCGAGAGATAACAATAAGACATCGTGTTATTCATGTCACATAAAAGAATATAGATGGCATTCCTTGCAAAGAAAGTAGTGGTCTTTGCCTGAAGGGGAGAGGTGGGCTGCACTTGGTAGTCTCCCCTGGTGGTGTGTTCCCAGAGGGTAAAGTGAGGATTCTCCTTCCCTGCCCTCTCAATAAAGAGATGCTGAGCAGCCATTGAGGGCAGGCTGGGAGACGTCAGGCTGCGGGATTTACACGCTGCACTTTGTGTTTATGGGCCTCAGCTCTGTTTGAGTGCCTACGTGACAGAGACGGGCACTTTCACAGCCGACATGAAATAAACTCATTTAAGCCTTTCGCGGCCCGCTGGCGTCGGGCCCTGCTTAGCAGCGAGCACTGACTAGAGAGAGAGTGGGGGGTGGGGGGAGTCTTTAAATGATCTTCACACCGTTCTCCACTCTAATTTCAAGACTAACCATCACCATGACACTTTCGACACCTCCTACAATAATGGTACTTTTTCTCAGGTGTTAGCAAGCTGCTGTTGCTATTTAGGCTTATGATGCAAGCAGAGAATTGAACCGCAACGTGCTAATCAGCATGGGCGCACACACACACCGGGATGACTTACGCACGTTGTCGGCGAAGACGTTTCCGACGAGCGTCTCGTAAAACAAAATGACAGAAAGACATTTTTAGTGTGGTTGTCCAAGCGATGGGTGTCATAAACAGCAGGAGGCAGCTGGCACACCAGCAGAGGTTCTTCAGCATGCGAACTACACTGGGTTCCAAAATGATCTGCTGCCTTCCAGAGCGACTACGCCAGGGGTCACCAACGTGGTGCCCGCGGGCACGAGGTAGCCCCCCACGACCACATGAGGTGCCCGCAAGCCTGCTTTTCATTCAGGTTTTCCATTAATAATGTGAGAACACTAGAAAGAAAAGTATTCTGAAACATAAAATGTGAGTTGTGGATACCAGCATTTTGTGAATGTTTTGGTAAAACAAGCATATTTGTTTGGGTTGAAATAAGGTATGAAAATAATTTCTACAAAAATGAGTGGCCATTTTCATTTTCTAAAAGTAGCTCTCGCAAGAAAAAACGTTGGTGACCCCTGGATTACGCATACAGTGCTATGCTATGTGGGAGCAGTTAGTGTTCCCCAATGTCTTAGGTCCAACATCACTTCCATTTTCTTCTGGGTGAATGGACAAAACTCTCATAGACACACTCAGGAAATCTTGTACAAAGTCCTTCCAGGAGAGTGGAATAGCTACAAAACATGGATATGACTCCATGTGTTCTTCCATTTCCTGTAGGCGTAATGGCCAGGTGTCTCTAATATGTTTTGTCCATATGGTGTATTTTATTTGCCGCTTGGCAAACCTGCTGCACATGAATAAAAACCGTGCTTACCAGTGCAGCACCCCAAAAAACTATTACCATGGAGTTGTATGACATGTATGACCCACCATGTGTTTGATGGGACGGTCTCGCAGGTCCCCACGGTGTCCTGTAGTGCGTAGGAATGCATATTTTCTTAGCTTTTCACTTCCTGTTGTAGCTGGCTCCCGATACATTGGAACCTCCCAAGTCAGTGATGCTAATTGCACTGCTTATGTTGCACTCAGCATACAAATCCTTTCCTGCTTCCCATTTCTGGTTCTACGGCTGTCATAACACTTTGCCATCAGTGGTAGTGGTAAATGAGGGAAATCTGAACACTTGTGTGTAGAAAATCTTTTAGATACTAAGTCAACATTTGTTGAACTCCATGTTTTTGGACTTTTGAGACATTCGTCTTTGGATCTTCAAAATTTGTGTGCATGACTGTGTATTTCCAACTCATCTACTCCTTAACCACTAGGCACAAGAGGGTGAAAACATGTCAAAACATGCACCCCTCCTGTGTTGCTGCGTTAGTATTTTTCGGACAAATACACCACATGGTGGCACTGTCATTAAACCCCAAAGTCGGGCCCCATAAGTTGAATTGACTTAATATTTCTCACACATCTCAATGCACTCTACAAAACACCCACTACAACGTAAGGGTGTTTAGCCGAATCACCACAAAATTTTGTATGCATCTTGAGGGAACTGACAAGCACATTTCAGTTTGATTTGAACAGGATTGTTTGAAAAATATGGCCGTCATCAGGCAAAATGTCTTTGCAGGGCCACAGGCAGAATTAGCAATTAATTGCCCATGAGTCATTGAGTATTTGTCTAATGATTATAAAACTTTGAGGATATCTAGTATTACATGTATGCTAAACTAAGCATTTTAAGCACAACCCGTAGGGGACACCACAGTGGTTCCATCCATAAACCACAAGCATCACATTCCCTACATGATCTCACCCAGGCTGGACTGTCGAACAGTGCTATTTGGTCAATTCAAATTATGACGCAGTTTGTAGCAACGGAGCAAAATGCATCCTCATCAATCTTCAGGTACCATCAGTATGTGCATCAATACAATCAAAACAATATTTAGCCTTTTACACATATTCACACCTTAGATACACACACACACACACACACACACACACACACACGGTTTCCTCCAGAGACTGAAAAGGCCAGAGAACACATTGATATTCCACACCTGTATGTCTACTGACAGGTCCGTAGCAACACAGTCTGAGGGGTTGGACACGAGGAAGTCTTGACACTACAATGGAGAGGCTGTAACAGAGCTGCACTGGAGCAAAGAGCTTCCTGTCAGCGTGACTGACATGGGTCACGTTCACAAACACACGGCGGTATAACAAATGTTCTCTACACTGGGTTATGCATGCAAAGTCACACACACACACAAACACACCATAGGCAAGTAAAGACAATGTCATGCGGGTATTGTGCTGTGATTATTCACCTCCATGGCTTCACCTCTGCTTCCATGCATGCCCACAAAAAAAAGCACTCTGCAATATACTTAACCTTAACTTTCCACCACACAATTAGAGCCTCACAGTGTCCCCTTCATAAAAGGTAATATAGCCACTGTTGTTCACTACCTGAGAGGAGATATTTACACAGTGATTGCAGCCATCTGCACTGATATTTAAAGGCTAACTCCTGCTGCAACCAATGGCACAACATTAGTAATGACTTTTGTGAATGGACGAAATTAAAGGTGAAACTATTGACACAGCAAGCTAAACAGGGGGAAACCACACACAACCACTGCTTGTGCAATTCTGCCCCCTGCTGTCAGCTTGTGCAATGGCAGCACATTTTCATTCTGAGCATTTTGCGGCAACCTGAACATCAAACGACTGAGCTCAAAGGACACTTCCTCAGCCCTTTTCCTACTGATTATTCTGAAGACCTGCAAAAGTCTGAAGGGAAAGGCAATCATTTTGATTTTAGGACATGTAGATGCCCATAATCCTATTCAGAAGGGGCACAAAAAAACATGATTCAGTCCAAAATGGGTAACCTTAAAAGGAAAACTGCACTTTTTTATTTTTAATTTTTGCCCTTCATCCACAATTCTTATGTGAAACATGACCATGCATGTCGTTCTCTTTTCTGCACGTTCTGATGAGAGGAAAAAAAAACAAAAAAACAATGCACGTAACAGGACACACCGATTTCGAGCGTAAAGCAAAAAAACTGCAAAAAAATGCCAGCAATGTTCTATTTACATAACTGACCTGTATATAAACAAAGCTACGGTGACATTGTTATTGTAGCAGCTAACACAAGGAACTATCTTTCTGGTGTAGTGACGCAGCGCCTCAAGCCGCTACCAAGAAGTAGCAGGCGCACTGCAAAACAATGTGATAGGACACCAATCTGCACTGACGACAAAACACCAACAAGCATAAGATCAACTACTAATAGCCGTGTTTTGTTTGCACACGGCTAGATGGACTGTGTTGTGATATCATGCGCTATGTGCTCCGTGTATCACAATCAATATCATGATGACTTTCTCGATGAAAACAGACCATCTGGTCCAGCTGGTCTGGGGCGTCTTTTCCACTTTATTTTGAGTATGTGGAAAAATGTTGTATCACTGCAGGGTTTGTTAGCGCTTCCAAGTCTTCGTTCGTTGTGACGCAATCTCTTGGAGCAATGTCCTCCTCGCTATACACACGAAGCCTTTCCGTCGATGGTAACACTGTATGCCACTCCATTTCTGCCAGCATGGCTTGGCAAGCTCCACATTTACACCACCACGTCCTCCCGGTGTAATGACTTGCCTCTCATCTGCTACAAAGTAGTAGCTCATCCTCCGTATAGTCAGGCTCAAAAAGATAAGGTTGGCCAAAAGTAGTCGTCGGTGGGGGCTCTCACAGAGTCTGCCATGATTAGTAGTAGCAAACAGCGCAAAAGTAGCGCTAGATGTAAAATCAATGTGCCCAGGAAAGAAGTTCCGGTAATGTTTAAAATGATGAAAATACGTAAGTATTACATGTTATCATGAATGTACTTGTTGCTGCATGGTCACAGCATGGATATAAAACCATAAAACGTTGTTGTTTATAGTTGAAATAGGTGTGTCCCATGACGTTCATTGTTAGCTCCCTCATGCTAACTGTTTTCCTGTCTTTAGAAGGCACAGAAAAGGGAAAGACAATTGCTCATGTTTCACATTTTTGGATTTTGGACGATGGGTCAAATTCCAAAAAAAGTATAGTTTTCCTTTAAAAGGGGGGCGTGTGACTGCAGAGGTGGCATCTCTCTGTGAAAAGAGCGACAATATGGATGAGATTAGGTGGGACTTCACACCTAATGTGCACTAACGGGGTCACTTTTCATCTCCTCCTTTCTTATTTTTGTCTTCATAATGGAGTGGCCTCGCCGGGGAGACACACAAGTAATGGCACATCGGACAGACAAGGACTCAGACTTGCTTATTTCCTACATTGTATTGTGCCGTTTTCATTTTCCCCCTCCCCTTCTCTTTCTTTCCTCGCTGCCCATCTCCTCTTCCTCTTGACTCCTTCCTCGATGTGAGCCATCTCATATCCTGTCAATAACCCACTAATGGGCTCGGGCAGTCAGATAAGAGCCAGCCTCTGGCTTACAAGCCCGCAGACATCGAGAGCCTTTTGATGAGTTGGGGAATGGACAAAAAAAAAAAAAAAGGACAAGGTAGCTGCACGGTCATAAGGTCAGATCTCACTTGAGGACAGCTGACATGAAGTAGAAGCCATCCTTGCATACCCCGCACAGGATCTACTGTATCTACCTTATTTAATGACACGTTAGAAGCAAAATATAAGAAACATCTCTGATTATGGTGACATAAAGTGCAAACTACAAGCAAAATTATATTTTAAAAAATTATGAAAAACTTCAATAGCCTCAGAAATGATGAGTGAATGTTGCTGCCGAGTTTAATAGATACCATGCAAATATGCCCACTTGGGAGCAATGAGATGTTTAGGAGAAAAAAATGAATCTGTTTGGACGACATGCCATGTTGGCCACAGTCACAGTCAGGAGATCGGGAAGACCTGGGTTCGAATCTCCGCTGGGCATTTCTGTGTGGAGTTTGCATGTTCTCCCCGTGCGTGCATGGGATTTCTCCGGGTACTCCGGTTTCCTCCCACATTCCAAAAACATGCATGTTAGGTTAATTTGTGACTCTAAATTGCCCATAGGTATGAATGTGAGTGTGAATGGTTGTATGTCTATATGTGCCCTGTGATTGGCTGGCAACCAGTCCAGGGTGTACCCCGTCTCTCGCCCAAAGTCAGCTGGGATAGGCTCCAGCATATCCCCGTGACCCTAATGAGGATAAGCGGCATAGATAATGGATGGATGGATGGATGGACGGATGGATGGATGGACGACATGCCATGGCTTCATTGTTTTCCTGTCCACAATCTTGCCCTTTAACTTTTCAATTAAAACATTACAATGAAGTCAACGGAAGCCTGCGTTGTAGATTTTGGAACTTAATACCACGGAATTAGAACAGCTATCGTGCATAATCTCATGCGAGACAGGTCCCAATATTGTTGTCCAGTTTCACCATGAGCAATTGTCACTTTTTTATCGAAGTTAAGGCAAGGTTGTGTGTCATTGTTGAAGTCTTCTTACACTTGCTTGACAGGTAAAAAAAAAGCAATTGCAATTGCAATTGCAAAAACAACAGGCTTTGCAACACATCTTAAAACAAAGCCAGGAACTCTGCCAACTATCCATCAGTCAGCTACAGGTGTTGGAACTGTAAGCTTTATCATTTTCTTTTTCTTCAGTGAATAGGCTAACCTAGCACGAGGTTGCTGTTAATATGTGACTGTAATGTCACTGTATCTGATATAGCTATGCTAGTATTGCTAACGTCATCCTGTCCCACGCCTCAGTGCTTTCACACCACCATTGGTAACATATGCTAGCCGGTGGTGTTCTTCTTATTTATTTTTTTGTTTTAAAAAGCGTAATTTGGAGCCAAAGAGAGACAACACTTTTAATACTAATCTCTGGATGTGTCAAAGACAAATGCAACATTCTTTGTTCAGAGATAAGATGGTTCAAGTGTACCTAATGTTGCAGACATTGGGTTTACTTGTCTGAGATCAGCTATGCATCGTCGAGGCCATCACAGCCATCACATACCCCAAAGGAAGGACGGGTGTCCCCCTCCTCGCGGGATGCTCTCTCTAGCAAACTAGCTGAGATGCTTTGCGAACACGGCTCAGCATCCATCCGAGTAATTCACGGCGGCCCGCAAGACACACAGTGGAGCCACATGAGACTCCGGGCTCCCCTCCCCTTTGCCCCCTGCAGAAGTGCAATCGCGGCATATTACTTAAATCAATTTTTAAACAGTCCCTCGGGGCTGCATTTTGAAGACTTGTTGAAATAATTATGAGGTGCTTGTTGGGTAATGCACTCTGTTTCAATGAACGCACGGCGAGGAAGGAAGGAGCCGGAGAGAAAGGGAGGGGCGGCGAGGTAGCGCGAGGGCCAACGGAGACTGATTATGTGCGTGATTGTGTATGCGCTGCGGTGAAACCAATCTGCGTCGAGGCTGGCCCTCGACTGTTTTTAAAAGGATCCTTCACTGGACGCAATCAAATTAGCAAGAGCATCGCTGATACAGGGTAATAACCCCAAATTGAATTTCTGCGAGGGCTAAAGTGTCCCCTCTCTACAGAATCAATGGCTGTGAAGAGAAAAGGAGGACATGTCAGAGGGGGGGGGCATTCATAAGCTATCAGACTTGTGAAGAAGCCTGCCGAAGATGCAGCAGTGAGCTGACTATTTTCACGCTCCACGGGGGTGGTAGTGAGCGACTGCAACAACTAATCTATACAATTAAGCTAATTAATTTTAATTAGCCCTCGGTTCCCGTCCCAGAGTGAAATTAGGTCAACCTTCTACTTCTGTATTCAATATGATTGGAAACGTAACTTCTGCCCCTCCTTCTCTGCCATACAGACGCAGCTCCACCTCTGTTACAGCTCTGATACTACCTCAGAAAGTGGAAAATTGTTGGGTGGACTATGGCATTTACAGGCAAAGGGTGTAAAGGCGCCATGGTAAAAGCTTTTTTACCATCGTGCACAATGCGTGCATTTTGCTGACATGCCGTTTATCAGCATGCGGAAGGGTCAACAGTCAAGCGGCGGTGTGGCGAACTGTCCTCACATCTGCCTCTGCAATATCTAAACAAACCCATCTAGCAGACAAGGTGCGGCGACAGCTGCCGAGATGCAACATCTAAAACGCTGTTGGAGGAGCAAAAAATAAATAAAGTTTTCACCTAGAACGATCCATCACTAAACCCCCTGAGTCAGGATACAGCTGGGAGCTTCAGAGGCAGTGTCTCTGCGCCGGGATGGGTTGATGCGTTATTTCACTCACGATAGGGAGTACGGACTGATAAGAGAACTGAGAAGACCTATCAAGCAACGACGCAGCTGGACACAGGAAGGATTACAGCAAGTAAACCCGAAGACAGAGCCCAAACAGCGTCTTACATAACCAGCACACTGAAGTGTGTTGTCCCTGCAGTCAATATTAATTAGTAGTGAACAGCACAGACTTGAAAGGTGAAAGGCGCGACAAGATCCTGTACTTTCACAGTATCCAAAAGTAGGAAAAGAAGTAAGATCAAAAAGCATGATAAAAGTAGTCACTGAAAAAAACAGGTTTAGGATAATAGGCGCTATTTGGTACCCTGATATTTGGTCCCAATGTTGATAGAAAGTAAACACAGCTTTCCTCATATCATGCACTATTATAACTATCCCAGCAACATCAATGTCTGTTTACTTACAGACCAATCTTTAGCATTATTAGATACAACTATATGAATAGTTCTTGGAGTTCTTGAAGTAAAGTAGCATTCATGCACAGTCGATACCATTGCAGCACCGTGAAAGTTTTCACTTACACACTGGTCCTTACCTTAATTAGCTATGGAGGGGGGGATTTTTTGATAAAACTGTATGAGTAGTTCTTAACAAAATGTCCTAGCAGCATATCATACACTGTTGTGACGATCTAAACATTCGCTTATTTTTAGCTATCAGGGGCGAAATAAACTGACGGTATGCATTTGTACATCAATGCAAACTACGGCCTAGATAATAAACATATTGTTAATCGGCTGTGATCAGATTGTGTAAATGCATGCAATTAAATGCCTTGATTACACATGTGACCATATGAGTGGCACAGGGACTGCAGTGTTTTTGTATCAAGTTACATGTGTAGCATCCAACTAGGCTGTAAGTAATTGACTTAGTGTTCCACTTAGCACAGAGAAACTGAATCATTGTATGAGCAACAACCACCACCTCCCACTTTACTCTTTTTCCACGTGGTTGCCAGTAAAGAGTCCGCCCGAGGCCTCATTTATGTCAGAAAGGAATACATCACTTATAAAAAAGGAATGATACTTAGAATCACAGAGTCAGAAACAGGTCACTGGAAAGTATGTTTCTTTAAAGAAGTAAACTTGTTGGCTTAAGGATGTGCTGCTCACATTTTGGACAATCCATAAAAACAGATATCAGCCAGAAATGTGAGACTTTACTTTACATTATGTGCACATACCAGCAGGGGTGGGAAAAAGAGTGGCTTTTACACTTTCAGAGTTTAAATCCCAATTTCGGACATCCTCGACTCCTTTCTTTTATTTACGGCGCCTTGAGACGTTATCAAGCCAGACTGTGCCTGTTTGTTTATTTTTTTTATGATGACCTAAGTTATTCACTTCTACAGAAGCGAAACTTTGAAGTTATGAATCGTTCATTGCGACATCAACCACAGCCGCCGTCAGAGCAGGGAAATCTGCTCTTAAAGCAGTTCTCATCGAGGGCATTGCCTTTGCCGCCAGCATAGGAAACATGTCTACAGTATACTGTGATGTTTCATAAGCTGAATAGAAACAAAACAGACTGGAATGGCAATCAGCAGTGCAGAACACCAAATTGTACTCTATGTATTCACTCACTACGTTTACATGCAGTCAATATTCGGGTTAAGGTCAATATTCAGGTTTCTGAAACATTCGGAATAACATGACCCAATTTTCGGGTTAGAAAAGGAGTAACCCTGGGGTAATATTCTTTTTTTTAAAAAACGGAATATGAGCATATTCCGTTTTTTCAAAATGGTTATTGGTGTTTTACATGGCCGTGCGCAAACGAGTTATTGCTAATATGATAGGGTTATTTGACTGCATGTAAACATACTCACTGAGTCATGTCATGTCAGGATATCCCGATCAAAAGGAACATTAATTTGTGTTCTGCGCATGTTCTAAGTGAAAGCAATCTTGTGTCTTTGGCAGGAACTACTTGTAAACATGACGACACGCAAAACCACACACTTTTGGAGCGCGGGGGAAACAAGCCACCTCGTTAGTGTGGTGAAAGACAGGAACATTATGTCTTTTATTGACGGTAGAAAGTACCACAATAGAGAAATCTATCAGAACATGAGCAAGCAGTTACGCAAAGCAGGGTTTGTACGAACGCATCTTCAAATTTCCATTTCCTATTTCTTCACGTTCTCGCCTTCCATCAATGAAGAAAGTGGGACAAAATAGTGTCAAGTACTGGTGGTGGGCCAGTACCAGCACCGAAACGCAAACAAAGGTGTTCATTATCCGCCGTGCCGGTGTTGTTGTTGTTACAGGATACAGGAAGAACAAGCTGAAATGACGCGCATTGCGTCATGACGTTTACCGTGCGTCGAAACATTGTCCGTGCAGGTTTTTTTTTTTTAAGTATTAATGTAAAAATACACTAGTTTCTTTAATAGTAGCAGAACATTTGAATCGCACTTTAACAGTGTTATTATGAGCAATGAGAGGTTGCATTCAAAGACACCACGTAACCTAAGTTGAATTCACATGTTTTGATTTTATTGTATGGGATTTCCGAGCATACTTAAATACAGCAAATTGTACTTCCGCATTGAGATGTGCCAAGTGAGTGATAAGAATATCCATTTATTGTTTTTCTTTGTCTTTCTGTTTATTTAGACCACAAATACACACATAATAATGACGTTGTTGTGACGTTCGGAGTGTCCATGAATGCATCTTGCGGTCGTAGAGTGACAATAAGGAAGTGTCGTTCCGAGGCTGAACGGACTAGAGACGCGCTTATGAGTGGGTGATACGTATATGGTGTCAGAATTACACTGTTGTTGATGTGTTCATGTCAGAATGAAGTTACTTTTGATGCGTATGTGTTAATTATGCTAAAAAATGTATGTAAATAAATTAATTACCGCCGTTAATGTGCTATTTTTGACAGCCCTATTTTTTTATATTACATTTTTTTTAAGTTATTATCCTGGTTACATACAGTTTCTCTCGTTTAGGTTTGCTATGTTTACTAGTTGATTGAAACCCCCACTACTACAATGTAGGATATCAAGTACAGTTTCTTTCCAAATGAAGTTTTGAAAATATCCAGTCTGGCCTTCTTAATTTCATTCATCTTAAAAGGGCCACATCAAAAATTGAGGGTTGCGACGAGTTGAACTTTTTTTTTTTTTTTACCGTCAACTGAAACTTTGTTTTGCCCCGCAGAGGCCTTTGATGGGAGAAGACTACAGTATAAGAGGCTTAACAGGCCCCACGGGACGCATTGTGACTACGGCAGTGACAACAGGTTGAGACCCACCGAAAGCCTGGATGGCCAGCATGGCGGACAGCAGCAGAGACAGCATGGCACCCCGTGTGGATTCGGACGGCAGGGCAAGCTCTTCAGACATAACGCTGCAGGAATGAAAACACAGTGTTGAGAGCAATCTAAAAGAGTGCAAGGAATAAGTCACTAAAATTGGATCTGTTAAACACATTTGCTTGGTTTCAAGGCTTTTAATACTTTTCACCATTTGCGACTTCTGCAAAGAGGATGTGGGACGGATTTGGTCATCTTGACCAAAGTTTCCATAACAGTGCAGCTCGCCACATTCTCTTTTGTCTTTTGAGTGCGCGACACTCTGGCAAACTCTGTGGGCTCTGTGTGTCTTCTACTGAACCGAGGAAATAAAAAACATCCCCCATCCCCCTCAAGTCACGCTCTGGATAACACAACGTGAAATTAGAGCAACACCCAAAAACCACAGGCTGACTGCCTGGTGGTGTCCAGACACCAGGAAGTGACTCATTTCAGCGACCCCGATGCCAACGTAGAAATCTTTTTAACTCTTGTTCAGGTTTTACGACTGACTTAACTAGAAAAGATCAAGACAAGTTGATCACACTAAGGGGTCATTTATTTGTTTAAATGTGCAGCTTTGGCAATTTGGTTACATGACAATGCAGTTCTGGGCCGGCAGATGTTGGACAGCTCAGGTTTTACAACGTGTAAGCTGAATATGCTAGTCTGTGTTCAGTCGAGGCTAGTGGTTCTCAAGTTGTAGGGCGGACGGTGAGGTGTCCGGGGGGCGTGAGAGGCAGGGGGCACTACACTACATACAGTACTATTGTATATACAGTACTACACTATACTTACATTTCTTCAAGGTTGGCATGTCTGTTAGTGACTTTATTCCGGCTTGAACGATGCTGGTGCCAGCTACTCATACAGTGGTTTGCACAGATAAATACACCTAAACAGCGATTGTGCTAAATACTAGGAAATGACACAACTCTAACTGTGTGGTATGTTTTGGAGTCTTTCTATTTCTCCCTGTCATGAAAGTTTGTGAAATGTAATTGCGGAGGAGTGATTGCAACGTAGTTAGCTGCGCACGTGCATGTGTGCACAATTATTTCCATGTCTGCCATGATGAACTACAGTTTGTCTGAAGTGCTTCAAGACATGATTAATCTTCATTAATCTTCAAATCCATGATCAATCATCATACAAAAAAAATGTGCAAAAGGAACCCTCCCAACCGTACCTGCAAGAAGCAGTTTGTACGCATCTGCACAGAGCGCATTAAGGTTCCTGACAAAGTCGCATCGCCACCTACGAGCCCGGCCTGCATGTATTTTACAGCCTTTTTCTGCCATTTTTTCAAAGTTGCAAGTTACCCTTCAAGGCTGCAACATGAGCTGATACGGTTTAAGCTAAAGCGTTGATTCTCCGTACCAATGCCAGGCTCCATCTAGTGGTGCTCAGAAACACCAGAGATTAGGGATGCTCCAATCAGGGTTTTATGTTGCCGATTCCGATACCCAAAATCCATGATTGAGATCGGCTGATACCGATACCGATCACATGGATTAACTGTACATTTTTCAATTGATTTATGATGACTGGTACTGGCCAAGGCTGTGGTTAGACAATTCCACTTACATTTTTTTTTTCTTTTTTGCCTTTATTTTTGTCTTTGGAGTAATACAAATAGATGGGAAATAAATTGTTCAATAATTTATTTTTAGTTCAAGATAACAAAATAAACAAAAAAATAATAATACAAATAAATATCTTACATTAAATAGAAATCTGACCCCACTTAACTTAAAACAGTATAAATTCAGTGTCCAGCGTGCAGGGGTCTCCAACTTTCCTCACTAATGGAGCTGTCAACTATTTGTGTTTTATTTGTGACTGGCAACATTTAAAACTTGTACACTACTTTATTAACCAAGCAGATCTCCACTCAAACAGTGTGGTCATCGTCTTTATGCTATTTTGTGGTCATTTTCCATTATATAAAAGGCATAAAGTCTGAATTCAACAGTTATAATAAAAAAACAACTAAGAGTTGAAGCAAATATTCTGACCCTTTGCGAGCTATTCAAAATCAGCTGGCGAGCTAGGAGATGCCTGGGATAGCATGACCATCATAAGGCTGGACACACTACATGTTTATGTTCAGTAAACAACCACACACAAAAAGTGCTTTGAGGACAAGTAGTATACCGACAACAAGGGCAAAATTGTTCCGTGACACTTGCAAAAGTTAGCACGTACCCTATGAATGTGGTATCCACTTCCCCGTGGGACAAAAACGAGCACCGAACTAACCGCAGTGCTTGTTTGTTTTAAAAAGAAAATGTCACTGTGCTAAAAAGTCGCATTTGGAGTCCGAAGACGAGAAGCTACCGAGCTGCCGCCAGTGCAAGCTAGGCAAAGCGTGTCAACAAAAATGCAAGAAAAGTCAACCAGCAATGGGTTTGATAAGGGAGTGATCAAACACGCTGGTATCGATTGGTGTAGCCCGTGTCAAGCTGAAGCCATTGAGGTTTTACAGACTAGTGTTGATTCTCGCGGCAATACGGGACAAAGTGCGTCCCTTGTCGGCTCAACACGTGTGTTGGCAACCCGACGTGACACAGCACGCATGCAGGGTTTACTGATGACTGTTTTTTGGGATCAGCTTTGCAAAGTAATTATCAGCATATGCTGATCACGTGTTTTTTGTGTTGTTGTTTTTACAGAAATCGAATACTAAATGGTGGCTGATCGATATATATTTATTATTCATCAATATTGTATAATATAGTAGTACAATTACCAAGCCATATGTTCCAAAACGCGATGGAAAGTGAAGGTAGCAAGAACGGTGGCACTTGCAAAGTAAAATATTTATCCTCTGTGAATATAGCATGTCGTTCCAACTCTGTACAGTAGATGACATCGTAACTCTTCTTATTAACACAACTGGCCTGCAAGAGAGTAAGAAGACATTGCAGAAGGGATTGTGTTGCCAATTTAGCCACTATATTTAGCAAATATTCAAAAAGGGACTGGTGACAAATCTAGCAAGCTTCTCTGGTCGAATTGGACACTTTTGGAGACTTTGTATTGTTTAGTCTGCCATAATCGTGGCCAATTATGCAAACAGACGTTGACGTAATCTAACAGCCCCGCCACAAACAGATTGCAGTCCTGTGGGAAACCCTGAGGCATATAGACTCAATGCAATACAATTTCAGACGCTTTTCAAATGTCGTTATCATACAAGTACATTATTATCCCTACACCATGTTTAGCGTCTGGGAGTTGTGTACTATATCCTGAATGACTGCCCACACAAGTAGTCACGGAAGGTCATTACATCCTCTCCATCCCACAGGAAGTCGGACATGCCTGCAGAGTACAGTTGCCTATGTATGTGATTAGAACAATAGGAACTACTTGTGACCCCTTCAATCCATGAAACTTTTCATCAAAATGCGAGTTTTGAGTGTAAATCCCAATCGTACCACTAAAACAAATTTTGTAATGACAGTCTGTCGGGAGGGGGCGCCATGCCTTTCATTCAAACACTGTTAGGGTTACCTGAGACGCTAGCTTAACTGCTACTTTTCGTAAGACTGCAACAAACAAATAAATAACATGATGGTGTCGTCTGGTATTCGCGAAATGTAGTTGTAGTGTACAGTGTCTTACCATCTTAAGGCGAATACAATGAAAAAAAGTCTAAAAAGTCCAGTTGTGGTTTTGTCTTTCCAGTACAGTCGATGTTGCCTTCAGAAGCTGATGTGGTGGATTCCTCTCGCGATAAAACACGTTAGTACAGCTAGCGACCAGATAACGGTTTGTTTTTAACAAACGGTTTGTTCAAGATTTATTTTAAAAAAGTGGTCGGGTGTGTTCCATTGATATGGGACGGTTTTCCCACTAACCACTCCTTGCTGCTTTGTCCAGCGATGATGTCATATTGAGGGGGAGAGTCCCGACCCCCATGTTAACCATTTGGCGTCTTTACTTAGAGGTGCTTTTGACAGACTGTTACTAAATGCATCATCCCAGCCTCCTGTCCCAATCTCTATGGTCCCAATGTGCCTCCACGTCCATAAAGACTAAAATACTGTTGTCATCGTGCTGTGTAGCTTGCACCATTGCAGATTGTTGACTTTCGACAGCTGCTGTGACCCAAATGAGAGTAACAGATCGTGAAACATCTGTCTGAAGAAACTAAACTGCACAGCAGGAAAATCGATCAAGTGCATATTATAATGCGCTTAAAACATACGTTTGGATATATTTCGTTAAATATTATTTTATAGTTTTAAAAAAGTAACTAGGAGTAGAATATGTATTTGTTTTGGCTGAGAAACGTGGCGAAAAAATTCGGGCTATAAAAGTTCCCTGACTAGTACACCGACAACAAATGCAACGCACGTCACGTGACTGAACCCCGGAAGTGAGCCGACCGTCATCGTTGAAAGAATGAGTGTGCAGTTCTTTTAGTAATTGCGCGATTCCTGTGGGTTTTCAGAGGATAATACATTTACAGGTTTGTTATTAATCGCGTTAAACATTCAATTTCACAGTAAAAGCTGAAAACTTCCGTTCGTAAGCCAAACAGCTGCGTCTTAATCAAGTCAGCTAGCCTCGAATGGACGTTTGCAAACATCAGGCATTACTTCAAAGCATGGTGGAAAATAAAACAGTTATTATTCTGTCCTAAATGCTAACGTCCGTGTTGCAATCGCGTATTACCCCACTGCATGCTTTGAGACTGCTTACTTTAATTCCAGATGGCTTCCTCCGATTGGCACCTGTCTGTGAAGCTGGTGGATCAGCCCAAATCCATCTTCCACTTCCCTGAGATGATGCCAGGGGATGTTGCACCCGGAGGATACAGAGTCTCTACCCTAAAACAGCTGGTGGCGGCTCAGCTCCCCAACTCCATCCCTGACCCTGACCTCATAGGTACGACATAGGTCACAGCATCCATTCAGTACACAGATGAATGTCTTGTCTATACACTACAGTATGTTAGGGAAATTCTCCTGATAATTCTGTCTTGTTCCAGAGCTGGTCCATTGCGGGCGTAAACTTAAAGATGATCTCACGTTGGATGCTTGCGGGATTCTACCAGGATCCACTTTACATGTACTGAAAAAGACATGGCCAGAACCTGAGAGTATTGCAGGTACGTGTGTATTTACTGTGTTTTTTATTTATTTATTAGAGATGCACACAATGCTGTAAAGGTGAACACTGGTCTGTTTATGCTTCAGAACCTGTGAACAGAGCCACTGCGGCTCGAGAGTTCCGAATGCTCCACGCTGCCCTCCACTCTCTGCACTCCACCTATAGAGACTCAGTGAGTGGAAGTTTAAATACACTTGTTGAACATTTCTGTACGGTTATTTAACCTGTAGTTGTAGTTTGCAAGGGTGTAGAAGTACTGCGTTACACTGAGAGCTGTTTGTAATAGTGGAACCTCCAATTTATTTTTTTTCTACAGGAAATAATGGAAATAGAAATCTGTTCCAGTGTCAAATTGTCACCATCGTAAACGTTTGACATTAACATAAGTTTAACATTGGTCATTGGCCAACATTGGCCAGACAAGTGTTAAAATAAGTTAACCACTCTTAGTAGTGACACAAAAAAAGTTAAAACCATCTTCTCATGCAAGTGTAAAAATAAGTAAACCACTGTTAGCAATAAAATAACTTGAATTGAATGGCAAATTACATGATGATTTATGTAGCAGATGCCCGTCTTGTATTTTCATTTTTTTTAACACCCTTAACTGTCCCACACGTGTAAGAAGTACGACGCTGTCGACAGTAAGACTTGAAAACAATACGACAATCTTAACTTTAATGACAATGTCATAGATTTTCTCATTTTAAAACATGTTTAACTGTCATACAAGTGCAAGAAGACATTAGCCCCTTAGTAGTAAAACACTTGAAACAAAATGTATTAGTCTTAATTGCCATACAAGTGTAAAAAGAAGTTAGCCACTTTTAGCAGTCAAGCAAAAAAACAACACAGTTTTGTTATACAAGTGCAAAAAGAAGTTAGCCACTCTTCGTAGTAAAATAATACATGAAAACAGTCTTAATGGTCATATAAGTGCAAAAAGAAGTTAGTCACTCTTGGTAGTAAAACAAAAAAAAACTGTCATTACTCATTCATTACCAAAGAAGGTAGTTATACAGTATCTTTTTAAAACGCCCGATTTCCCGCCCACCACCGAATTTATACACGTCTTGCATTTTTTTGCACGAGAGGCTGACAGAGGTGACGATGCAACTCAGAAAAGGATTGCGCTTGAGAGCAAGTTTAATGCCATAAAAGCGCTGAGAAAGGAGACACATGGCATGACAAGAAGAAAAGCCCTTGCATACAAGCTTTGTTACATTGTGTAGGTTTCTTTTAGTAGGTTCCATGTTTATACAGCCACAGAACACAATATTCTGTCCAGTCAAAATGGTCAAAGATGGCCTGTACTGAGGGGGCTGTCTTTTGAAAAGTGGCTGGGATTGAATGAGTTAATTGCCATTCAAGTGTGAAGTTAGTTTTCAAGTGAGCCACTCCTAGTAGTAAAACAAAACACATTCAAACAGTCTTAACTGCCATACAAGTAAAAAGAAGTTATCCGCTCTTAGTAGTGAACCAAAGTGATTGGCTGGCGGCCAGTTGAGGGTGTACACTGCCTCTTGCTAGAAGTCAGCTTGGATAGGCTCCAGCATACCCCGTGACCCTAGTGAGACCAATCGGCGTAGAAGATGGATGGATGGATACTGTAGTAGTAAAACAAAAAGCACATTAAAACAGTCTTGTCGTACAGGTGTAAAAAGAAGTTAGCCCCTCTTAGTAGTGAAACAACAAAAAACATTCAAAGTGTATAATGTACTTTAAGAGTAAGAAATTAAAAAAGCAATAAGACATCCCATGTTTTCTGCTCCTTTGTTTTTTTGGAGTAAATGTAGCAAATGAAGCCAAGTAAAAATAAAGTCATGCACAGTTAATCCTGTGATGCTCACTGAACTGAAACCGTGGTCAAGGTTTTGTGTGACTTGAGCATATTATGTAAACGCCATGCACGTGTATGTT
Organism: Dunckerocampus dactyliophorus; assembly: GCF_027744805.1. Taxonomy (NCBI): domain Eukaryota; kingdom Metazoa; phylum Chordata; class Actinopteri; order Syngnathiformes; family Syngnathidae; genus Dunckerocampus; species Dunckerocampus dactyliophorus. Next base: position 5,510,951 of record NC_072821.1, on the reverse strand, counting down.
CCACCTCTGCAAGAACACATGCAAGGTTTTCTAAGTTTATAGAATCATTTGGAAACCACTCCAACAGCCTGTACTTCCACCAAAAGGCCAGCACTTTTCTGAACGTTTTGTTGCCTTCTCTTCATGCAGGTCTACAAAATGCTGACCAACAAGGAGTCTCTGGATCAGATCATAGTGGCCACACCAGGTCTCAGGTCAGACCCAGTGGCGCTAGGTAAGACTTGATCCAGACTCATCCATACGTGAGCTTTTTTTTTTTTTTTTTGCCGCACCATGAAAAATATGCAAATGCTGACATTTTCTAATCCTGTCCAGGCGTGCTGCAAGACAAAGATCTCTTCGTGCAGTTCACAGACCCCAACATGTTGGACACGTGAGTGCTGCTTTTTATCTCATTAGAAGTCACTTCTGTTTTTTTTTTTTAAATTCTCATCCTGCTCTCCTTGCCTAAAGACTCATCAGTTCTCACCCTGCCCTCGTCAATGCCATCATCCTTGTGCTGCACTCTGTGGCTGGAAGCATGCCGGCCCAGTCCGCCTCCTCTTCGTCCCGCAACGTCTCCTCTAGCTCCTACAGCGACATGCCAGGTGAACTATTGATATTTGGCATTTTATGTATTATCATTATTGTTATTATTATGGCGGAGTGGTTAGCATGTTGGACACACAGTCGGAAGACCTGGCTTTGAATCTCCGCTTGGGCATCTCTGTGTGTAGTTTGCATGTTCTCCCCGTGCGTGCGTGGGTTTTCTCCTGGTACTCCGGTTTCCTCCCAAATTCCAAAAACATGCATGTTAGGTTCATTGGCAAATCTGAAATTGTCCGTAGGTATGAATGTGAGTGTGAATGGTTGTTTGTGTATATGTGCCCTGCCATTGGCTGGCGACCAGTCCAGGGTGTACCCCGCCTCTTGCCTGAAGTCAGCTGGGATAGGCTCCAGCATACCCCGCGACCCTAATGAAGATAAGCGGCATAGAAAAAGAATGGATGTTGTTATTATTGTAGTATTAAGTATTCATTCATTATGATTTTATATTATATAATGTATGTATACAATGTACATTATTCTCGCACGTGCGTTGATGTAGTCCCTCCCTGTTCTTGCCACTCCCTCTCAAAGTTTTCAGAGAAACGTAGCGGATGTGCCCCCCCCCCCCCCCCCCCCAAAAAAAAACGTACAGACTAAAAACACACTGTGGGTTGTGACCGAGGCATAAGCGACTATATGAGAAAAACCTTCTTCTTCTTCTCTGGTAGGAGGCTTCATGTTCGAGGGCATGTCTGATGACGACGAAGACTTCCAGTCTGTAAGTCAACACATCTGCTGGCTTCTCAGCATCGCACATAACGTGAAGCAAAAAAAAAAAAAGTTGTTTTTTTTTTCCCCACACACAAACCAGGGGAGCCCGGCGGGTCCGTCGAGCAGAGCAGGCTCCTCGGCGGGAATACGACCACTATCACTGAACCACAGCGGCGCCGCGGGGCCTCGACCCATCACACAGAGCGAGCTAGCTACGGCGCTAGCCCTCGCTAGCACGCCTGAAAGCAGCGCCGTGACTCCAACCACAGCGAGCCAGGTAAAACAATGATGGAAAAAAATATCTGCTAGCTGCAAGCTAACTGCTGATTGCTATGATATGCGGTGATGTTGTTTTTAAAGGAATTGCGCTCATTCATCTTTGTTATTTTGACCTTACCATAGGCGGAGTCCTCTAGTGGCGCCGCCCCCATGCCAGCAGGGACGCCGGTCAGCAATGACCTCTTCAGCCAGGCGCTGCAGCAAGCCCTCCAGGCCTCCAACATGTCAGGCCTGCAGGTGCCTAATGGCGAGAAACAGCAACAGGATGTTCACGCTGACACAAGAGTGCCATAAAATGACGTGTGTGGTGTTTGGGTGTTTTCAGGGTCGCTGGCAGTCCCAGATGCAGCAGCTGAGAGACATGGGCATCCAGGATGAGGAGTTGATGCTGAGAGCTCTGCAGGCCACTGATGGAGACATCCAAGCGGCCCTGGAGCTCATCTTTGCTGGAGGACCAGGACTCTGAGCACAGACCCCACCTATGGACCCGGACTTTATCAGAGAAAGGATGATTCTAAGGAGGATGAGAATTTTGTAGGTTTTGTGGAAGTGGGTAACTGTACTGCTTGTTAATATGCAGACGTGTCGTGCTTACATGTTGTCATTGAAACAGCATGACACCCTAATAGCTTCTTACTTTTAGACTGACAGCTGAAGTAATAAACGGAAATATAAGCTTTTTGGATGGAAACACCTGTTGTATTTGATGTCTCTACACACAAATTGTAATTTGACGGCAAAGCGTCATGATATTGTGCATATTCAAGTCAATATTACCAAAAAATATAATAAATTAATATAATAAAATGTCATAATATAAGATATATTACATTTGATTAAAATAGTGTGAAGGAAATTTCAAAATACTACATAAAAAATAATTGCAGAATATTACCAAAAAGGGGGGTATTGTGAGAAAAGTCATGTTATGAAATGTGATTTTTAAAAAGTCCCAAGGAAATATATTGCAAGAAAACGTGATTTTACACCTTACGTAATGCCAAAAAATTACCAATACTAATAACGAGGTAATAATCCATTAATGTCATACGAGGAAAAAGTTATAAATGGTCATTTGATAATAGAACATAAACCAAATGAGGAAAAATATTCTACATTTAAAAAAAAGCATAATTTAATGAAACTAAACAACACTGCTGTTTGTTATGCGAGAACAGCTGCTGTAACAATAAATGTCCATGTGATATCAGAAGCACCTACACCTGTAGGACAGTTGAGGCTCTTGGTGCAGTTCTCTAGTTTGTACACTAGATGGCGATGAAGTACTATTTATTTTTCCATCCGGCCCTTGTCTCCAGTTACACTCATTTTTCACGTTTAGAATATGACACGTCAATGTGTTAAACTGCTAAGATACAAAAAATAAAAGAATACAAGATAAGGCAGTGATATAATATGCATTAGTGGATGGGGTGGGATGGGTACCACATGTATTTTTTTACAGGATATCTGCTGCAGGCTGAAGCAGACATCACATGGAAGGTTGTGGTTCTGGTTCCCTCAGGAGTCTTCTCTAATCAAGCCAGAACAGACAGGAGGCACAATAGCAACACTTTTGTGGAGAAAAAGGAGGAGGAAAGAAGGTGAGAATCCACTTTTGTCTTGGTGAAAGGAGACGAGTGCGGCGGCGTGATTAGCATATCACGTCTGTTACCTGAGATTGCTTTCTGCCAGGCCAGCATCACCTCCTAGAATCCACAATGAGGCACCGGTGGACATTTCTAGCCTCCTTCAAGGCCCATTGAACTGTTTTACCTCTGGAGGATTTGTTTCTTTGTGCACAGAAGATCCTCTGATGCCTTTCTGAAGGAAGAGGTGGAGAGCAGGCCTTTGGAGACCAGTCTGGATGGAACCTTTGGATTTGAGAACCAGATTTGTCTGACTGCTTTGAACATATAGCAATGGATGAGACACAAGAAGACTAAAAATGTATCTAAGCTGACTAGTTATGTATGAATAAATTACATTTAAGCACAAATATAGCGCTATGAAGACATGTTGTCCCTCTTTTATCACGATTAATTGGTTCCAGAGCCGACCACGACAAGTGAATTTCGCAAAGTAGGATTCAATTTTAACAAACAGATTATTTTAATTATTATTATGATTATTTTAGAACATAGTTTTTGACTTTAGAGACCTGTAGAGATGAAACAACACCCCTATAGTCACCTTTACACTCCTATTATTCTTTGTTTACACCACATTGAGCAGGCTACGGTATCACTGCACCGACATAGGCCGCCGCTAGCATAGCAAGCTACCGAGCTAAATAGTTAGCCTTTCCACTTTACTTATTCTAAACTTAAGAAAGTTTTTCAAACAAAGTGGGGAAGAAGGACAAGGTAAGAAGCCAAACACGTACCGTTTTTCTTCCACACATTTTTTTCCACTCTATCATGTTGGACATGCAGTATCAAAGTAATCAATGTAACATTACTGACACCTGGTGACCACAATACTACACATAACTTGTCTTTCAATAGTTTGGCCTATCAATAGACCATAGTCAACCACAAAACAGTGATCATTTACTAATTCATTCATTTTCAGCAAGGGAGGACTGTATCAGTTTTTTTTTACTATTTCTCGGTTTGTTAGCTAGTAGGCTGTTCGTTTGTTAGCAGGTTACTTCCTGGTTTGATATTTGTTCATTTAAAAGTGACTTCCCTGTTTTTTTATTTGTTTATTTCAAACAAAGGGAGGGAGAGTTGTCGCCTAAAATAATAACTACTGTCAAACCACATAGATTAGTTAAGAGACGGACAGTTAGACTGTGTCTGATCAAAGCAACGTAATCGGCATCCCTTGCAAGAACACGCGCCCAGTTCAACTCCAGCTAATCTTTTTAGCTTGATCGACATTCAGTTCATGTGAAGCTGTTAATACATACCAATATATATAATTATGTCCTGTCATTTATCTTTGTGTTAATTAAATGTAGTCATTTGACAGCCCTAGTTAGAACATTAGTTCCCGACTTGCTTAATAGTTCACTGCTACTTACCTTTTTTTTTGTTAGCCGTCGGCCATTTTTGATGAGTGTAAGAGATTGTGTGCGTGTGTGTGAGATGAGTGACGCTCACTCCAGTGTTTCAAAGTGGATCAATACGCAGCTCTTGAGGTTTGATAACAGCTTCGCTCGCAGCAGCATCGGCAGCCTCCTTCAAACAATGTACCGACCCCTCGCCGTTTAGAGGCGTCGCCACGGCAACCGGCAAACATTTGTCAAAGCATCACACCCATCACGTTTAAGTTGTAATAAGCCCCATTTCTTCTTTTATTTATTTAGCGTTGTGATGTCTCCCCGTTACGATACATTCAGTATATACATTTGGCCATGAGGGGACGCCACACACATTCTCACACACACACACACACACACACACACAATTTAAGACACTTCTGACATAGATGCTCGTATGACAGACGAAAGTGAAGAGTGTGTCCGCTGATTGCAGTCTTATTTATTCCTCCTTTTGGAGCACCTCCGAAGCTAAGGCCTCTCCTAGCTAAAGTACAATAACGCTCGTCAGCAGCAGCGATTCAAAGAATAAACCAGCTGGTTCCAACTACAACATTCAAACATCTTTGTCTTCTCTCCTATAGGTCCACGCCATTCAAACGACTGCTTCCTAGCGAAGCTGCAGTGAAGTCCTACATGTCTCGCTTCATCCACTTTTTTCTTTTTTTTTAAGCAAGTTCTGCTGACTGTTTGGTACCATATTGAACACCAATCATGTTCCCCACCTTCAATCACAGCAGTTGCATAGCACACAAAGGGGGTCCAGCTAACACTCGCTTGCTAATGAAGCCTCACTGTTGATTTTGGATTTGCTCACCAAGCAACTTGATTCAGTGCATTTTTTTTTTACAGTTTCTGCATTCAGATGTAATATTTTTAGAAGTGCTGCTTTTAAATTGCAGCTAACGCCGCACAAGGGCGTGCGTCTGAAAATCAAAGCTAACACACACACACACAAGTCAGTACTGTTCCACCCGTCAGTCCATATTTAGCAACTAGTTTGTTCAGTAGATAGCAGGCTACTTCCTGGTTGGTTTGTTTGGAATGAACGTGCAACGTTCTGGTTGTGTGTTTGCCACGTAGCAGGGTACTATTTGCCTGTTTACTAGTAGCTATGTACTAATTACTTCTATTAGCAGCTACTTCCTGGTGTTTTTGTTAGCAGGCTACTTCCGGACCAAATCAACATGAACCAAACACAAACATTTAGTAGTTTGGTTCACAACATATCTGAAAAAAGGCAAAAATGTCCATCACTGTTTTCTAAAGTCGAAGCTGACATGTGTGAATATTTTGTTTCGCCTAACACACAAAGATAATAGATCTGCTTTCATGGATGACTAAGAAAAATGTTTTAAAAATCACATTTGAGAGGCTGAAATCAGAGGATATTTCCATTTTTAAATGAAAATCCAGATTAATTGAATAATCGATTAATCAGCGATTAATTATTGCACCTTTACTATATTATAGGCAAATTCCTGGTCTGTTTGTTTTTTAGCAGGCTACCTCCTAGTTTGTGTCTTTACTAGCTAGGAGACAACTACCTGGTTTGTGTGTTTGTTTAGCTAACGTGCACCTTAGTTGTGTATATTTGTTAGCTAGCAGGCAATTGACTTCTTTGTCTAATTGTTAGTTAGCAGGCTACTTCCTGGCTTGTTAATTTTCTAGCTGGTAGGCTATTTATTCCTTGTTTGTGAGTTACGGGACAGTCTTGTCTTTAAGTGTACTTGCTTGGCTTTTTGTGTGACAATACTTTTTTCACAAGTCTATGACAAGTTTAACCTCTGGAACCGACTGACTGGCTTATTTCAGCGGAAATGGCACGAGTGCACGTGACATGTCCTTCTGTGAATCAAGTGCGCTTAGTGAGCAAAAGCAAGAACTGGTGTGCTGAAGTGGTTCAACGCGGGGCGGGACCGTCACTCTCTTTTTCGTTAAGTCTTGCAGCGGTCACAACATGTTGGGCACATGTAGTGGTGGTGAAGAGTCGGGTTCCAACAGGCTGCGTTGTGATTGGTCAGCAACAAAATGCCAAGGCTTGACAAGCAGACAAGGAAAACAAAGAACATGTAGAGCACCACATAGTAGAAGCGTCATCCCAGGGAATCAGAATGAGGGCGGAAAGGGGAGCCGCCGCCCACATGTCGGCGCTAATTAACCCTCAATAAATTACAGTCAAGGAACGATCATTTAAAAGGAGCATTGAACACCAGCTGATCTGACTGACCCATGCATTACTGTATAAGGCTACTGACATCACACAGCATCGGGACTAAAACACACTAAAGGCAGCCTTAAATTGTCTTTTTTGTTGTTTTTTTCTTTTTTTTTTCAAAGAAAATCCAAAATGAACGATGTGACTTGAAGGAAATTGGGAATGTCAAAGCGAGAGCAGATGGATGCGGGCCATCCCATTGTACCTATTGATCCGCAGACAGAATGACATTGATTTTCTGAGGTAGACAATGCAGGCGTTTCATTCTCCCGATGCAAAAGGCGGTCTGGGTGGGGTGGCAGAAGGAAAGGGGGTTAAAAGCGGGGCGGTGGCTTGGTCTATTTCCAGCCTCAGCCGATTGTACGATGCCGGATGGGTCGGTCCATCCATCCATCACGACGCCCTCCGGCCCATCTCGCCACTTATGCTGTCATTGGCGTGACACGCCCTCCCTCGGTGACGGATGGTGGACAGTATGGACTCTGACAAGAAAGAGAGATCAGCGTAGAGATCATGTCAGGACTGGACAACACTCCCTCAAACATCCTCTACAGGCTTGACTAACATTTCACGTCTCTCCCTTACGGAAAAGCAAAGCTTTTCATGATGAAACGTCCAGACAAATGTTGGGTTCCCTCTTTGTGGGGGGTCCGTGCCAAAGTCTGAAGCCATGAAGCAGGCGCCTATCATAAATAAAATAAAATAATTCTGCAAAAGTCAGCATCTGTCGGCCAGTGAGGTGAGTCAGAATCAGCAGTTTGGGATTTCCCTTTCCACGTGGGACCCCGAAAGGTGGGTTGTTTTTGGAGGGGGGTGGGGGGAGTCAAGAGACCGATGGCACTATAGTGTCCTGATGGTGACGGGGTACAGCAGGGACATGTGCTCGGCCCCCTTGATGGGCAGCTTGCGGCTGGAGTAGAAATGGATGATGTCGGGCACGCTGTCGAACGGGCAGCTGTTCTGGCCCAAGACGTACTTGTTCTCCTTGGTCCTGGACAGCTTCATGTGCATGAAGCCCTGGCTGCTCCTGTGACGACACACAAAGACAGATATAAATTGTCACTGGGTGCCATCGCCACGCCTTGAAGTCATCGGGCGCCCCCCGTAGGGACGTGACGAATGGCCCAGAGCCGGATTAGCGCTGATAACTCTTGAGCCCTACTTCTACTTAAAGTGCAGGGTGTCACGTGCCTAGCATACGGATGGAGCTAATGAACCCCCAGGATAAATCACTTAAGCTAGAGCAGTAAAAGCAAAGCAAATTAAAAGGCTCCCCGTGCGTTTCGAGGCGACTCGGATCGATAGCTTTTTACAGTTTGTCAGTAATCTTGTGCTCTCAAATAGAAAATGACAAAACTGGATTTGTTAAAGTAAGAGCTTAGGGATTCCTATGCATTTAATGTTCTGTATAACTTAATACAAATGCTTTTCATAATGGGTCTTTCTGTAAATACATTTTCCATCAGCGACTAATATCTCTAATCGTGCCTGATTTACCGTTTACACGTTGTCAGTAATCTTGTGCTGAGAATTCCAGTGTTTTGAATTACAATTACAGTGGAGCCTCCAAAGTCAAACAATTCAATCTTGAGACAAAAGAAAAAAAGTCTTGAGACTTTCAGCTCAGTCAGCATCAACAGGATGATCGCCACAAGTGTGTTGAGCTTTTTCTTTGGCTTTTATGGGGTTGGTGACGTTATCACAAACGGGTACCGGTGACGGCAAATAGGAAACGTTTGGTGTTGGTCACGGAATGGAAGTGATGAAATGCAACTTGAGCTGGAGGAAAGCGGTGCACACGTCAGTGTCCTGGCTGCTCAGCACAACATGGCTAAAGCAATGTTAATAAGAAGCTAAGAACAGGATGTACAGGAGGACCTTGGGTTACAGCTCGTGGTCACAAATGGTCTCCCATAAATTCATTAAAGACTTAGTTTTGGTTTGTGGACACTCGGCTCACTCGAGAACTAGTTACAGCACATGAATACGCGCGGCACGCGTGTGCCTCATCTCATCACAGCTTCACAGCATGGAGAACATCGCTTATTAATGAACTTTTTGCACTTCATTCTGTCTTCCAACCTTCTGGTGAAAAAATGGCAAGGAAAAGAAAAGCCATCACCATGGAAGTGAAAATGAACATCATAAAATGTTCCTGAGAGAGGAGAAACACCCACCATTAACGGCTGCGTTTATTGGTCTTAACTGTTCTACTATCATTACCACTGAGCTGAACAGCCCGACATGTGTGGCAGAGCAAACGACACTGAGGAGGAGGCTCCTTTCCGTCATGGACAACCAGCATCGTCCAAAGCACAGCGTCATCTCCCAACAGAAGAGCAGTTTCAGTGGCAGATTACTATCACTGTCCTGCTCAACTGAAAGACTGAGCGGATCATTCCTCCCTCACACCATGTGGCTTTTCAACACAACAGAGGGGTAGCGATAAACACACGCAGGACTGGACTTTTTACCCAATTATGTATTATTATGTATCATTGTTAGAATTCATTATTATTTATTATTACCTACTATTGCACTACAAATTGGAAGTGAACCATATTTATTTGTTTACTATTCTTTTTTTCATATTTGCTTCATATTTTCTCTCCTGGCTTGCTTTGGTTGTTTTAGTTTGTGATTAAGTGATTAAGTTTATTCTGACATTTTTGGAGAGCTGCTCGAAAAATGAATTTCTCATGGACGTTAATAAAGCATCTATCCATGAACTCATCCAATACCAAAGACATAATTATAAATGTTTACAATCCCGAACGCTCGATCCCAACAACGTATTTATACGTCTTTTATGCTTTTTTTGCGCGAGAGGCAAAAAGAGGTGATGATGCAACTCTCCACTAATGCATTACCATTTCAAAGCACTTTTATGCTAGTCAAACGGCCACCAGGTGGCAGAAGTGCGTTTGATAAGAGCTCGGCAGGGATCATCACGACAGGAAGGAGGAAGTGAGACAGCGTGGAAGAGTGTAGCGTGCAGGAGGTTACGCAGGGAACACACATGTGTGCGCACACGTGCACACACATCGTTCGGTTCCAAATGTAAAAAATTGTAAATAGTTAATGGTGTTACATTTGTAAATTTAAAAAAAAAGTGTTGTTTATGTTGGTATAGTTGTTTAATTATTTGAGCTGTCACAAAAGCAAAACATTTGTGTCAAAGTGAAAGTTATGCTTGAAATGTATCATTTCACAAAAAGCTGTTTTTCCCCATCCCTTTTTCTAGTTGGGAACTGATATTTCCCTGAAACTTACCTACCTTCTACTGCTGATTACTACTGAACCAAAAAAAGAGGCGACAAACGTTTTTTTTCTGATGAAAAACTGGGGTCCAGTCTTTCTTTTGGTAGGTTCCATGTTTATATAGCAAATATTCTTGGAAGGTCAGTCAAAATCCTCTAAAATGGCCGCTACTGAAGGGTCTTTTGAAGAATGGCTGGCATTGAATGAGTAAAGGGTGAAGAACGAATCCTTTGGGATTCTCCATCAAAGTTAAATGCATTCTTCACTCATCTGCGGGCGACTAAAATGAAAAAGTAACGGGTCCAATGCGAGGACAACCTTCCGATATGTAAAATGTGGACGAGCCACTGTGTTTGTAGTATGTAGGTGACATTTATTTTAGTGTCGCCAGTTGTGTTTATCTGTGGAGGGCTCTTCTGTTAAAAATAGACCCTCCAAAGTGCTTTTGATGAATCATCCTTCCCTCGGAGGCGGATGTTAGGTGACACAGAAACACACTTAAAAAGATAAACACAAAGTTGTTTTTTTCTGAAAGATTCCCATCTGATTTTTCAGGCAAATGTCTGGCGGGTGTTGATACACAATATTGCCCTGCGGAGTCAATCCAGCCGGCAGTAAAATGAATGTCTGACACAGCAAGTGTGTGTTTGTGTGCTTTTTTTTTTTTGTCTAATCAAGATTAATCTGTCCTGTTGTCCGCACTGAACTTTATGACTTTGATTGAAACCCGGTCGTCCTTGACAAGACGGCGATGGCGGCTTATCTCTTTGCCTTTCGACGTGCCACATCGTCCCCCGTAAATGACGGATCTGGGAGACGTCGGTAAAGGCAAAAAGGCGAGTCTGTCAAAAGATAATGATCCTTCACAGAAGTGATAACCGTTTAAAGCTTTACGGAGCATCAAATGTCGCGGGCATCCGTCATTTCACATGAGCACCAATTGAATTAGTCCTACATGATTCAGTACAGCACAAAAACCCCTTCAGACTATTTCCATACCATAATAAAAGTTAGCTGGCATACAAATTATTCAGTACACTTGCACACCCTAGTGTGACCCATGTTGAACGGAGGACTCAATGCAAGCTTCAGGAGTTGCTACATTTCTATGTTTCTACCCAAACGGGACCTGCAGTCATCTGAAGGAGATCTGAAATAAGCTGTCTCCAAATAATGTAGGAGCATCTTTAATAGCATGCAGGAACTTATTTACAACATATAACGTGTCTGCTGCTGTTTTGGGTAGCAATGGGGTTGTGTTTGGTCAACAGCATCTATGAACGGATCTAGGGATTGTAAATGTACTGCGGTATCAGCTGCGGTAAGAGAATCACAGTAAGCACTTGTATCAGCAGCCATTTACTTGAGAAGACACTCTTAAATGTTTCAATAAGGCACTTTGGTGAGACATGGCCTCCATTAGAGTGGAGGCCTATTTGAGGAAATGTTTTATTATTATATATTATTCATACTATAACACAGCAGGGTCATTGAGTCATAGGTTACTTTGATTTCTTGTTTTGTTGATATTCATTGAGCAAAACGATGGATAAAGTGAATCACTTGCAGATGTCAAGGTGGATTAGCTTCGTTCTGCTCTCCAACACTTCAAATCTAGACTTACACTCCAAATATCACAGATCCTTCAAGTGGACGCCTTGCTGTGAAATGTGATGACACTCCATTCTGTTTACCTAAAAAGGCTTCCTTGTGATAAAAGACAAGAAGGGGCGAGAGGCAAGTGTGAAGGTTTGTGAGGGCGCCGCAGACGGGAAACGCTTCCCATCAGGTCAGACAACTCTCTGGGAAGCCTTTGTCGGGTCTCCATCAATAATGCAGCACACATACGTGCCGCCGCTCGGCCTCATGCATCTTTCAGCGAGCCCAGACATGGACCCGTCCTCACCTTGGGCATCCCCTCAGTCTCAGCATGGCAGCAGGGGGAGCTGGCCTGATGTGAGCAGAGCTGAACTTGGAATAACTTCTGCCTGTACTGCAGTGTCACTTGGCCAATCAGCCTTCAGATGGCTTTGGAGACCGACGTGTACTGTAATCATAAAATGAGAGGGGGAAGGAAAAGTAGTTCCTGCCAGGATGACATCATTAGCCGTTTTAAAACTGACTAATTCTCTCAAATATACGCACATCTTCCCCCAAATGTGTCTAAATATTGACAATCGACACCGGTATCGGAAACCATACTCTCCATGAGTATGGGTATTTCTGTCCGTACAGAGAAGCCTGAGGGAACTACTGTGATGTTTCACACAGTTTTACTCCTGTGCGTACTTTCCACACAATGCATTCCGAAAAGCGTTCCTCTCTTGCTACGATGCTGTATTGGGGTCACAGAAGCCTTACCTTTAATATCAGTTAGCAGCAGCAGCTTGAAGGCCATAAATAAATGACTTTACCGCACTCCCTCCATTTCCGCTTTGATAGCAGAGCTCGTAATTGAGGTCCGTCCGGACACTTTTGCGATGTGGATTAATGGCAGCTGCAGCGAGCAAAAAGGACCAGCTCATCTCTTTCGACTGGAAATACAACTTAAATGACCCTGCTCTGATAGTCTGATTGAGTTTAAATGCCATCTACTTGTTTTTTAACACCAACAAGTCCAGCATGATGGCAGTTGTGGTTTTCTTTTCAAAGACTGCTGCTACTGATCTTTACTTTTATGCTACTAAATATTGACTCTCTGCTCGTTATTGAGGGTGCATCGCTGTTGGTCCTCCTGGGAAATTACATTGGCCTTTTTTCAGCAGCTCTCTATTTTCAATTGATTTGCATCTTTGGGACATGAAGGTTTAATAACACGGCGGAGTTTGCTGAACCAGCTTAAAGGCCGACGCCAGGGGTCGCCAACCCGTCGATCGTGAGATACTAGTCGATCTTTCGGACTTTGCCGGTCGATCGCGAGAACATTTTGAAAAAACATTTATGATCATATCAGTGCCCTCACTTCCCGGAGAGCGACCTGCAACCTGCAAGCCCCAGCAAGGAGTCCAGTCCCCGAAACCCAGGTACACCAGTACAACGGCTCGCCCCCCCCGAGGGAGGGAGTGACAGAGCCCTGAAGCGATGTGCTTGCGCACACAACAGTAATTAGTGCATGTTAGTAGGGCTCAAAGTCTGCCTTTGCTACCTCAAAGTTAAGGCACAATTATAACTTCATAGACATCCAACTCCAAAAAATCTTTGAGCCGTGACGCCGCTGCTCGTTAAGGGCTGACCGTTGTAGCGCATTGACCAGCCCCTCTCTCCTCAATCTGCAGTTGTGGTTTGTTCATGAAGCCGACGCCACAAGCCCAACCCGGACCAAGAGCCAAAAAAGTAGGCATGCCCAAAATGTGGCTGAGGGGCCCGCGGCTCATTTGTTACTGCACCACTGCAGAGGCCAAGACCAGGGTTCTTGCTCTCAAAAAGGTTGGTGACCACTGTGAAATAAGCAGTGCTGTCGAAAATAGCACGTTATCGGCAGTAACAAATTTATTTCATTGATGGCATTAAGAATTTTAGCATAATTAACGCATGCGCACCATGTCAAACAGCAGTGTAGTTCCAACACCGTAGCATCAACTCACAAACATGTCTCGAGTCCTCCTCGGAGCGACACTTCTTCATTGTCACTAGACGACGGTGAGGTGCCTTCAGGGGCACTCAGGACATCACGACAACGTGTTTCTAATGCGTGTGTGTGTGGTCTAGATAAACAGAAATACAAAGAAAAACAATACACGGATGTTCTTACCACTCACTTTGGAACTCTTAATGCCAAAGTACAATTTGCTGCATTTAGGGATGCGCGGAAATTCCATAAAATAGATCAGCACTCAAAACAGTGAATTCAACTTGAAAAATGACGTGGTGTCTTTGAACGCACCCCCATGGCTCATAACACGGTTAAAGTGTGATTCAAATGTCCTGCTACTAGTAAAGGGACTAGTGTTAGGTAAATACATTTTCAGACATGTGTGGTATCTTTTAGCATTCTGTTCATTTAGAACTGTTAATACATACAAATATATGATATTGTGTCCTTTTAAATGTCTCTTTGCTCATAAAATACAGTAAAAACGGCTGCAAATGGTGATTAATCACGATTAATTCGTTTGAATTTGATTAGCATTTTTAATCATTTGACAGCTCGAGAAATAAGTCGATTTCCATTCAAAGAAGTCAAACACCAACGTTGCCACATGAACAACGGTTAACTTCTTTTTACGCTTGTGCGACAAGTGAGAACGTTAAAAATGAGATGAGATAATGAGACCCTGCATTATGACTTTGCGATTAAAGTTGACATTGAGTGTTGTAGCATTTTTATCACGTTGGCTAAAGTATTTTCACACATGTACGGCAGTTGAAAATGTTACTTAAACATTGCCAGCGCAGCTGGAAGGGGTTCTATTGACCCTGGAACAGATTATTATTACCTTATTACCTATTATTATGTTTTTGCCTGAATTGTTCCGAATGGATTTGGATGAAATTTTAAGGAATTGTCGGAAATCGGATATGAAAGAAGTGATTACATTTTGGGGGTGATCCGGATCACCGTCTGGATCCAGGATTTTCTTTTTTTTTTTTTTTTTTTTTAAGGATTCTTTAACATTGCGATACAGGACCACAAAAAATTGTCAGAGCACTTGGGGAAAAAAAATACAGGACAGGCTTTATTATTTTGGTGTGAATCACAATATGGGGGGAACTACGGCGCTTGCCGCAGGTCTGCGCTCTCCGAGTGCTTCTGCAGTTTTTTGATAATTTCTTCAAGAAAAAAATCCTATGCTTAAAAAATGTTACAATTTGTAAAAATATGCTTGTATTATCACTCATAATATTATCATGGTTTATCGCTATTATTATTGCCATTAACACTGCTAGTATCAGTTGTAGCAATCCTGTCATAAAGCAATAGATTAGATATTGCGCAAGTGTATTTCATAATCTCGAAGTGACTGCATGTGCAAAGTAAAACGAAACAAAAAAACAATTCTTTATGTTAGTCGGGCAGAAGAAGCTACAATGCGAGGCGGTCAGATGCAGAAGCGGATGACAACCCGTTTCCCCCTCTGCAGGAATTCCACGCTTCCAGCAAGGTGAGCTAAAGGCTAATCAGCAGTTTTACAGTTCCATCTCTTGTCTAAAGGTCGACGTGAAATTGGGAAGACTTTTTGGAAATATAATTTGGAAATATCATATTTAATATAAAATATGTCCATACCTGTAGCAAATATGGTATTTTGTCAGAGAATGCCCGCTAACGATACAGTACACCCGCCTCCTGTCACAACCAGATGTGCCTTCTTCCTGGGCAAAATGTCAGGACTTAACTAAACCAATCAGCGCTGCCCTTTTCAAACCTCCTGCAAGGGTCGGAGGGGTCGCTGATGAAGGTAGCTGAACTGGGAGCACATCAGCAAATTACGAGGCTCGGCGTCAGAGGGGTGAGGTGAAGGATAAAGGGCTGGACGCTATGTCGGAGGTATAGAGGTCGAAAGGTGACGATTGTTACCATCGAGGAACAGCAGCGTCAGCGGACTCCTGCAGCTCAGGTATATCATTACATGCACAGGGTATCCGTGGGATTCAATCCAATTATGTTGAATTTAAGCCAATATAATGTCTGAAATTCTCTTAAAACGTCCTAAAATATATTACATATGATTTGGAAAGGTCTTAGAAATGTATTAACATTACTTTTATTTGAAACAAATGCATAAATTCTGTCTCGCTTTGAAATATTTTGATTTTTGAGGACACTATAACATAACTACAAAATGAAACTAAAACATCCGTGCAGCCCGGTCAGGAGAGAACGCGCCGCAGAGGAGAGAACTTAACAAAAGCCCACAGCAAAGCCAAATGACTTCTATAAGATGGATTAGTCCAATTTCAACAATTTGTGGTTGCAGAACCATCAGTTTCAATGCAAGGTGGAAGTTGGTGGATGGATACATACACAGTATAATGATACATTTGACTTTTTTTGCCAGTATAGATATGAAATTGTCTTTAAAAGTCTTAAATTTGACTTCTTAAAAGCTGCAGAGACCCTGATGCACTAAAGTACTGGAGTTATTACAGCTACTGTACAGGAAGTACAAGTATGGAACCTGCTTTGAGTCATTAATTGTGAAAGAAGTGTAAAGACAAGTAAACCACTCTATCACACACTAACTACAGCTGAAATAAAGTAAAAGTACTCCCCTTCTCGCAACGGAGAGAAAACAGGAAGGTTTTTGCAGAGTGATACTGCCCGAATAGCTCAATGCCACAAGATCTCGTGTCACAAGATCCCGCAAGATTAAACGTGACCAGATTTCTCGTTCAAAACAAAAAAAAAATGTGTCGTGGGCACTAAATAAATTACTTAATCGTACAATAATGGCCAAGTGGTTAGCATGTTGGCCTCACAGTCGGGAGATCTGGAAGATCTGGGTTTGAATCTCCGTTAGGCATCTCGGTGTGGATGTTTGCATGTTGTCCCCGTTCGTGTGTGGGCTTTCTCCGAGTACTCCGGGTACTCCACATTCCAAAAAGGCTAATAGGTTAACTGGCGACTCTAAATTGTCCATAGGTATGATTGTGAGTGTGCATGGTTGTTTGTCTACATGTGCACAGTCCAGGGTGTACCCCGCCTCTCGCCGAAGTCAGCTGGGATAGGCTCCAGCATGCCCGTGACCCTAGTGAGGCATAGAAGATGGATGGATGGACACAATAAATGAAAATGAGCTCAATCATTTTGCCGGCCTCTATATATCGCCATGTGCATGCGTGTCTGTTTTCCTCATCTCTCGCCTCCAAACAGGCAGGAAGAGAGTTCTTTCACTGCATTGGTTTAAGCACCTTGGCACGTTTGTTCCACAGAAGAATGGCATGAACGGAGTGAGCCAGTCATACATTCTCTGTGTCCCGGTAGCATACACGCAGAGTGCAGAAGAGTGCAACGTAGTATAAATTAAATTAGCAGATTGAAATATATTGTCGTATATATTTTTTTGGTACTTTTCTTCAAAGTAATGTTGTCTCATCTCGTTCTCACAGACCCAATCTCGTGCATCGTCCCGTCTCGTCAGCTGAATGTCTTGTGACACTACTAGTTATCACACACGCACAGGAGCCAAAGAAAAGTCATACCAATTGTGGCTGACGTCTAGGGTGATGATGGTTGGCGCTCCCAAGTTGTGTTTGACTTTTGAAGCATTTTTTTTTTTTTTACCAGAAAATCTTTTCCGAACTGAAATGTCACAACTTTGCAAATTTGTTCTTACTTGAGTGAGAGGGAGTAGTCGTTCTTGCTCGTTTCGCTGTTCCTCACCAGGTAGCTAGCCTCCTTGCACAGCCTTAGCAGGCATTCCGCATCCGTTCGGCTGATGGCGCCATGGTACCAGCTGTCCGAAAGCAATGCGAGCGTGAATTAAAACGTCTGCGTGGTACTCAGCTCTGCTGTACTTGCTTTTGACAGCACTACCAGGTATTCTATACATCCTTATTGTTGTTAGTGTGCGTTGTTGTGACGGATGTACCTGTATGCAAGGCTGCATGGTGTTTGCAGTACTACTTTAAAGTGAAGAGCCAAGCTGGTACTGTGCAGTGGAAATGAACCAAGTGTACATTTCTACGAACTCTACATCCTTCCCCATTGTTCGATTGCCCTCAAAGCAGGTTTGCACTCACAACTGGCTCTCCAAAGGCATGCTGGGATCGATACGTTCCCCGGCGGATGAGGAGCCGGACTGGTCCGCCGATGTCATTTTGGTGTTCACCAAGCAGCCGCTGGGGTGCCGCTGCAGCGGGCGAGTTTTGCCGTCCTTGGTGGGCGACATTCGGGACTTCTCCACACCGTCGAACTGGACTGCAAGACAGAAGAATTCCAATGAGTCGAATGCCTTTGTGCTGTGACAATACGATGCATTCAAGCCCTAAACACATACTTTCCTACCCTCAAAAGATGTCCCATAAAACACAATAACTGATGGTTATAATAACATTTTGTGTTGAGTTACATCGGCAGCAAAGTCCTCCGAGGTTGCACAAAAAAAGTTGAAATTTGAAAACAAAAGTTTGTTTCTACCCTTTTCCGTTCTTTAGTAATCAGCAGTAGAACATAGGTACGTTTCAGGGAAATATCAGTTCCTGACTAAAAAGGGAGAAAACCAGCTTTTTGTGAAAAGATACATTTCAAGCATAACTTTCACTTTGACACTAATATGTTTTTGCTTTTGTGACAGCTCAAACACCTAAACAACTATACCAACATAAGCGACATAAAAAATGGGGTTGTTTACATTGAAATAACTTTTTATTTACAAATATAACACCATGTACTCTTTCCAATTTTCACATTTGGAACGGAACTGAACTGAACTGCACGCCACACTCGACGACGCTCTCTCACTTCCTCCTCCCTGTCATGTGTGATACTTCCATTGAAACGACCCTGCCGAGCTCTTATCAAATGCACTTCTGCCACCTTGTGGCCGTTTTTATGGCTTAAAGTTGCTCTGAAATGGTAATGCATTAGTGCAGAGTTGCGCAATCACCTCTTTTCGCCTCTCGCACAAAAAAACGTAAACAAAAAAGCATGTAAGTCTTTGGAATTGAATGAGTTAACAGTGGTTAACTTCTTTTTACACTTGAATGACAGCTAAAAATGTTACCAAAATTAGTGTTTGTCTTCTATGTCTAACAATTAACATGGTTCAACTTATTTTTCCACCTGTATGCCGGTTAAGAATGTTGAAAGAATAATAATAGATGTATTATTAACGGTGATGACCCTGGAACAGATGAATTCAATATGCATGATTTGGCCACCTGCTGGGGGTCACTGAGCAGCTTCACTGCCATGCAGTGCATCGTTTCATTACCGTAAGGCTCGCATTCTGGAATAGTGAGCAAAGATTGTACATTTTCCCAGCGTTTGTGGCCATTTTGCAACCGTCATCCATCACCATAATGGATGTCACGGTACCCTTGGCTTTCTCAAGCAACACTGGTGGGCTCTTGACATATCAACATCTGAGCCCTTGATGAAGAGAATGACTGCGCAGAGCTGACAGTAACGCTCTGTCACGAATGGCAAAGCTTGTCGGGTGCCCAATTAGCTCGGGTGAACATGGCAGACACAACATGTCCATGGAGATGTGTTGCATTGTCTTACAACCTAACAATATGTCAGCCTGCTGCTGTAGCCTATGCACTGACACCTCAGGACAAGCACCTCTTTGTTTCCATGCATAAGGAGAAGTAGATCCCAATGTATTGCGTTGAGGTGCTGTTCCATCCTTGACCAGCAGGGGCTCCCCTTCACCTCCACTCTATGAATGAACTCGTTGGCCTTGAGCTCACTGATGCATCTGCCTCAACGTAAATAAACTCCTGCAAGTAATTCATCCTAAGGATTGCTGTGTTTTTTAATCTCCGTAGCCCTAAAAACAGCCAGCTGCACGATGAGAACTCCTCAAGACTAAGAAGGGTCGCACGTTAGGACAAAGCAGTCCATGGGTGCTCACAGGCTGGAGGTGAGTCCACATGAAAGCCAGTAAATATTTAGTTGTCTACTTGTTGCATGCGCTCTGGGGAGGGGGGATAAGTGTATAATATGTTGCGTTTCCATGGAAACTGGAGGGAAAGGCGCATGTTTACACTCTAATGCGACGCCGTTAGTCACTATTCATGCAACAAGGAGTTGGAAGAAGCACAGTTTATGTAATCCTATCCCATTGTCCTTGTATCAGCAATCACTGATCCTGCTTTTAACTGATACCATTTTCTATGAGGGATAAAATAAGAGTAGGGAACGTGTGCTAATTGATAGATGGCTTATGCAGTGATGAAAGAAGAGGAGGCAGAGAATCCCACTTGTGACGTCAAAACTTGGGGAACGGTGTCAGGAAGGTGAGGGCTGTATGTTAAGAGGATCTCATGCAGAATCAGTTCTTGGAGGATATTACAAATAATTTGACGGCACAATCAAACCAAAGGCTGTTGTAAATCCACATACGTAGCACACTACTCAGGGCATGATCCCATCTTTGGGTCACCCATCCCTAATGACAGTACTCTTACTTCCCATCATTGGGTATTGCAAAAGTCATGTTATCTCATAACATAAGTCACTATCTCCTCGGCCAGGAACTGTCAGATGCTCAGGGCTTTGTGAGCAGCCGCGTTGTCTCTCTTTTAGACGTGCTGGTTGATGGTCTGGCCCCGTGGAGAGACCTCGCAGCGGACGATACTCCTCACATAAAAGAATGCCATCAGCATGACTTTGCCCTGAGCATCCAACAGTTCGCGGCCGTAGTTTGGATGTGATATGTGTCTTTTGTGACACTAGTCCTGGAACTGTGACACCTCGTGGCTTACGGAAAGGTTCAACATGTGGTCGGTAAAGTTTTAATGTATGTTTAAATGCCATCTGCTTTGGCTCTTGTGGTTATGGTGCTCCTCAGAGGCCGTCGCCATAGCGATGGTTTACTTTGACCTACTATTTAAAAACAAAATTAAACCAGGAACCATCTTGCTGTAAGGCCAACCACTCTTCCACAATGACACCCTGAATAATTCTATGCTATAAGATCCATATGTCTGAAATTTAGAATCAAAACGTTTCCATTTGGATCATGATGATATCATACTGTGCACAAGCTAAGCAGTGTTCTTCATGTCACGCACTGCAGTCAGTGCAGCTGCGTTATTCTATCTTTTGTTCCTCATCACAGTGCATCAATAAGCCCACGCAACTTCAGCTCTTCACATCCCCACTTGCGTGTCCAATCGTCTACACCGGTTCTTCCTCTTTCTTTCCTCGCATCCAGCACAACCTCAACAAGAAAAAGCGGATGTTCTCCCTCCCTGGTCAAAGCTGAGAAGTCCCTCAGACAAAGACTTCCCGGATTGGGAATTCTTCCAATTCGGACGTGTGTAGAATTTACGTTTTAGGGGTTGAACATCGGCTTATTCTGCTGTGCTCCAGCGCACAGTCTGCCTTGACAGCAGATTGACGAGATGATTGGCCGAGCGGAGAACAAAAGCCCAGACAGGCGGCTTAAGAGGGGAGTTTTTCCTTGGAAAAACACACACACGCACGTCTCTGCTTGCACGCACACACTCACAAACATAAATTGTGTTGTAGCAGCTATTGTTACAACTGATGGAATCTGTGCATCGGGTGGAGCTGTCGGTGGGATGGTGACAGATGGTGGAGAGATGTGCCCCCTTAACAGCTTAGCCTTATTTAAGTCTTATGAAGCAGAATTTAGACGTTTTCTGGAAAAATATGTTCCTAAAGTCGCACAAATTTTCAGAGTTCAATCCATCTTCACAAGGGATGTCAACAAATCTTGCAAGATTTTAGTTAAGCTTTTTCTTTGGCTTTTTGTGTCTTGTTCTGAATGCATTATCTTCCTCGGGACCTCAAGACACCGTTTTTTTTTTTTGTATGTTTGTTACTCAAGTACTTTTTCTTCCTTCCCATCCTAACATGAATATGGTGGCCTAAAAGTAAAACTCAAAAATACAATGAATACAAATTGACAAAATTTTAAACATGTTTAAAAAGTCCAAAAAATTTACATATGGGGGAAAAAAAAATAAAAAATATATATATATATGTATATAATATATATAATATATATATATTTATTTATTTATTTATTTATTTATTTATTATATATATATATATATTTTATTTACAAAATTTAGTACAAAATGGAAAAAAATAAAAAATATATTTTTTTCTCATAATATTACGAGTTTATTCTCGTAAAATTGTGACTTTTTCTCATTAGATTACAACTTTTTTATCTTAATATTTTGACTTTATTATAATTACTGCTGATTTTTCCATTTTTGCTGTTTTTTTTGTTAAATTACTTTTTGTTATTTTTCTCATTAGAATACAACTTTTTATTTAGACTTTAACAAAAAAATGTCTTTTTTTATATGTCTCAACTTTATGCTACTAAAATTACATAATTTTTCCCTCATAATTTTACGTTATTCTCGTAAAATTATGACATTTTCGCGTTAGACTACAACTTTTTTCTCTAAATATTTGTACTTTATTCTTGTGTAATTACTGCTGATATTTCCATTTTAGGTTTTTTTGCTTTTTTTTTTTTTTTTAGGTATTTTTTTATTATATTTTAAATATGTGCCAAGGGCAAATAAAAAAAAGCAGACCCAGGTCGCACTTTGGACACCCCCACCTTATGGCAATCAAACATTGAGTTCAGAGGTGTTTCACATTTTGTGAATTAGTTTTTATTTTGTTGTAGCTGTGTTAAAACTCCGAGACCATGAGCCATGTGAACATACGTGATGGATGGTCACCAGCGTTCACTGTAACTGTATTCACGTGGTCATGCAGGGTACCCTACCAACCCCCCACTACATCCAGCTCCGGCAGCCTATATGCCCTTTGACCCGCGCTGGCTCAGAGTGAGGATCGCTTTACAAGTTGGACGCCAGTCTTAAAGCCGGTCACATCGCATATGGGGGAAACCAGAACCTTTCCCATGAACCGGCTAACATAAATCAAGTTCTTGCCCTGTCCTCGCCCGCAGCGCACAGAGGTGTTCTTTTACACGACGCAGGAAATCCCATTCCTTGCATTAGTTCTGCCACACGTTCTACATTTCCCTGGCTAATTAAGAGTCCGAGTCTTCAAAAATAAACCTGTAGAGAAGGCGACTTCTGTGTTAAGATGAGAAATAGTAAATATAATACAAGCTGAAGTGAAGACCTTCAAGCCAAGAGCTGAAACCACCTCAGCCGAGGAGGGTGAAGCCCAGCATTTGGGGAGCCATCTGGGAGCGTCTTGAGTGTGTTGACAAGAGGAAATGGGGGGTCAGAGCCAATGGCAGGAGGCAGTTGAGCACAATTAAAACTAATGAGCCTTTAGCACTAAAACTGGCACGGGACTGAGTGATTTTCTGCCACATGTAATCCAGATGGAAAAGTGCAGTGTTTACAAAGCTAATAATACCTGATGCTGCAATGGGAAGTTGTAAACTCTTTCCATCCATGACGAGCTCACTGCCCCCCCCTCCCCCGGGAAGCATAATGGTGATCTTTGAGTTCAACGTATGGAGTCCTGTCTCGCCTAAACAACACAACGTCATCCTTTTTGTTTGTCTGCAAAGGCTGCTATTCAAAATCAAATCCCAAATCTGCACAGAAACGCTTGGCAATGACTACATACAAGAGTCCAAGGTCAAAGTTCACTCAAACCAAACTCAAAAATCAAATAGCACGGCATGGACTCATATCTCAAATTAACGGGCTCGTGTAAGGCTTTCCAAATGTGCTATTATTTTGTACATAAGTGCTAATAAGATGGTGTAATGACCAAAGACGTGTTTTTGGCTTGTAAATATCTAAAAATCACTCAAAACAACTGTATGTGGTGTCATTTTCTGCAAATGTTGCCCAATTCTTTCCAAATTTGGTGGACATACAGCAGGTCATGGTTAGTTATTTGGTGGTGACTGAGCCTGACCCCCACGGGGTGTGCTTAACTCACTTAAACAGGTCCAAAATGTCAATTTCAATAAACCACATCGACTCATACCTTGTAATAACGGCCTTGATTAGGGTTTTCCAGATATGCAATTACGTTGTGACTATGCCCTAAAATGATGGCACAATTAACAAAAAAAGCTTGTGATAAAAATCACAAAAAATCAAGATTAAAATATAAAAATGCAACAAACCCCATGGAATCATACCTCACATCAACAACCTCGATGAGGGCTTTTGAGATCGTTAACTGTTTTGTCAATATTCCCTAGTATGATGGCGTCATGACCAAAATCCATGAAAATGTCTAATAGCACCTGTTACAAAACAGGCATCAAAGTGATCACAATGAAGACACAATGAATCACAATGAAGATGGAAGTATGGTAAGATGATGGATGGATGGACTGATGGATGGACTCAATGGGACAGACACTGGACAAGTGGAACACCCACCCTGGTGGTGCTGCTCACTGGCTGTCTGTCCGGGCGAGGGCTCAGCCGTCTGGGAGGGCGACTCCAGCTCCTCCTCCACCACCACTGGGGGAGGGCTGGTGTTGAGCTGCCCCACCGGAGGCGGCCATGGAAGGTCCTTGATCACTTTAATCTCTACTGCGAGTGCCGAGCAGAGGAGAGGCGGCGAGAAGAGAAGGAAGGGATGGACAAGAAACCAACAAAGAAGGGGAAAAAAGATAGCGATGATTGATTGATTAGAGAAGAGGAAGAAGTCGATTTAAGTGAAAAACCAACATGAGAGTCAACAGCAGCTGTGGAAAAAGAAAGACGCTGAGAGGACTGGAAGGTGAAGTTAGGCAGGTTTCAGGTTGATTAAAATACACAACGTCTTAAGACCAATGGTTGAAAGTCCAAAAACTACACTTTAGGGTGATAATCGGAGAGAGACTATTATTTCTGCATTGGCAGCTTATTTACTTCAATAATGATTTGGAGCAAATGACATCATGGTATTAACAAGTATATTGCACAACAAAGCAGCAACAGAACCAATGTTGTAATAGCGGAAATGAGCAAACTGCTCAGCCTGCTTTCATTGTGCTGTCAACAACCGTATGGTAAGTGTAACACAAATGAGTTCCACACCCAACCAACATTTTAAAGCGCATGCAGAGGTAGATCAAGCACCACTCGTGACACATCAAATGCAGCTACTGTCGTCTTGTGGAGGGTTACTGACGGGAGCTGTTTTTTGACCTGGTGCTAATTAGAGACGTGGGTAGTTATTTGCTTTTGTAGAAGACGCACCCGGCGACTAGACTAGAATCTGCGATTAACTCAACAGACGCATTAATCGCTGAGGGAAGTGTTTGGCGGCTCAATGATCAATTAAATACAGTGCATACATTGATTTTATCAAGCATACTTGTACACTACTCCAGCAATGCCGATAAAATGACACTAGGTTTACTTTCCTTTGTTCTACAACAAGAAGATCTATTTTTAAAGCCGGGCTTTTGTTTCCGTGGGGCTTTTCATTAGCGCACACAGCACTTTATCACTGCAAAAACAGCTGAACTCACCGTCACCGGCTCTGCTTGTTTGCACCGCTGCCATTTAATTTGGTTCTGCTTAATTTGCTCGGCTAATTGCATGCATATTCAAAACTGTGATGTTGATACCGCAAATTATGCGGTCCAAAGCCCAGAAGACAGTATCAGGCCCCGTTTCTGCTCCCCCGATGAACAAATAAATAGCGGCAATGCTTCGGAAGAGCCTCTTCAAGCTAAATTCATGGCATTATACAGTCAAGCTCCATTTCAAAGCTGAGATCTGCTTCTCAAAGAGTGGCATTTGTATGCAAAAGGACCGGAATGGAAATGTGATGAAAGTGTGGCCTTTCTGCTAAGAGGGAGGTGAAGATGAGTTAGTGACAGCCGACAGAGCAGGAAGCTTGTGAAGGGAAAAGGTTTACGGCGCCGTCGTGTGTGGCCAATGTGTGCCAGTGAAGATAAGACCGGCGGCGGGACACGTTTGAAAGAAAGAGGGCCGTCTGTCGGGAAGGTTATCAGCACGCCGTCGCCCAGCAGGACCAGACCAGACAGAATCCTCCCGCCGCTGGACTGTAACCGAATCAATTATTTATTATAGGACATTAAGACTTTCCGGCTCGTTAAGCCCCTGTGAAGATTCATTAAAAATCCATAAAAGCAAAGCCACACCTGAGGGAGCGAGCAACAGTGCTCCTCTTATCTGCCATGTTAAATGCATGGTGCCCCCCGCTGGCCTGGAGCAATGTGAACGGACTTACAAGGCGGGCACGGGGGGCAAGGAGATTAAGTAACAAAGGCTCTGGAGGCTGCTCCTGCTGTGCTGGGACTCACATTTCCAGTGGCGGCATAAGTTAGCGTGTGTGTGCCACTATTCAAATATGAAGGCTTATGCCACGGGTGGCGAACCTACGGCCTGTGGGCCACCCGTGGCATTTGAGTGGGGCTGTCATGCAATTCTCGGTGCGGTACTGTCACAAAATGCACACACAAAATGTGTCGCAGTTATGAGGTCGTTAGAGGTGCCTTGGCAGAATCTGATATACCGAGATTGTCCAGGACTTCATTACCCGTATCAACTGATATTCCCTCAAGCTAATATCAGGTCACATCTCGTGTAATGACTAAACACATTACGCTTCTTCTTCTGCGATGCCATTGGTTGCATTTCACAAATAAACACTTTTTGTGCAAAAGACAAATACTGCAATGTACCGTAAATTCCGGTGTATAAGCCTCACCTACTACATTTAGAGGAAAAACTACAGATTTGTTCTTATATAAGCCACACGTGTCTACGGCATAAAGTGTCATATTGTGGCGCGCACGAGTCCATGAGGACCAGTTAGCTCTTTATTTGACAGGAACCAATCATGAGCTGTGAATAAACTCACGACGAGCTCGTCAACCTATTGGAAATTGCAGGAGGTCATGACTCAATGTAACAGTCTGACTCACGGTTTCATCTTACAAACAACATTCAACTTATCGTACAGCAGCTAACAGTCAAACATTATACCTCAGAAATATAGAAACATGTACCAATACAAGTTTTATATAAAAAAAACCAACATTTTCAAGTGTTCCCGTAATGCATTTGCGTTTGAGAAAACCATTTCATTGGAGCAGCATAGAAAGCATATCAAATGGTTGCAATGCTGCTTCTGTACACTAGAGAGAGACAGAGGACCCGGAGCCC
This sequence comes from Dunckerocampus dactyliophorus, assembly GCF_027744805.1. Classification (NCBI taxonomy): domain Eukaryota; kingdom Metazoa; phylum Chordata; class Actinopteri; order Syngnathiformes; family Syngnathidae; genus Dunckerocampus; species Dunckerocampus dactyliophorus. The sequence goes on along the minus strand of NC_072821.1, from coordinate 5,484,114 downwards.
AAAGCAAAAAGAGGGAAGGTGACGTCATTGCAGCGCCCCAACGAATAAATTGCTCAGACGCAATGCCTTAAGGGATACCTTAAAAAAAATGTGTAATCATATTGGGACATGTTTGTATATATGTATATATCATATGCAAATATATTAAGTCGCCATGTGCTGAATTTAGTGTTGTTAGTAAAGTGTTTTTTGAAAGATTACAGCATTTTGCCTCAACAAAAGTCAATTGAAACTAAACCATGACCAATAGTCAACTAAATGAACACGTTATTCTGCTATCAGCATGTAAGACAGGTTAGTCTTAATAAATTCACAAATAAGAAATACGGCTGCCATCCTACAAGTTGGAAAGCTGCACATTTCTACGTGGCACAAACATCCGTATAAGAACAAAGTGCAAAATATGAAACTAATAATCAGTGAAATTATAAACCGGGCTTATTCTGCACCTCTCCTGCCACTTATTATTACGCTGCAGGTACACTAGTTGCGCATGACTCCACGTGATTCTAGATTAGGGTACCGGTAGAAGGAAGATGCCTTGCTTACTTAAGTCATTGCAGTTGCATATTTACAATCCCAAGGCTTGGAAATAATGCCACAGTACGGACATAGTGAGTGAGAGAGCTTAAACTCAACATAAATCACATTTGTCCACCTTTGAAGGAAGTATCAGGGCCTGCAATAGAAGTGGGATGCTTCCTGTGTACAAGGTACAGCAGTCCCGGGTTAGGCTAATAACCCATTTTAAGTTCTGCATAAAAGGCATAGGTACAAGAATGTGACTATTCTGCGGGACTTCTGTGTGAGAGATGTCTACATTAGAGTGACAGTAGTTGATCATTCTGGTAAGACACCTTACATTAGATGTATGTATCGGAATTGGGCACTTAGGTTCCTTCCTAGAGGGAGATCTTCCCTGCCTCCAGCTGGTTCCGAATCAGAATATGAGGACTTATACGTATTGGAAAAGCCAGCACACTTCCTCTTGCTCCCACACAGGCTTCCTCATTTGTTCCGCATATCATGCATCTTCGTCACTCTTCACCTCCCGCCTCATCCATCACCGCCTCAGTCAGTCAGTCAGTCAGTCAGTGGTGGCCCACAGTGTGTGACTGTCCTCAAGGCTGGTGGCGGGGGTCACGCCAAGGATGAGTGATTAACCAAAAGCGCAAGTACACAGACTCCCAACACCTCTAACAAGGCCGGGGGAATTTACATTCCATTGCGTGGCTGTCAGGAGATAGTCCACGTGTGAAGAATAACGTGCAGGCAGTGATAAAGAGAAGTAAAAAAAAAAAGGTTCCACAGCAAGGAGCATTATCCCGCTCTCCTTGGCTGATCATTAATGAGGACAAATCGTCTTTCTGCGCACACTGCATTGTCGTATTGAACGCAGGTGGGCGGGAGCAGGCAGGGATTATCTCAAGGCTATATTCCCTCACGACCATTTTATGATAGATATTTATTCCCACAGTCTCATCATATTTAGTTTGGGACATTTTCATTTCCCCATTTAATGTCGGTGTATAAATTGTGAAGGGTTTGATGTTTGCAGGAACTGTCATGAAAATTCAATTGGTGGTTCGTACGTTAGTCAATGGCGTCCTTTACTTCACTGCTAGGAATAGAAGCAAGCAGAGTCTGCCTCACACAAAGAGCTTTAACACTTTAAACAACTGTGTGAATGCTGAAAGAGGCTTTTGTGCGTCAAAATTGTTTTTTCTTCCTATTCTTTCTTCCGCTACTGCGGATTCAAACTCAAATCTAATAACACAGGCTGGAAGAAACAACTGACTCAACCTTAGAAAAAGGCCAGCTACTGTATGTTCATCAGGTGTTTATTATGTCCCTGGGCAGTGATCCATGGCCCATAAATAGCTGGACAGGTTTCTGATTTGGCATCATTCACGTGTTAAATTATCATTGTGACACTTCTTAGATTGCACCGCGAGTTAGACAGCGTTGACAGAAGTGACCATCCTGTCGTTTTGCACATCTAGTTTACATTTCTAGTCCAGCCGTCCCTTGCTTATCGCAGTTAATTGGTTCCACACCAGACCGCGTTAAGTGAGTTTCCGCAATGTAGGATTCAATATTAATAAACAGAATATTTTCGTAGTTAAAGCATAGAAAACATTTTTAAACATTATTAGAGCTCTATAGACATGAAATAACACCCCTATAGTCACCTTTACACTCCTGTTATTCTTTGTTAACACCACATTGCGCTGGCTAAGGTATCACTGCGGAGACATAAGAGGCGGCTGCCAGTTAGCCTCTCCAATTGACTTACTCTGAACTTAAGAAACTGTTTCAAATGGAGTGGGGAAGAAGGACAAAGTAAGAAGCCAAAAACGTACCACTTCCACACTTTTTTTCACTCTATCATGTCGGACATGCCATGGCTGAGTCCATGCAGTGTGAAGGTAACGTAATGTCCTGTCTTGTCTCATCAATGCAACATTAGTGACGCCTAGTGACCAGAACCACATAGAACATTTTTTCTTATGATAAATAATAAATGATTTGTTGTGAATTTTATTTCATATTGGTGAATTAATAACTTAACTATCATTTTATTTCGCTGATTTTTTTTTTGTGCTTTAAGAAAAAAAAAAAAAGTATTACTGTTACAGGCCGAGCCTGGCCGTTTGAAAAGAATTGCATTGTGGGAAGCTGAGTGTCTCTTTCTCTTCCCTCCCTCTCTCGTCTGTTGTCTGCGTCCTGATTGGCTGTAGACCATTGTCAATCAATCTCCTTGGTGCCCCCCTGCCGTGTCTCCTGTGTCATCGCTAGCTTGTAAATGAATCTTTGGTTCGAAGGAGGAGGACTGCAGCAATCTGTTTTAACAAGGACACAAAAACGCTAAAGTACAGCTGAACGGCACCAGGATGAAAAGGCACGGTCACAGGAGTGAAATGCACGTGAGTGACTTAATTTCTTCTGCCCGACCTGGAGGTTGATCATTAAAATTCAAACAAGGGTTGAACATTTTTGAGAGTGTTTAAACAAGAGAGAAATGTGAGAAAATGTCAATGCCTGTCTGAGAAAAGTGCATCAAGTGTAAGGCTTTGCAGGCTGAAAACATATATAATCATTGTAAAAAAAATGAAGTTGGCTACTTGGCTGATTTCACTTATTGCGGGCTATTCTGGGAACCTATCCCCCGGGATAAACGAGGGAACACTGTATTTAAATTACTATTCTGTTCATCTTGCATGTCACAAAACTCCATAAAAACAAAAAAGCATTGTTTTTGGCCAGATTTGATGTTTTCCTTTTTTAAAAGTACCGATTTCAGATAAAATGAAACGATACCCATCCCTAGCTACTCTATATACTGTAAATACAATTGACTTGACTTTCCCATGCAGGGTAAATCAAGGCTAAATGCACCGCATGTTTTCCTTTAAGCTGACTATTCTCAGCCAAAAATGTAAGTTTCCCAGCAAGAAGAACAAAGCACAGAAAAGCAATGAGGTGGTATGATACCCGGGCATTGCCCAAAACTATTACACCACATACAACACGGCCACTGTCAAAGGTTTGGACGCAACTTCTCATTCATTAGTGTGAGTAAGTGTGTCTAAAAACATTTCACTGCTACTGTAACTAGTTAGCAACATTACACAAAAAATACGAAATGGATTTCCGTTTCGGCGCAAGGACTATTACAGGTGATATATCAATATTTGGTAAATATCGTTATTTCTTTTAAGCACGATATCAAAAAGAAACATATCATTCATATCGATACAGACTGGATTTGTGCTGTTCTCTTGGTGTGTCTCGCTCTGCCGTGCGTGTCAGCGCTCCTGAGCGAGGCTGCTGCCCCGACCCCCTCCGTGCTCAATCTGCCGACATTCCCAAACCTCTTGGCGACACATTTTCTCATTTTCTCAAAAGTGACCTGCGACAAAATCTAGCTACTTTTTCGAGCTACTCGGTCACTTACCTGTCAGTGTGCCAGAACGTGTGATGGAAGAACAGCGTGTGATAAACAAGACAAAAGGTGGAGGCTGGAGGCGAGTCTGGATGTAATTATTACGCTGTCTAGACTTTGACAGGCGCTAGCCAAGATAAATTATGAAAATTATTTTTATTTTGATGAAGGGATGGCCAATGTGAAATGAACAAACTAAGAATGAAGCTCATGTGTAGTTCTAAGCGTAAAGAAGGTGTTTTTACTCACTTTTTTGTCTCTCCTACAAGGTTCTGCTTTCTAAAAAAAATAATACTGTAAAAGTAAAGTATTTTTGAGTTGCTGCTGACTTTTAAAAATGTCCTCTTAAACGAAGCGCTTTACTTCATATGTTGTTCTTTTGTGCTTTTGGTATTAGCTGAGGATTGGAGCATAAAGGCTTGTTGTAAAGAAGATTGATGATTATATTTTACTTTTGCTATATTTATTTCAAAAACAGAATGGTCTATTTTATTTTAGCGGCTATTTTTCTGTAATTTTTAATTTTAATGAAACAACTTCACACGCATACGTGACCTCGACTTGGTCTAAACTCACTTTGTGGAAAGAATATGGGGATATATATCCCCCATTATCATAATGCATCCTCCGTGAACCTGAAGTAGCCTGCAAAGTAGCAACCAGATGGACAAAAAAGCAATTTTCTTTTAGTTGTGTGGCCTTGGTGGAGGTCTGCACCCTACTGAGTTACGCTGTAGTTACACGTAATCAGAATAGCATTGCCAAAACTTCACATGATCATCACAACACCATGTCTTAATGAACAAGCGTTATAGTCTTGAATGGTGAACCACACGGAAGTGTCTGCCTCGTAGGTAGTGAATCACGATGTACCGCTTGACACTGGAAATGAGATCTTTGCTATTGCAGAGGAATTACAGCAGCTGCACCAGGCTTTGAAACGCATAAAGAAAGTCTCCTTGATGTATGGATCTAAAAGGACGTTCAACACCTCAGATGACAAGTCCTGTTTGTTAGCGTCCTCCATATAGGAAGGAGAACAGCACAGGTGAATGAAAGTGCTTTTGCGCAGCAGCTTTCTTCCTTAAGTGACATCTAAGGAAAACGCAACCATAATAATAATAATAATCATAATTTGAAAAGATAGTGACTTTAACAAAAGGCTTTGAATGCGGACGCGTCAGTCAACAAACCCTGCAGCTTTTATCTGCGCACAGCTGAACTTCTGGTCAGAGGCGTGACTATGAATGCAGTAAATATGACAAGTACACCATACACCGTGTAATTGCTGCACCAGTGGTGACTTGGTGGAATACTTCCAACCAATTCAAAAGGACATTAGCATCTTTCTTCCGTCTTTGAGAGAGGAGCCAGGACGAGTGCCATTATCTGCAAGCATGCTTCAAACACCAACTCTCCCCAGGAGGCCTTTCTGTTATCCGCAACCTCCCCAAAATGATATTCATGCAGATTGCTTACGGATAGAAGACAAACTCACACACGGCAAGTCCGAGTGAAACCCTGTGGTGGTGAGGATGAAAGGTAGTCGTGATGAAAGTAAAAACAAAAACCAACTTACTCTCACATCTGCCACCCCGCTGCTGGGACGGGACATCTGCAATGGAAACTATTCAAATGTGTCACCTGGCATTAGACAGTGGAACCTTGAAGGTCAAACCACTGATACTTTCATTCTAAACGCGCAGGCGATGTTTTAAGTAACAGTTTAACATCAGTGTGTACGAAGAAGTTAGCCACTAATGTAATCTAAAAACGCAACGAGTGATGACGCTGAAGGTCCGCTAGCGGCCGTGTAACACCGGAGTCGTACAGGATGGCTTGCAACCCGAGTCCGCTAACCTCGTGTGTAGACATGCTCGATATTGGCTTTCTTACCGATGTCCGATATTGTCCAGCACTTCGTTACCGATACCGATTCAGGCAGAAGCTCCTGCCTCAAACTAATGTTGTGTAATGAACACATTATGCTTCTGCCATTGGATGTATTTCACACGCCAACACTGCAATATGCAATGCAAGTTAGCGAAAAAGTGCCATATTTTAAACATTTTGTCTCAATGAAAGTCATTTTAAAAAATATTTGACCAATACCCAACTTCAATAACTACAATAAAATCCAATTAAATGATGCTGGCAACCTACAGTTTGGAAAGAAACATTTCAGTGTGGCTCAAATATCTGCATAAGAACAACTCTGGATTAATTTAATAAGATCATAATCATAATGTGCCGCAAGACAGGTTGGACCTTTCACGTTGTTTCCGGCTTTGTTCTCTTATTTTGGTTTTCTGTTTCCTGTTTGGCGCGATGTGCAGCTGTGCCTTGCAGTCGCTGGAATGCGTGCGCAGCGGTTTCTCATTAGCAGTCAGTGCGACTATTTACTGTAGGTGGAGAAGAGAAATGACAAAGAGACAAATGTGACACTTTCCAGTCATTGCCCTTTGTCATTGTGTTCCCAAAATAGACCGCGGTAAGTGAAATCCGCGAAGTAGCCAACTTTTTTATTATTATTATTAATTTTTTGTATGATTCTATATGATCTATGGGCGGGCCAATATTATCGGACATCCCGACGTGTTTCTTCTTTTCTTAACATCCCTTGTTGATGCTGTCCCTTTCTTTGCAATGCATGTCAGAAAATAATGCAAACAACAAGCAAAACAGATGCGCTAATTGGCAAAAAAAGGATGGAAGCTGGTGTTTTGTGTGATCCAGCATGACAGTTTGGCCGCTGTGTTTTTGTGCAACTGTGGAGGCTAATTTCGATTGGCTGCTACCAAATTTTACGACATAAAGGGTGTTTGAATTCAGGGGTCCCACTGTGATATGATGTAAATATTCCTTTCATTGTGTATTCATTAAAAAAAGTAGCTAGCAGGCACACAACCAAATTAACAAAGCTACTTTATTATTAATTGGCAATGAAATTATCAGGAGGATGTGCTCTGATTTAAAGTCCTTGCACTTTTTTACGGAATTTTGCCCATCATCCACAATCCTTCTGTGAAACATGAACACATATTTATTTCCCTTTTCTGTGCGTTCTAACAAAAGAGAACGAGTTAGCATGAGCCGGCTGACATTGCATGTCAAGGGAGGCACCGTGTTCCATTTACATAACCGACCTGAATATTAACCAAGGTACAGCGATATTAGCTAACACATAAAACTATTTATCTGGCGGAGTAACACAACTCCTCGCTCGTCTCAGCGTCACTCACAACGCCTCAAGCCACTGCAAAGGGACCGACGGAAGAGTGGATACTACTGGCTCTCAATTTGGCTACGAAGACTCAACAAAATGCTCGTTTGCTGTCAGCATTTTTTTAACCTGCGGACTGGAGCACAAGTCGAGTGCTGGAAGACACGGCCATCCCAGTGAGAGCGGGCATCGCGAGTGTCGTCGCTGTTTCTATGCTGCCGTTGTCGACGGAAGTCGCGTTAGCTCCTACGGGCTATGTCAAATCAATGCGCCTCGGAAAGAAGTTCCGGTAATGTTTTGAATCATCAAAATACGGCATCAGTATTACATGTTATCATCATGTACTTGTTATTAATGCATGATCACAGTATGTATATAAAGGGTTTTATAGTCGAAATAGGTACCTCCCATGAGGTGCAATGCTAGCTGGCTCATACTAACTGCTTTCCTCTTGTTAGAATGCACAGAAAAGGGAAAGAAATATGTGTTCATGTTTCACATATGGCTTGTGGATGATGGGTAAAAGTAAAAAAAAACTGCAGCTTTCCTTGAACTACACTAATGGTAATTAATGGTAAGTAATGTTTCAAAGTACACGAGCCTTCAGATGTGTGAAAATCAATAGAATATGACATGATTCTAATGAGAATGTGTAATATTCCCACAATTGTTGCACCACAGTGCCTCGGTAGCCTCCTGATAATGTCATCCCAGTCATGTAAATATTCACAGCCAGCTCTTTTTCACATCAAGAAGGCGACCTTTTCTCATCCTGTTAGTGCATTGCATTCACAGGGAGGTAAAAACAGCACAACCTGATGGCAGGTTACTTAAAATCCTAAATTCAGCACATCATTTCTGGTTAAAACATATAAAAATAAAAGCCAGCAAAGGGGAATGAATGTTCCCAAGAAGCCCAGTCGCATGTTCGGTACCTGTGAGGGATTTAGAGTTGCAGTCCTTTCTTCTTTGGGGAAGTGATCCAGTGCCACTTACAGAGCCCTCGTAGCTAATGCAGTCATAACAAAGCAGAGCTGTTCAAGGATACAAACAAACAGACAAAATATATAGAGAGGGATGAGGTGATTAAATATCACAATATATTTGAAATTTGAAATAACGTTGTGTAGAACAGCCCTGTGTGATGTTATGGCTGCCTTAGCCATCCTGTCCTTAACAACATACTGTTGGAGGACAGCGGCACGGAGTAGAGTAGACACCTGTGAACAAACATGGCGGCAGATGCTGAGGAAAGAAACAAAGGAGATAAAAGGCGGCGGCAGCCTCAGACTGGGAGTCAAAGTAATCGGTGGTTAAAAGTGGGAGACGTGTTAGTGAAGCAGAAGAGGAAATGGAAAGAGGTTAAAAGGGTCACATTGGCGGAATTTTGTAGTAAAATCCACTGTCAGTAGCCCCGTTTCCACTAAATGGTACGGTCCCGTTTAGCTTGCAACTATACAATCAGGCCAAATGTGACATTTGATGAACGGGGTGCACTACCTGTCAACATACAGCAGGGGCGCTGTTCGGGCTCTACTATGCTATTATTATGCAACACAATACAAAACTGTCATAAAAACAGGAGTTCAGAACATTCGGAGTGAGGTTAGCCAGGCTAGCGAGGCTTTACGTCGGCGTAGTTCTGTGTCTAGGCCACCACCGTAGATGGTGGGTATCCTGTACACGATCACGCGTCTAAGTATCTGTGCTGTGTACATCACCACCACGCGCACACACTTATGGAAATATCCCACTTTGCTGGGTTCTGTGTGAAAGGCACGAGCAAATAAAAGGCAAAAGCGGCTCTGAGGCGTCATTTTGGCAGCAATTGAACAATTTTTGCAACTAATAAAGCAAATTTCCACTTGCTTTAATACTACTAGGTTTCTGTGTCAGCCAATCGAGGTACGGAACTGTGTCTAGCTTTACCTTTAAGATACCATAACACTGCAAAATAGTTGCACCCCTGCAGCTAGCTAACCTTCACCAATGCAAACAGTGACGTAAAGGAGTGAGCTGGCTGTACTGCTTAGTGGTAACAGGGCCCAAAAGTGATTTAGGAAAGTAGATTTATTAGTGAAAGTTAGAAACGCTGTCCTGTTTTATTATTTGTCAATGTCACATATATCGTCTTGGTCTTTGCGGCACTTTGACAACAGCCTCCTGTAAAAGCTTCCGTTTCATAAATCTAGTTCCGTCCTACTTGTACCTGCAAAGGCTTTGGAAATCCTCTCCTTCTTCCACTCCCAGGGCTGGTCGTACTCTTCAGGGGGTCGCTCGTCATCCTGGGGCAGTCGGCTCTCTCGGGGGCAGCGTGAGCGTTCGGGGTCGGAGTCTCCGCCGTTCTCAGCGGGCTCGTAGGGGGTGTCGTAGAGGGGCAGCTGCTTTGAGGCGCTGTCCTTAGGACCTCGGCTGTTGGATCGGATTTCTGAAAGGGAGAAGAACAGAGCTCCCGGTAATGTTATTGCTCAGATTGTTTGGTTTAGTTCTATTGGGGCACATCTGGCAACAAAACAGAAGCAGAAGCCCTGAAAAACATCTGTTTGGGTTATAAAAAGAACATGTGTTGCACGTGCAATCGTTTCCAACCCTTGTAGTGATTTAAAGCTGAGGAAACGTTAGTCTAAGTAGGGATGCCAAGACTTCCCTCTCTTAGATCACCTCATCTAAACTCCACTCGGGGGATACGATACATTTCCTGAGAGGGGTCCCGAATAGATGTGGTGGAGAAAGATTTACTCTACCTTCGTCACCGCAGAGCCATGACAGAACACGCGGTATTTATCCGCCTGTGCCTTTTACAAAGAACCTAGTGAAATCGGATATTCACGCAACTCTGTGGACTTTCACGCAGCGGCATGCATCCAGCAATCATATCATTCGATTACATCAGGGACATCTGGTGGTGCATGTAAAATTATTGCTGGACGGGGACAATTGCCTCCAACACAACAGGAAACCCCTATTTTCTCTCAGACAGGCATCGTCCGGCTTCTGTTACAGCTAGCTCTGATACTCCCTCCCCGGGTGTCAAATTTCCGGGACGTCCCCCCTATTCTCTTGTATACAGAACAGCGACACTGAAAAAATGTGGTCTTATGCTGCCAATTCCTATATCGATCATCCAGGGCTGAAATTGGTCCATGCCGATACCGGTCACATGCCTTAATTATACATTTTTCAATTCATTTATGATAAGTGCTGTTGGCCACATAATATGAAAAAAGGAACCATAAAATCACCTTAATTTAGACAAAAGCATATTTGACTTACTTTTTCAAGAGAACATACATGAGTTAAAAACTTAAAAGGTTCTTTAACCAGACTCTGGATGTGAGCGTACGTTGGTGGAGCGCTAGCAGTGCTTCCAGGTGAACCCGGTGTCTTCCACCGCTGAGAAACGCTCCTCATCTCATCCGATGAATTCAAGTATTTTTCAGGTTATTTGCTTTTAGACTGTCCTGCACATACGGGCGAGTGTCCACATGGCCGCGTTAGCTGCCGTCTGACTGATAATCACATGGTGAGCCTCGAAAACTCACCATACTCCGTCAAGTGCTTGTGTTTGTTCTTCAAATGCTTTTCAACGTGCTGCCCCCGGAAGACAGTTATCGTGGCATGTGTTGGTAATTATGTTCCACACGGCAGACATGATTGGTTTTGTTTTGGCACGCCTGCGCACTGTGAAGGAAAGTGGGAGGGAAGAGCACGACGCCCAAGACGGTAATTAGGACAAGACACTACACTGCACTCATGGATCGCTGCGGTCTGCAGTAGTACGTGCCACAGGTGATCAGCGTTGAAAGGCATTTATCGGCACAAGACGATCACATGATTTTTCACAAAAATCGGCCGGTACTGATCGGTGGCCGATCGATCAGAGCATCCCTACAAACAAAGATTGTCTTTTACGTGACTTTGAGAAAGGGGAACTCTGCGGAAGGCCTTGCCAATCGCCGTACTCCATGAAAGGTCACTACATCACACTGATGTGACTGAACATCTGTTTGTGCAAGGTACTGATCTTTTTAACCAGTGATGTGAGACATCTACCAATTTCTGTACCCTTCATTCTGTTTGAGGTAAACTGTGGCCTACACCGTGGAGTCCTCTACTACAACCATTTTAAAAATCCATGATATTTCATTTTGATTTTCTTCTATGCTAATATCCATGTTGTATATCACCTCATATCACCGCCTGACCTAAACAAGTATGCGCTCGTACCCTTTCATCCCCCCGTGAAGCGATACTCGTCATGAACCACCGTGCCCTTGAGAACCTGCCCTCTCCGCCTCCCTCTGCTCAGTTGAAGTTGTTAGCAGCCTATCCTATTCTTCATGAAGCTCTTACCGGCCAACATGGATGTGAAGAAAATGAAATATTATGCCACACTGCTGCATAATTGCCTCTTAGCCCATGGGAGCGCTTGCAGGAAAATGAGCAATGCGTTTGAGGACCCTAATGGAGCATACGCCGTGCTGGCGGTGGAGTGAGGTAGAGTGAGGTGAAGCTGCCGAGTTGCATGTCTCCACGTAATTCCACATTAGGCACACTGGCACTCTTTGATCTGCCTGTTAAAATGCGTGGTATTACGAGATCCCCGGCAACGTCGGGGTCCAAGCTCCCCTGCTGAGGAGCAAATAGCTGTGGAAGAGTGTAACCGAGGTAAAGGGATGATACTAACAGAGGAAGCTTTTAATTGGAGGCACGCTTCCAAAATTGATTGAAACTGCCTCCAAGGTACACAGAAAAGGGCATTGTTCCCCTTCTTGTGTATTGGCAAGGGGTCGGCAACCCGCGGGTCATCAGCCTCCTTTTTGCGGCTCCATTCATCGGGCGCGGTGATTTTAGTTTTAAACTGAAGTAGGGGAAATGCGCAGAAGAATGTGAAATATCTGACTCACTGCAAGTCCATGAAGGCATCTAGACTGGGTTGTGACTGCCGATTGGATGAGCAAGGGAGGGAGAGGTAGGCTAGTGTATGCAGTGAGTCTCACTGCACGGGAGAGAACAAAAGGGCGAGGAAGTTTGGAGTCGACTCTGAATCAAGTTCATGCGCAGTAAAATAATTAAAGAAGCATCGCAATATGTTTCATAACGACAAGCGCGCTGTAGCTATGTAATCGCAGCCCGTGACACGCTAATCGGCGAGGTGGTGACTCCAGGAGAGGCACGGCGTGCCGCGTCTCCAAATACCAGAAAAATCTCCCAACGATGTCAGGAAAAGTTCAAACAATTTCTGTACCAAAATTCCTTCTTTTTGTGATTACTTCTTTCAGCCTGTTAAGGCTACAAACTAATTGGGTCAGAATGAAGTACACCCTCTGGTGGCTGCTACCAAGCACTACATTTAATAATGCATTGACTGCTTCAAGATGTAAAAAATACACAATATAAAGTAATGAATATGACTGTCGAATACCGCAAGAATGCCAACCCCTATTCCTCTCCCTTCATGCATCTTTCCTTCTATTAGCTCCTGCTGAGGCACGTTAGGTTCACTGGGTGGGGACACATCCGTCTAAGAAAATTACAGTGACTGCCATGACATTGGATGGCTTGCAAGTTGCAACACAGCCGCACTATATCTTCCTGTTTGACCTATAGCCTCTGTTTAAGGTCAGAGTTCAGACACCACACCCTCCTCCTCCTCCTCCTCCAAACCCACCCGGATGCCACGGTTCCTGCGCAGATGCTGCACTTCCTCTCTTTTCGTGTTGTTCCCACCTTGCTCGGCATTAACCTCTACCTTTAAAACAGTTAATGGGCGGGAGAGAGAGCGGCACACGAGGGTAGCGCCGTGGCTAAATTCTGATTAGTCAGTTGGAAAGTTCTCAAGTGCTGCAAGTCTTGTAAAAAAACGCAAAACCTCCACAAAGGGTGCTTCATTAAAGCTTCAGCAGCCGTGCAGCAGCAGCAGCACTGACCACAACCATCTGTTAAATGCCACTGAAAGGATGTGTGTGTGCGTGTGCATGGGGGGGGGTGGTTTACACCAGTGATAAAAGGCAGTCACAAATATGTGAAAAAGCCAGTCACATGCAGCCTGAGTGAGAACGTTTTCACAATTACAAAGCTACTGTGTCTGTTATCATTTGGTCTCACATTATACGATTTTTCAACAAGAAGTCTCACAATAGTGTATTGCAAGTGCGTGGTCAAAAATGTAGTCCCACATAAAAGATACTATATATATATATATATATATAGACCATGGACCAATAACATTAAGGAGTGGGACAGGACACAAATGTTTGTAACACTAGCGTAGCTATGTTAGCTACAGTGCTAACATTACACTCACATTTTGAACAGCAACAGCAGGTTAGCCTATTCACTGAAGAAAAACAGCTCCCACGTCTGTAGCTGACTGACAGGAGAGTTGGCAGAACTTTTTAAGATGTGCGGCGAAGCCTGTTAAAAAAAAATACAAAGCTGTCCTTTGCAAAGTGGTGGACGGGTCGATGTCGATACGGGTGGATCAGAAGTGGTATCATGTCCTTCATGATGTCATAAAAACCCCAGAACTTCAAAAGATTGGGCGTTTCTTCTCTCAAAAGTGAGGCAGATGATAGATGTTTCTCATGTTTGGTGCTCTACCACACATTACTGTTAGAACCACCATTAAAAAAGTCAATTTTGCATTACAGGGGAGCTTTAAAACTAGTATTTGTATCCACATTCTTATGTGTATAAAAGCAATTTGACTATTAAAGCAAAAGCTAAGGTATTTTTCACTCCACAAAGTAACTTAAAGTTGCGGCTGACAGTAGCCTGGTCTCAACCCGCCTGGGTTTATGCGGTTCTTTACTACAGCACTACACTGTCATGCTTAAATAAATATAAAGCCGCTAGCGACGAGTGCATGAAAATACACAGATGAGAGTGATAATATCCTGCCAAGCTAGCTAAATGAACTGATAACACATTCAATTGCAACCGGGCGCATCAGTTTCCCCACACATTAATATCTATGCCCTCAGTATTGCTGCTAAAACGCCCACTGAACGCTATAAAAAATGACATAATTAAGATGTGAAGTCTGGAGTAAGAAGTCGCTGCCGGGCAGGAAGCAAGCAGCAAGCTTCCGTTTGCTGCAATTGTCCACATCAGTGCAGTAGGGACAGGGTCATAGGAGTTATATTATAGTGGACGGGGGGTGCGCCCACACGTAATGTGTCAGTCAGGCATCTGGCCGACAAGGAAAGGTGTTTGCTCCCTGACCCGTGGCGGCCTCGCTGTTGACTGTCTTTCCGGAGCCATGAGGAGGCTTCGCACACAGAATACCAAAACGAAACAAACCTTTCATCGGATTCAGTGAATCTTGCTGTCATGTCTATAGCGTTATGAAGGATTAAAAAAAGAGACAGGGTTATTTAATTAAGATGAAATGTTTAGAAACAATATGTCACACTAACATGCTTGCTACTGTGACTCCGTTAACCACCCACACACAGAACAAAAGGACGTATGGTGTTTGTGTCCAAATCGGGGGAATGCATCCTTAAGTGACTGCTTTTAAAGGCAAGCGATGTCATAACCTTGCACAAAATCGCCTTTTCTTTTGTAGCATATAAACAGATGAAATGGTACGCCAACATATAGCTACCTAGTTATCTATATTTCTATTCTTAATGAGAATGTTCTGAAGTCCTGTTTCCATGCCAGCGTTGTACTGTGAAACATAATGCTTCCTAGTAAAATGGTGGTAGGGAAGGCCTGTGCGGAAGTAGCACATCTTTAGACAGCAAACTGGATGAAAGTGAATCAGCAGCACCTCTGCTGGTTGCAGCCAAGTAGTGCACTGCATTCGACCTCAGCTGCTTCAAGACTTAACAAGAATCTACAATCAAGGCCGTCAATTTGATTAGTTACGAAAAATTACTACTTATTATTACTGAAAAATATGAATATTTAAGCAAATTTTTACATATTTTATTAAAATACAGCATCCAGAAGACGCATTCAAAGATGTGATGATATTTGGCCTGCATATGCATATTTGGCCTGGTATGCTACACTGATCGCTAGGTGTCCGTAATGTTCGGTGAGACACACAAGCACCAGACTTGATTGCCACAACAACAGGCTTTGATTGCAGTTTTGAATGATCTCACAACAGGCATAACAGTCGCTATTTATTTTACATAAATATAAAAATCCCTAATAAAAACACGGGCTACTGTAACCCACACCAAGATAAAACTCAACTCTGAGGCCCCGACGTCATTTCCTGTCCGCCCACCACTCTGCTCCCTTCGCACCGGAACACATTTACACCAACATACACAAGCACAAGACTTATTTATGTCTTAAATGGCTTGTTTTGTGCGACTGTCAGGGTGTCTAGTTCATGTGTAGAGGGCTCTAATAATGTTAAAACCATATTTAGGTTTTCTATACTCTAACTACAAAAATATTTCCTGTATAAAAAAGGAATCTTATTTCACTAAGGGTGTCACAAGATCTTGCAAGATTTCTCACTCTGGAAAAAAAAGGCTCGTGGGCACTAGGCCTGGGATGATAAAAAAAGGAATTAATCACACAATAAATGACAAAGAACTCAACCATTTTGCCGGCCTCTATATATTGCCTTGTGCATGCGTGTGTGTTTGCCTCGTCTCCTGCCTCCAATCAGGCAAGGAAGGGGGTTCACTCTGTGCATTGGTTTCAGCACCTTGGCGCGTTTGTTCCATAGAACAATGGCATGAATGGAGTGAACCTTTTAGTCTGTCATAGAGTCTCTGTCTCGATGGGTGGAGGCAGGGCGAGTCGCATGCACATTGAGTGCAGAAGAGTGTAACGTAGTAGAAATGATATCAGTAGACTGCAATATATTGTCATATTTTTTTAAAGATTTTTTTCATTGCACTTTTTTTTAAAGTAGAGCTAAAATATCGTCTCATCTCGTCCTCGTGGACCCAATCTTGTGTACCGTCTCATCTTGTGTCCTGTGACACCACTGTACTTCATGGAAATTCCCTTATCACGGTCGGGTCTGGTACCATTTAACCACGATAAACGAGGGATTACTGTATTTCCTTGATCACTCACAGGAGATGTAAGCTATCAAATACAGTATATACTATTGTATGGAGATAGTAGCATCTCTCTCAGAACGTTCTGAACTCCCGTTTCCATGCCAGTGTTGTATTGTAGAGAATATTGCTGTCAGGAGGAGGTCTGAGACTGAATCAACAGCGCCTCTGCTGGTTGCAGCCAAGCGGTGCCTCCATTCCTTGAAAAGTAGATTAACAAACAACTAATCACATTCTTCACCATAAGTTAAATTGATTATTATGCGCAACCCTGATTGTGACATAAGGGATTTTTTTTTTGTATTTTTGTTTTGCTGCTACGAAGGCATCACTTCAGTAAACAAAGATTTTCTTGTTTCCTGTCTTGACGCAAGTGTAAAAAATGAGCAAAATGAAAAGCTAAAAATCAATCATATCAACAGCGCTGCTCATCACATGGCGCACGCATGCCTGAGTGGGTGTGTGTATGGCCTTGTGCGCCGAATCGCTCTATCCCCAAGATGGCCACAGGCGAGAAGAGATCCTACAGAATTCCATCCTATCAACAACACACCGACACGTACATAGATTCATGCCCTGACTATACGTCCGCAGAGACAACGAGCACAAAGGCAGAAAAACAAGAGGGAGGTCACTGATGACGATGAAGTGAGCGAGACAAAGTGACAAAGAAGATGAAGAAGAAGAAAGGGAGGCCTTGGGGATGGAAGACAATAAGATGAAGAGACACAAAAGAAAGTGATGCAAGTTCTCGATGCACAACAATAAACAAAAGGAAACCAAGTGTGACAGTGAGTCAAAGGTAATGAGGTGAGGGATGCTCCGTATAGAATGAAGCCTCAGTGGACATAACGCAACTTGCTTGGAGACTTCTAGGGCTCCGAGTTATATAACATGTTATAAATAATGCTGCAATACTGTATGAAGATGATGTGTGGTATTAGGATTCTATTTGAACGTGGCTTATACTTAGAAAATATGTTTTCAACGTGAACACTCTCAAGCGGTGTTTACACTTGCACGCATTTTGCCTCTGCACTGTCCCGCAAGTTGCCGTGCGTGCAATGCGTGCCATTTATTTATGGCATGCCTGAAAAGCGTGAAGACAACTTGGTGGCCTGTTTGAGTTCTGTTTACGCATAAATTACGCTCTTGTTGGCCTGTCACGATGATCAATAACACAATCAATCGAACAAAAAAAACTAAGTAGATAATTACGCCGCCTTCGATAAATTGACATGTGCATCCTCGTGTCTCTGTACCACGCAGGCTGGATGACAAGAGGGTTCACTCTGCATCTGTCTGTGCGCATTGGTTCTATAGTGGAACGAACGGAGAGAGTGAACCCCGTCTCATGCCCAGGTACACGCTGTAGGCCTGCCCTCCCCCCGCTCTGCTTCGCTCTGTTGTCGAAGATTTCACCGTGTTAGCACGTTGAGCAATGGCTCCCAGGAAAAAAAAGTTTGTCCGGGTGTGAGGGAAAACTAATTTTGTTTAACTTTCCTAAAGAGGCGAGCATCAGGCAGAAGTGGTTGGAGTTGCTGATTCCCGGCCAGCAAGAGGATAAATATGCTCATCTGTCAACAGCGCTTCACACAGGACTGTTTTGGGAACATGTGCCAATACAAAGCCGGACTAGCCGCCAAACTGTTGCTGAAGTCCGACGCCTTTCCAAAGTTACTTGATCGTGTTGAAGAGTCAGAAGAGCAAACTGTAAGTAACACTTTATCAGTGTCCTAACTGTGTTTATTTTGTGTAAGTAATCGGACAAAAGCGGTTGTCTGTGTGGCATTATAGAGTGTGCATACAGCGTTACCTGCATGCATGCAAAATGGCTGTATCTTCAAAGTGGACATTTTAGAAAGATAAATCACCGTTTACTTGTCAAGTCCTGTACCGGCAAAATTAGAAAGCGGGGTTCGGCAGCTGTCCAGAAGTCCTCCGGAGCGCTTGGGAGTGTGACCAATCACAGCGGAGTGGAAACCCAAGGAAACACTGCAGGAAGATGTGCAGAGTCGGGAAGATCTAGAAAGCTTTCTGTCCAGGTTATCGTGTGTAGCTGCTCTGTAGGGGTCCAGAACTCAATACAAAGGCCCGAAATTAGCATAATAGGTCTCCTTTAAAAGGTATATTATAGACATTTTCAACAATTTCAAATAAGTCTTAGAGGTCCCACAGGGGACATTTAAATCTTTAAGTGGTCACTGGTCTCATGAGTGATGTCATGCATGTCAGCTACGTTGTCTGTAGAATTTGATGATGTCGATGGACAGTTTTGGGAAGATTAATTCACTTACATTATTTTCTAAAGGGGAAAATGATGATGAAATGACAACAACTTGGAAATCAACCGGCATGACTGAATGGTTTGCATTCCACTCTGTATGTTCCACAGTGTCAGTGTAGAGGAGCAGTTAAGTGAAGGCCGCGGGGCCAAGGTGAGGCTTGTCTGTTGCTGGTGGCCACAATCGCCATTAACGGGCTGTTGACCTCTGTTGGGCTGAGGCCAAGAAGTGACTATTCATCATGTCCGTGTGTCATCACACTCCTCCCTCGTGGCCACACAGGAAGGTTATGCATCCTGAAATGTGGCATTCACTGACACGGCTGACTTGTCCTTCCTTTCCTTTTAGTCTCATTCTTTTTTCTCGCTCACGTTCTCAGTCGTCTTCCTCCAGCAGCCATCTGAACTCCGGGTGCACTCGCTTCGTCTCTAATCCGCAGCTCGTGTTATCTCGGCTGAGGAACGACGGAGCACGGCTCGGAACTGCATTGTGCAGAAAATAGCGCTGCTTCTGGATCCCAGCAGCCATGCCGCCTGTCACTGCTGCACATGTAAGCCCTTCCCTTTGAGCATGGCACAAAAGGATCCCAACTACAGTGGTATACCGCCATAGCGCTATTACTGCTGTCAGAATGCTGATCTACTGCTGATGTGTCCTTTAGCTTGCACATTCCAAGCTTTTCTCATCACCTGTGGGGGTTTTGTTCCATCATCTAAAGGCAGACGGGCACCATTCCAAACCAATCTCCACATCCATCTTCCATTAATGAGCTTTCACCTCGCTCCTAACGAGCTGTAATTGCACCAGGATCGATGCCGCCGTCCGCATGGCGGCAGCGGCAACGCCGGCTTCGCAAAGTAGACAGGCATTTGCATAAGTGAGGCATATTCAGCATTACACTGCGAGACCGCGATTAAATTGCATACAAATTCCCTTAAGATGGTATTTTCATCTCCAGTTTGACAGCCAGTCCACTTCGTTTGCTCGTTCCACAGATGCCAGACGTTCATTCATTGAACAGGAAACACAATTTCTTCCTTAGAGCATCTGTTTTAAGTATTCCGGGCCAAAAAACGAATCCCTGAAAAGTGACATATTCAGCAGAACCTCTAGAGTTGGACAGTTCAACCAAAAATGTTTTGGGTAAAAATAGCCAGAACACCAGAATGTGAAATGTGATTCAAATATTGAGCACTTAACACCCTGTTTTGTTGTTCTTTGGCTTTTTGCATCAGTTATTCCGTAAGGGGTGAGAAGGGAAGGAACTCCAGCATCACCATGCATTTTGTCACATTTTAAGAGTTCTCTTTGATGTTGTGTATTTTTTGGCTAAATTAAGCATTTTCAAGCATAACAATGGTTCAATAAACTAAAATACAAATACAAGGCATTCAAAACATGCATTCAAAGACTTTGACGTAGTATTGCACACTGTTGTGGCACGAACCCGCGGCAAGCTGAAACTCAACTTTAAACCCCCCACGTCACTTTCTGTCCGGCACTCACTGTGCCCCCCTTGGGAACACATTTATAGCGACACACACGTGGGCTATAATTGTTAGTAAGAGTGTAAAGGTGATCATAGGGGTGTTAGTTCATGTCTACAGGGCTCTAATAATGTTAAAACCCATATTCAGAAGGTCGTAAACAGGTTTTCTATGCTCTAACTATGAAAACATTTGATGTATAGAATTCCTACTTTGTGGAAATTCACTTATCACAGTGGGATCTGGAACCAATTAACCGTGATAAATGAGGGATTACTGTACACCCCTCACATTTCAGCAAGTATTTTATTGTATGTTGTCAAACGACAACACTATAGAAATAAAATGTGGATATACTTTTCTTTAAAGTGGAGTTTCCACTGAAAGTGACTCAACACACAGCTCTTATTGTCTAAACAGCTCTCAGTAAGTACCAAGATGTTTGTGTCTTGGTGGTGGTAGCATCATGGTCTGGGGATGCATGAGTGCTGCCAGCGCTGGGAAGCTGTGGTTTATTTTCAGTGAGGTTAAACCTATGCTAGCGGTCAAAAGTTTCAGAACACCCCAATTTTTCCAGTTATTTATTGAAATTCAAGTCGTTCAAGTCCAAGGAATAGCTTGAAATGCTGCAAAAGGTACGATGTGAAGTGCCAGAGGTTAACAAAAAAAAAGGTTACCCAAAACGGAAAAATAATGTGCATTTCAGAATTACACAAAAAGTCCTGTTTCAGGGACCACAAAATGGGTCGACAACTTAAACCTGTTCGGTAGAAATGAAGGTCGATCAACCTTGGCAGGTGGAGCAACTAATACCTACAGGCGTTCCAAGTTGTGGAGTCCTTACTACCTCCTCTGTCTGCATAAAAGCGGCGTTGGGAACACACTGTGGTACTGTACCCTCGTGAACATCAGTTGAACAGCACTGCACTGGAGAAAGTCATTTGTTGCTACAAAAATGGCAAGAACAAAGGGAATTAACAACGGAAGAGAGACAGACCATCTTAACACTTAAAAATGTAGCTTCTTCCTCCAGAGAAATTGGAGTGTTCTAAAACTTTTGACCGTTAGCGTATGCTTCTTAGTAAAGTCAAACTATAATAAGTGTTACTATCTGCATGGCCCCGAGTTGAACACATCACAAACATTCTTTTAAGTCTCACCACATGTTTCTTGATTGAGCGATAATCCGATAAACTCTCCCCTGCAGCAAAACACAATTCAGACACCAAAATAACACTTTTAGTCTACAGTGAGCAGAAAAACATATCGGTTGTACTCTCTCTGGGCTGTCACTCATTAGCTTGCATGTTTCACACAAAGTGGGTGAGCAAGTGTTGCAACAATCCCCGTTGTGAACCGTGCATGACCCCACTTTTACTACAAACGTGGAGATGCTTCCAGACCAAGAAACACACACTATTTTGGGACTACAATAAAGTACAACTGGAGCAGCAAATTCTAAAATGTGCTTAATTCATTTAATAGAGGAGCATCAATATTCATTTTCTCAAAGAAAAAAACAGCCTGCTCCTGCCACAAAGGAACGCTTTATATTGATTGGAGAAGAGTGGCGAAGAATGCAAAGGTGCATTAGTAGGAGATGCGATTCGTTACGCTGCACTGACCTCCGTGCCTCCCCACATGTAAGAAGTTTTGACCTTGGCGTGGAAGGGCTATATGAGGAGAGGGTAAATACAGTGACAGGGCCATTAGCATAGTAAACCCAAGGCAGTGTTTACCTGTGTGTGTGTGTGTGTGTGTGTGTGTGTGTGTGTGTGTGATCTGATCCACCCGACACAAAGCTTTAGGGAAAACAAAAACACAACATGACCTCTAACAGATTATGGATTGTTTGTTCCAGCTTTGCCCGTCCTCAAACACAACATTCACCCCAACGAGGACAGCTGAAGCTCAGTCCGAACGGCCGTTGCTACCAAGCCATAAAGGTTTCCTCCACAAATACATGTAAAATGATTGAATGTTGTTGCAAACGTGTGAGTGTTGCCTTTTTCAACAGTTTCAACGTGTTTAAAACCATCCAGAGGAACACAAACTACCTTGAGACGCTGTCAGTTCTGTAGCAGTGGCGTATTGCGAGCACACGCTAGTTACTTGACCTCTTATCCGAAATAGTGCTGCCGCTAATGACTCATTTTCTAATGACTCATCTTTCGAGTAATTTTTGAAATAGTCGACTAATCTAAACAACAAATTAAAAAAAAAAAAGGTTTGTTATTTCGTTCAAATTAGGAATGGGTGATATGGTCTAAAATCCATACCAAAATGTATATTATATTATTTGCAATAGCGATATATGAATAATTTTGAAACAACTCATTTGGATGCTGGCGTATGCGGTAACGTAATGCGTCATTTCCCAAAAGGTTCCCAACCCCTGCTCTAGACTCTCATTAAAAAGCACTGTGTTCCGAATTCCATGAGTCAAAGTCCAATTTTAGAAAAGTTGAACAATCACAGCCGGATTATCAAAAACTTCCATTTTTCTAAAAGTGTGCAACGTTAAACCTGTCACTGTGTTTTGTGTAAAACGCGCCAAAACGCCAATGTGATACCCAGTAGGTGCCAATATCATGGAACTATGGCACTGCTTATGCTTATGGACCCCCTTATGTATGCATGTGTGCATTCAAGTGTGAAAACAGAGGGGTGTAATTAAATGTACCCTTGAGGCTGAAACTAAACAGTCAAAAGAGAGCCAAGTGCCACCATCGCCATCAAACTACACGAGTTAGCTGTGTTTTACGATGCTTCTTCCAAAAAGGTGTTCTCTGTGTTTGATATGTGTCAGGGGTGAAGTTCTGCTCTGAGTCGCCTTAGGGCAGGTAGTAAAAATCCAACACCAGAATCCATTCGCATTTTTTACCCCCAAAAAAAGGGAATAAAAAGCCTTTACTTGGAACCAAAAGAGAAAGTAAGCTCCATATTCACATGCAGAGAAGGTAGTAGATTACTAGATCAGAGGTTTTCAAAGTCTGGCATGGTGAGCCTCCCCTCGGAGGACCCATGCTCCCTGAAAACCTGATTTTCTGCAGCATATTTTGTGTAGTTTTATGGTCAGACCATTCTGTTTACTCTCTCAAGCTTAAGAACTAAAAATCAATTTTGCCTTTGATATTACTGAAGTTTAGCTTAGCAGGCTTGGAAACACAACATAAAATCATCCATCTATCCATCTGTTTTCCTATGCTGCTTGTCCTCATTATGGTCGCTGGGGTATGCTGGAGTGGAGCCTATCCCGGCTGACTTCGGGCGAGAGAAGGGGTACACCCTGGACTGGTCGCCAGCCAATCGCAGGGCACATATAGACAAACAACCATTCACACTCACATTCATACCTATGGACAATTTAGAGTCTCCAATTAACCTAACATGCATATTTTTGGAATGTGGGAGGAAATCGGGGGAAACCCGGAGAAAACCCAAGCGGAGATTTGAACCCAGGTATTCCCGATCTCCTGTCTGTGTGTGACATGCTAACCGCTAGGCCACCGTGTGTCCCAACAACAACAAACAACAAAAAACATTTTTCTTTTCATTTTTCCCAAGCTGCACCTTCCCTGAAGTTTTCTGGTGCCAGCCTGACACTATGAAGACCCATGTTTGGTAATGAAAAGGCCTCACTATCGCTCCTTTCACACAGAATGGACACAAAATACCTGCATCAAAGCCGTAACAGTAGATTTAGCATTAATCACGAGTACCTTTTTATTTATTGTGGAATGGAACGTTGCCGCAACTGTGCATCTGAACTGTGTGAAATTTATATGTTTTAAAATTGACAACCTGGGAGGACCCTTGCACACAGGTAGCGTTCCTCCTCTGTTACAAGGTTGATACTACCTATAAAAAGGTGGCACTGGGTCAGGTCAGCTTCATCCTGCCGTTCAGTGTTGTTTTATTGAGAACAGTGATATGGAAAAAAGGTGGGAAAATGCTGGCTTTTACAGGCTGTGTGAAAGGGGCTGTGTGAAAGGGGCTATTAATCCCCTGGCCACCACCATCGTCAACCCCAATAAAGCCAGTTTTCCGCTGCGGTACATAAAATAGTTGACACTGATTTACGGTAATAGAGGTGCCACAGTCAAGGCTTTTTCTATGCATTGTCTGGGTATTTTAAGCTTGAAATACGGCGGCCAACAGCGATAGCACACTGCTGTTTAGTCCCTCATGATGCACACGCATTACCGCTAAGACTTTTCTGTCTTTCCTTTGTCTTTGTCGTAAATCAGTGTAAGTGCCTTGTTAAATAGTTTACTAGTAGAGTCAGCCACCGTTCGCTGAAGCCATAAATTGTCTTATCTTTGTAATTGAAAAAACATTCTCTTTTTCCTCCCTGCCTTTTTTGTTTAGTTGGGAGGGAGGGGGCTAGGTGCTCAGTGGTATTAGTATTGATATGTAAGTGCCTGCTGTGGATATGAAAGGCTCTTTGATTATCAGTGAGCAAAGACAATTACATTTCCACACACGCGTGTTCAAAAAAATGTATTCATCATCACAAGCGGCGCTGTCACATATTGATTGAAAAGGGGGGGGGGGGAATTTGTCGTGTGACAAATCATGGTTACCATTGTGAGAGCTTTGACATTTCACGGCGAAGATAATGCAATAAAGGAAACAGAGCCCAGGTGAAGAAAGGCAGATTGTTATGGCTCGTTTTAAAGCACTTGGAGAAAACTAGGAATTGGGTGTCTCTTGGTTTTCAGATGGGCTAACATTTTGACTTGCATGTCACAAAGGGGTGTAAAATGTGAAACAAATGATCGGCGTATTTGTGTGAAAAAATGTTTTACTTTACTACTTGCCGTGTTTCAGAGGGTTTTCTCGCCCTTTGAAACAGCTGTGTAATGTTTACCTCCCGGACAACCTCTTTGATATGTTTCCAATCAAACAGAAACAAAAATGCAACAACAACACTGTGAAACACAACAACCAACGGTAAGACGCACCCACATGCCCGATCAATTATAACTTTTCTGCAGAACTATGCCAAAAAAGGTCACAAGCGGATGGCCGGACATTCTCCTTCTCCTCCTTTTGGTAGACAGCAGAATTCATGGTTCCATGTCTCACAGCAAGTCTTCCTGAAGCAGCAAAACAGCCCCAGACCATCACACTACCACCACCATATTTCACTGTTGGTATGATATTCTTTTTCTGAAATGCGCCGTTACTTTTACGCCAGATGTATCGGGACACACACCTTCCAAAATCTTTTGTCTCCTCAGACCACAGAGTATTTTCCCAAAGGTCTTGGGGGTCATCGAGATGTTTCCTGGCAAAATTGAGACGAGCCTTAATGTTCATGTTGTTCAGCAGTGATTTTCGTCTTGCAACTCTGCCACGCAGGCCGTTTTTGCCCAGTGTTTTTCTTGTGGTGGAGTCATGAACACTGACCTTAACTGAGGCAAGTGAGGTGCAGCTCTTTGAATGTTGTTGTGGGGACTTTTGTGACCTCTTGGATGAGTTGTCGCCAAGCTCTTGGGGTCATTTTGGTCGCCTGGCCACTCCTGGGAAGGTTCACTACTGTTCCATGTTTTGGCCATTTGTGGATAAAGGCTCTCACTGTGGTTCGTTGGAGTCCCAAAGCTTTAGAAATTACTTTAAAACTGCAGAATTTGAACTCCGGTGTGATAAACCACAGTTATGTTTGCCATGTAGGTTTGGATTGTTTTTTTTTTTATCCCTTAATAATAAAAAGCTCAATTTAAAAACGGCATTTCGTGTTCCGTTGTGTTGTCACTGACTAATATTTAAATTTGTTTGATGATCTGAAACATTTAAGTCTGACAAACATGCAAAAAAAAAAAAAAGAAATCAGGAAGGGGGCAAACACTTTCACACCACTGCATATAAGCCCCTTTCACACAGTATGTACAGTAAAAGCCACCATTCTTCCGCCTTTTTCCTCCGTGTCGATGCCTCTTATACAGAACAGCAAAGGCTGTTTGCATCTGAGTCGTACCACAGGGAAAACAGGGCAGTGCACGGTCCATGTGAGTCACTTATTATGCAATCAAAGCGACTTTCGCCATCCGACAAGTATGTTGTACTGCATGTTGCAACAGATTTCCTTACAAATTCCCCCAAAAATATGGTTACTCACATCATGGAAGAGATTCTGTTCAACTTTAGAGGTCCAGCAGTTGTTTCACATAATAACTTACATGAGGAGTCAATAAATTAAATTAGTTGCACTATTTCGCTGTATTTACATGATACAGTATAATAACCCTGGCAAAGCTACACAGCACTTATGTAAGATCAGATTTAACAGAGTAAAAACCAGACCAGCCTTCAGTGTGTCCTGGTCTGAGTTTTTTACGATGTCGCTCTGCAGGCTGCAGCGCACCACGTGGGCCCCTCAAACCTCAACAGCAGCAGCGGCGGCGGCGGCGACGGCACTGCCTCTGCCAAACATCAGTCAGCACGCCACTAAATTTTAAAAGTCCTCCTGCTTGAAAACTATAAGGCCCACAGGAGGGATCTCGGCTGGCACTGGTGTTTCAGGAAAGGCAGGATAAACACTCTAACACAGGAAACTGCCTTGGGAGTTGAATGGTGATGTGCCGTGCACCACATAGAAGCACAATGAGGTGAACATCAAAGACCGATGCCAATAAAAATGGATGGCGCTTCCATTCCTGAATTTGATAGCGTGCTAAAAAATGGGATGACACAGCACTCAATGACACTCAATGTTAAATGCGAATAGGAATACTAGCAGTCCAAAAAGACACGGTTCTTCATTTTCGCTGGTGAAAGCAACACACCTCTACAAAACAAACATTGTCCCCTGTGTGTCAGGCTAACATCATGTTTCCGGGCAGCTGCCCTGCATGGTTTTCCTACAGGAATGTTTACCCAAGCCATCTCCCCGCTTTACGTCACGCCGTTGAAAAAGAACGCCGCCCGTCTTCAGCTGTAATTACTCCGACACGTAAATGTACAAAGGGACTGGCGCATGCTAAAAACTCCACCATGTGGAGTAAAACCATTCATTATGGATGGTTGGGGGAAAAAAAAAGTGTCACGGCATCACAATGCTGCATACTTGCAGTTAGTCAGGGACGAGCAATGAAATGGTAGCGCCCCATACTTTCACTGCACACACGCGCAAAATTATAAGACCCAATACAGGATCTATAAAAATAAATGTATCTACAACACCAGGTCCTTAATAATAATAATAAATGTAAGAATAACATCATTATTACTCTTATATCTTACTCTGGCCTGACCCTAGCTAGATGAGCCGACCACTTCTCGGCAGGCTTCCCTACACATCTTAAAATATACCTCTGCCAACAGATGTGGGAGCTGGAAGTTTGATAATTTTGTTTTTCGTCAGTGAATAGGCTAACCTAGCATGATGTTGCTGTTAAAACATGAGTATAGTGTCGCTAACGTTTGTATTCCTATTAACCCACTCCTTAATCTTACGTTGTCGTATGCGATATACAGCATTTATTATGTTAGACAAGTGCAGCGGTACAGTGTGCATGTAAAAAGTGGATAACGTGTAATAATAGCGCATTATTGTAATAAAAGTGTAATAAAAGCGCATCTTGGGGCGGCACACATCGACAAGCTTGCGCAAACACAGCTCATTAGCATTAAAGCTACAGACACACAAAACAGGCCCCAGCAGGCATTACTAAAAGTAAAGCTGACTAAAAGCTGTCTAAATTCCAGCATCAAGGATGGATTTTGGACGACACACGTTCAATATGCTAGAAGTAGTCCTAGGTTTATTACCTACGCACTTCCACAAATCATTAATGCTGTACAAAAAGAAAAAGAGAACTAGTTACATTCAGGTGTATAAGCCGCTACTATTTAAAACTTCAAATCCTGCAGCTTATACAGCGATGCTGCTAATTTATTCTTTTTTTTCCAATCTCGTGACATCTCCTATACTTGACAACTACCACTAATCATGTCAATTCTATGCGGCTCACGAGCCAGTGAGCAAACGGTAGCTCTTTCTTGGCCAGAAGCCAATCACAAGTTGCATTGTGACTCACGACGAGCTTGCCAACCTATTGGAAGATCGCAGGAGGTCGTTACTCATTATAACATAGTGACATTAAAATAACAATCAATTCATGCATCCAAATAACTAACAAAAGCTACAAGTATAATAACTTCTACCCACAATGCATCACTGCAAGCGGAGACGTTTATCGGCCAAAGGCCGCCCGCTGTCGGGCGCCGGACCACCAGAGGGAGCTCATGAGGTCACAGAGAGTCAAAATTGGGTCAAATTTGGTGTGTGCGTCTTATACACCGAAAATTACGGTATTTACGTTTAACGTCAATTAGGTCTCCCGTGGCGGCGAGGCAGAACAGAGAAGTGAAACTGACATTAAATATAAGACACTCAGAAATCAACATTGGCTGCATTCCCGGTCCAAGCTGCTGAAGCACAGCATGAAGCATCAAGACGGTATTCTGAAACATGTGAAAGGATCTGCTCCTATGAAATGGACAGTGATAACTAAGCACCGTAGCGGCGTCATTATAGAGACTTAAATAATGTACATAACCACAGGACTACCTATAGTGTGGAACATGTGGAACATGTGGATGTGAATGTGGGACTTTTAAATTCACAAAACCATTTTCAACCAGAACGGTCCTAAACATGCCTAATTCGGTCCAAAATTGATAACGTGGGGCGATGCTGTCCCATTCCAGGTGTGTAGATGGCCGTATACGGTGTGTGTACAAGTAGTAGTGATTTTCTGGGAGCCCTCGAGTGTTGTCCTTTCTAAAAACATACCCCCTGCATTGCACATTTACTCTGACAGAATTGCTGAGATAGCTCGTGTATCCATCTTTTTAAAAAGAGCTGGAATGAGGCTTTCCGGGAAAAAAAAAGGGGGATCTGCCAATTTTTCCAAGCCCGGTTTGAGCAGCGTGACATTGCTGCACCTGCTGCCTTCCCTCCTAAACGCCACTCATCTGCTGTCCTCACGTTGGATTCCTCACTGGTGATGTTAGCTGGTAGGGCAAAGTTGTCATCCCCCTGCTATGTGCACTCGTGCTGTTGACCTTTTTGACAGGTGTCATTTTAACTCTCTTTTTCAGCAGTGAATAAGACATTTTTGATAGGACCACTCCAGTAGAGACTTTTGATTATGCGGTTAACAGAGAGAGAGGACTTGAAGGCTCCGGTGGGTGGGTGTGGAGATGGGAAGGAGTCTGACTTCATGCACTTCCTGCTTAGACATAGGAAGCCACCGGGATCCTGTCAGGAACAGGAGGGGCCGAAGTTCTTCTGGCTCAGATTCTCCAGGAATTGTCAGTCTTTCCTTTACACAACTGTGATGACTCCAGATGCCAGCAGTTTTCCATGAGCCAGTTGCTCTCAGCGCCTTATCACCATGCTGGCGATGTTCTCACATTTTTCCTCCTCCAAAAGACACTCAATGCTGGCTAAATAGTGGCTGACCTTTCAGGCTGGCAGCCCGGCGACTCTCGACTGGAGCGGCGGACGCGGCTGAGAAATATTGACGGCTCCACAAGCCCATGAATAAAAACATGAATGGATAAAAAGATAATGTGGTAGCTGTGGGCGGGATTATTCTGTCATAGAGAGGGTTTGTTACATTCAAATAGCTGTCTGCTTGCAGGAGGCTGCCTCATTTTTTAACATTCATTAGCCATTCATGCTCGGTTTAAACAGAGTGGAAAGAATCTTTAGCCTCCTCCGCCTCCAAGCTTGATACCTAATCGAGAAAGAGGCATTTGATCACTATTAAGACTAAAGGGATTGCTCACTTAAAGCGCCATTAATCACAATGACGGTCTAAACTTTGACAATGGTAGATTAGTTGTCCTGATCATTTTCGGGAAGTGGACAAATGGCTTCCAAGAGCTGTTTGGACCAAATACAATTACATTTTGTGTGTGTCTTTCGTGGAAGTACAACCAATAGTTTTCCAGCAATACACTGGGAAGCGGAATTTGGGGGTCAAACATGCCTTTCATGTTGCACAAAAGCCGCAAAACCTGACCCGAGGCCTCAGCAAAATTAGCAAAACATGCACATTAGTCATAATATTCATTTAATACAATTTTTATGAGAGCAAGTTTTTTTTTTATGGTAAAAAATGATCAAAAATCACAAACTACGTCTAAAGACCCCTTTATGACCCCTTTATGCTCATTAAGAAGCCATTTGAAACAGTAATTGAAGGACAAGCAACTCCAAGGTAATTTAGCATTCTGTGTTTGAAGCCGACCAATCTTCATCTCCATGTCTTAGTCATGGGACACCTCCGCATCAGACATTTAGTCCCATCGTCGGTGGTTGGAATAAATACGGCTTAATTCCATATTCTGCAAGTTCTCTATTTCATCTCCAGATGTTTCTTCCTCCTTAAAAACTACTGACACATCGCGCAAATCGTCGCTATAATCACAGTAAACATCCTCTGTCTCGCCCATCCTCTCATGTTTGTTTACTCTGCTTAAGACGAGAGCTGCGCCCTTGCCCACGTCTAAGCGCGTTCAGAACATCACGGCGCCCGCCACGTACTATAAATGCAATTTTTTTACAAATTTGCCGTTCGCTTTCAAAAAACGCACAACGTAGAACATAATTACCAACAACATAGAACGTGTTTAAGCAAAGTTGATAAATCGTGTCAGTGCCCCTTTAAGTAGCAGAGCCCTTTTAACCGTGAAAGGTTAGGAGGAATCACGGGAAGGCGACACAGTAGGCGATGTGTGGGCGGCGGTCAGTGAGCCAGTTGAGTCACGGTTGGGCCGCCCTCGGCACTGGCCAAGCACACAGAAGGGAAGCAGGTTATTTATCCCCTTGTTTGGATAATCCGCCATCTGCCACATTGTTAAAAGGCCTGTCCAAAAAAGCCTCCAGGTTGGACACGAATGTAAAGCATATGGAAGGAAAGAAAATGTCTAACTTTGCCAAAGGATAAATCAATACAATATGCCTTATAGTGTGTGCTTTTTCATCATTCCTACATGAAGAACAATTGAAGTGCTCATATTACATCATCACAATCCAAAAAGCAATACGTATACAGTGTAAAATATCATAAGTATAATGCATAATAACGTGTCAAGAATATGTCTACAGCATACAGCGCTACCTCCGTTTTCCTTTCCTTTCCTTTCCTTTCCTTTCCTTTCCTTTTCCCCATACAAAATATTGAAAAATCCAATTAATCCATTCCATTCAGGCTATAATATTAACAAAAAAGAGACTTTATACAGAATGATTATAGTTTTACATGCAGAAAACAATGCACAATAATCATGAATGACTTATGAATTGATGACATTGTTTCTCACCATCTTTATCAAATGGCTGGCACCCTTGTTTGGCCCCATGGCGGGTTATTCGGCAGTCGCACTCAAAAAAAAAGAAATTCAAATACATGGACAGTGGGTCAGCAAGGCGTAGGGTGCTTTGTTTGGGCACTCGGTTTTCACGGAACAATACAGTATAGGTTAAGTGCAATACTAGGGACGTCCCCATCCACATTTTTTGGCTTCTGATCCGATCTGTTTTTTTTTTTTTTTTTAAATAGTCTTGCCGATCCGATACAGAGGTTTTTTTTTTTGTTGTTTTGTTTTTTTAATATATTGTACTTATATTTTTTTACGTTTTCCACTTATTTTACCAGCATAGAGTGTGTGCAATTTGGCGTTAGTGAATAAAATGCAATAATCCTTACATTTACTGATGTATTGTTTAAAATGATTTCTATATTGTTTTTAATGAGAGAATCTGAATGTTGAATGTCGGATTGTTCTGAACTCGTATTTCTTTGCCTATGTAGTATTGAGCAGGCCAGATGTGTGGCCAAAGCTAATGTCATGTGTTTCTTTAGACAGCAAACTAGTTGAGGCTGAGTCAACAGTGCCTCTGCTGGTTGCAGCCAAGTCATGCACAACCACTTCCACACTACCTAATATGGTCATCCTTCCTCTTTCCGGTCCTCAGCATGTCTTCTTACCTGAACTGGCATCTCTGCGGAATGCAGAAATGGTAATCTATTGGTTCAGTTCTACCGTGCTCAAAGTGCGTGTGTGCCCAAGCAAGGTCAGGGCGGCTCATCAACAACATAAAGACAACACGTCTGAATACGCCAAACCCATTAAGAAAGTTGCGGCGTCATCCGAACGGCCCACTTCATCCGCGTTGTCTCAGCACTTAACCCGACTGCAGCTTCAGCATCTGCACACATTGCTGGAATACCCAATGAGGCGGTGGAGGAGTAAATTGCTGTAATGAAGCCATTTCATTACGTACGGATGAGCAGTGCTGAATAAACAGGAAGAACAAAGGTGGTGGTGGCGGAGTGTGCTTCACGGAGCCATCTGTGGAAGTACTTTGGCGAGGAGTGCTTGTTGATGATGATGGCTGGCAGAGGGACAGAAATGACTTCTGGCTGATTGGGACGACAGTCACGTCCAACTTCCATTGTCAACAAACACAGATAAAGCGCAGCAGGGATGAAAGGTGGATCGTTGGATTCCATGACCAACTATTGCTACTGCTATGAGGAAGTTTGGAGCTAGCGAGGGATGGGCATAATTATCGATTACTTGGATAAGGGTCCAGTTCAGCTGGGTGAAACTGACTGATTGATTAATCACGCCTTGAAGGAACTGAAGCAAAATGAAGTGCGCTACTTGGCAGCAACCAGCAGAGATGCTGATGATTCGGTTCTGTCTAAAGAAGGATCAACATAATGTTAGCGATGGAAACTCCTCTGGTCTGCTCACGACAACGCTGGAGTAGTAACAGGAGTTCAGGACATTCAAAGAGATCCGTGATTGATCCAACTGATCATTAACCCCCCCCATAATTGAACTTCTGTCATATCCTCACCTGCTACGAACTAAACCATGGTAAATAAAAATTGGAATTCGCAACTTCAGGTATCAGAATTCCAGCCGTAGTTCATCAATAACAACAATTTAAAATTGAAAAAATACTTCAAGACACTCACAATAAAACGGATATACACAAGTTCAATAGCTAGTGTAGAATAAATATTGCAATGACCTGCATCTGTGAAGAATACAACTACAATTCAAGATACAATTGTAACCTCTTAACCCCTGATGTCGTAGGCTCCAGCATGCCCCCGCAACCCTAAAGAGGAGAAGCGGTATAGGAAATGGATGGATGGATGGGTTTAACCTGAATACCTCAGCCATGCCCACGATGAGCGTAGGTAAACTCCTAACCGCAACGGTGCGAACTGCAAGCCTCGCCGCGCATTCAACTGGTCCGCTGCTTGCTCTAACAAACCCGACAAATGAACTCATTTTTATTCATGTGTCACGCTGCACAGATGGACACACGCTAAAGACGAATGCAACTTCATCTCGCAAATGAGTGTGCTGATGCCAACGCTAATGCTTCACCCTACGTCGGCTCATTGTCATGCCAGAGTCACAATCTCCAGACATGTCGTAATGACTCCACCATGAAGTTCCATACAGATTTCCCCTCCTAGTTACAACTAATTGAGCGCTTTCAAAAGCCAAGTCAATGTCCTCATTAAGAACAAATGCTAGATTGGAAACTGTCAGTTTGTGTGTGTGCTTGTGCCTTAATTGCAGTAATGAACAACGGGCAGCTGGTCTCAGGTTTGCTGTCATTTTTTACACACCGATGGAAGCTTGATAGCACGCCAGTGTACGCCGTGCTGCTCGCTGTACCCCTGAACAGTCAGAATGAGCGACAAGTGAAGGAAATGTGCCTCTGATTCCCGATAATTAAGATATACAATAATGACCTATAAAGTCACTCATTATGCTAATGGAATTCCATGCACATTCATATAACTCCGAGTCTTTTCGTCTAGGGAGAAGTATTGTACAACTCTTCCAGAATGTGTTGCTTTTATAAGAGAGCTTCCACTTTGCACCTGTGGCATCTTTCTGTTGTGAAAAAGGCTTAATTAAATTAACATTAGGATTTTCAACCTGATAGCACACTTAATGGCAGCACACAGATGGGCTTTATTCCCAGTATATCCCATTTTAAGAGCGAGCAGTCATCGCAACTCTCGTTTTCCTGTCACTTAAACACAGCTCGGCGTCACGTAGCCGAAACGGGGACAGACAGTCGCCTCAGGCGCACCTGCTCTCGCCGTAATGACACCAATTCCCTTAATTGTAAAAATCGCAGTTAGATGCGAGCAGAGATCAGACACCATGTGTCTAACCAAGCTCAAGCGAGCGAGGGAAAAATCATTTCAAGCTTCCACCGTGTCCTATGCGATTATTCCATTGCCAAACTGAGGCCGGTTTAATTCAGTGTGGGTTTTAGTGAATGGGTTGTAGGTTTCAGCTGGACCTGAGATGAGCGGACGAAAGCGGCAGAGAGAATGACTGCTAATTGAATGGTGGATGGTGCAATTAGTGTTTGCTGTGAGCTGTTAAGTGGCAGGTGCCAAAGAAGCCGCCTGGTGTGTTTTTGCATTCAAAGTACCAACTAAAAACGTGAAGTTTGTTGAAAATTAACAATATGTTTTAAAACATGTAATTTTAAAAGTACAACAATCATTTTAAAATGCCTGTAGCAGTAGTAATGGTCCTACTAGTACTAATAGTTCTATATTTATTTGAGTATTTTTAAAAAAATTTTTACAATATGCCATTACTTTTGTGCTGTCATTGTTATTGTTTCTGACCAGTCCAGGGTGTACCCCGCCTCTTGCCCGAAGTCAGCTGGGATAGGCGCCAGCATACCCGTGACCCTCGTGAGGATAAGGGGCATAGAAGATGGACGGATGGATATTATTGTTTCTAATGTTTATTATGCTATTTTTAACATACAGTAGATGTGATGGTAATGTTTTTTTGTTGTTTTTTTTTTAAACAACGGTTAAACATTAAATGGGAACAAATACAAGAGTTGTGCACTTATGTAATGATAATAATGATAATAATAAAGAATAAATATAATCATAATCATAAATTATTATGAATATAAAAATCAGTATCATTATTATTATATTATATTATTATTATGTTCATATAGTTTAAGACCGGATGAACAGTGTCTCTGGTGGTGGCAGCCATTTTTTCCTCAATTGCATCCAAACACGATTAATCCATAATGAATCGGAAGTGGACTGTGTCCATTGGGAATGCTTCCACTGATAATACACATGCTAATCTTATGCTTCATTGAAAACATATTCAGGGCTTATTGTTTATTTATATGATTTTTAGATCCATGTCCCAGTGAGAGCACCAACTGAAAAGTGTTTATTAAGCACAAGTCGATGTGTTCGAAGACTCCAGCAAGAGAATAAGAGCAACACTAATTGCACTCAGCACCCTTACAATAAGGCCATTAAAAGATAAGGCACCTCAGTGTGTTCATTGTCATTTTAAAAGCAGTTTTGACTCACTCAGGTCAAAGTTTCCCAAGGAATCTTTCGCATATCTGTCAAGTATCACCAGTTGAAGCTTTATACATTTTTCTTGGCCTGGCTCCTTGTGTATCGGAATCATCACTCCACAGTGTTCGTCCAAGACCATTTTTAATTATGCATCAACTACCGATCAAAAGGCAATTAACAGGCAGAGCAGCTGGTTGACTCAGCACCTCTTTTAACCTTCCCTGGCCTTCATTTTCTGTTGAATGGATCATCATCCCAAAAAGACAATCTCGGTGTTTACATAGTGTCACATAGTGTAGACCGAACGGGCCGGCTGCCTCTGTAGCGGACAAACGATCCCGTTGGTAAACATGACCTGTTTGCCAAGGATCAGAGTGACAGGGTTCAATAATGACTCTGAAGTGCGGCGTTAGAAATGCAGACAAACAGGTCGGCGATGTCCATCCTGGCTTGCTGTGTTTTTTTCTGCTGTAAGCAATCCTACACGGCCTTTGTCAGCGTGACCTTATTTCACATTCACACGCTTACAACTGCTGGGTACATTGCCAAGTACTTAGCTAACAGACAAAGGAAGCACAGGTACGGGGCACAAGGGTGAGTTCAGAGTGGCTTCGAACATCTTATATTCCTGCAGTCACTTCACAATCATTTGTGCAGAAACATTCACCAGAAGTCATGGTCAGACTGCATGTCAACGTTCATCTTTAAAAGTATTCACATCCCAGCCTATAATTCAGATGACAATATAATTTTAGCTGAAAAACAACCCATCGGGCGTCCTGTTCAACTGTTCAATCATAAGGTCACCTTCCATCTTCCTGTCTGTCTGAAACAAGTAAACCACGCCATCTGTAGTAAAACTGAACTGCCCTTTTGAATGACGGCCCTTTTCACACAGAAATCACAGAATACCTGCAACGGAGCTGCAACAGTAGATCCAGCGTTTATCCACAGAACCCAGCCAAGCGGGGTATTGCCGCAAGTGTGCCCTTTCATAGAGCCACAAAGCATCCCGCAGTCAGATAATTAGATGCATGATGGTGATGATGTTGGAGTCTGGTGTGACATGTAAACTCCCGACGACTCTGATACTTGCTCAGGAGGTTTAAAAATTATCAGTGCCTTGTATACAGAATACTAAAAAGGTGGAAAAAAATGCCGGATTGTGCATGTAGTGTTAAAGAGGCTATAAACACTCTTGTATACACTTGCTACAAACACACCAAATTTGAGTGTTATCAAAATGAAAGGGTGGTTTCCGTTATGCACACAAAAAATATTGGACCATATGTTTAGTTGTGATTTATTGCCTTACTACCTTCCTTTTTACTGCGACAAAACACATGTTGTACACGATAGTTCCGTCTAGGAAATACAAACCATAAACTTTTGAAAGTCTTTGAGGACTTCCCAGAATGTGACCCATTTATGTCCCCTATAGAAAGCATCCTCCCTTCCCCTGGTTCACTTCCAGGCTTGCACAGAACAGACGACTGGAAAAAGAACGCTAGCTTTCACTTCCCTACTCCCAATCTGACTTTCAATTAAACTCCTTGGCTTGCCGGGGAGAAATTGAGCTCTTATGCAATCCTCTCCCAAACACCGAGCGGAAGAGGGAGGAAAAGGAGGGCACGTAAGAGAGAGAGAGACAGAGAGAGACGGGGGCCAGGAATGAGAGGTAGGCATGCGGGGTTATCCTCGCAAGTGCTGGGCACTGGCTGACCCAGTGAGTAGCTTTCCTTTGTCAGGATGTGGAGAGTGCGGGTGGGAAGCAGCGTGCTTCCGTCTGCATTCACACGCTGGCTTTAAGGACTTGTGTAGGTAGCCACACGATTTGAATCATACAGTGTTGGTAATAGTGCCAGACAGACGGGTAAACATTCACGGGCAGTTTACACAACGCAGGAAACAAATAAAAACAGTCGTTTTGGCTGCTCATCAGTTTTGGAAGCTGAAAACTTATTGCAGTGTTGCCAAAACGATACTCGTTCACAAAGAGCTGCAAAAACGCATAAACATTGTGATTTTCATCGTAGTTCTACGTACATGGGCACAAACCATCCTCTTGTCTTACCTACTTTTGTCTTCCAGCTTGTCCACACGGAAGCATTTTCAGGTCAAAACGCTAAAGTATTTTATAGTTTCAGCCTTTCATCCACACAGCGGCAGCGAGTATTTTTGAAAACTTCCAAAGTGGGAAAATCTGATAACGCCGGTTTGTCGTTGCCATGTGGACAAGCAAACCACTACTTTCGGAAAACGATGACATCACTGCCCCGTCACATGGCCAGAATTAAGGGATTGTTGTGTACTGCTGCCGAAAAGCCAACAATATATTTTCATTTTTAGAATATTTTCACTCTTTCACCTGATATTGTTTTTGTTTTATACTCCAAAGTGACTCACAGAAGTAATTCCACTTCGGCGTAACTCTTGACCAGCCTGAGAAGCGGAAGACTACGTACCTTGTGTGTGTGAGTTCTTTCTTCTTCTATTGTTTTGGTGTGTCATGTGGTTTGGTCTGTGGGTCTGTTTACAGCGCCACATGTAGGTGGGCCTTATGTTATCACATCGTTTTCACCCAGTAATACGTTCCCATGTGGACGTGACTATACTGATCCGACTCCGCAGGGATGCGATTTTTTTTTTCTCAACCCGCCAAAATACAAACAAAGAAAAAAACGGGACCGTTCCGCTGTGGGAACTTTCACTTTTAGACCCATGCACCTTCAGAAGTTTGTCTTTGCTGTGCTCAAAACGTTGTTGTTGTGGTTCCGTGTAAACATTGATGTCAGGTCTAGGCAAGAGTTCTGACACTAAATACTGCAACTCTTGTTGAAAATACTCTACACGTTAACAAAAAAAAGGGAATCAAAATGGTACGACAAACATCTGAAGCCTGAAAATGCAGAACTACAAAAATGGGAAACAGAATGCAACGTTTTTGAAAACAATGTTATTGTTTCACTCTCATCTTTTCAAACTTTTCACAGAAAAATGTACGACATTTGACTACATTTCTTTTATCGGGCTAAGCGCGGTTCAGAGCAATGTTTTGTTTAGAAAACAATAATAAAGGGAGGATTTCTTTCTGAATGTTCTCAACTCCTGTTTCCATGCCAGTGTCTCACTGAGAATTACTGCATAATGCTACCTGGGGGAAATTCTACAGTGGGAATGTAGCGCAACTTCCAACAGATGACTTCACGCAGCCTTCTTTTGACAGCAAACTAATTGAGACTGAATCAACAGCGCCTCTGCTGGCTGCAGTCAAGTAGTGCACTCCATTTTATCTCTTACCTTCCAGAGATTTCAACAATTCTACACAATTCAGCAGTACCTTAAAGAGGTCATCCATCCCAATGTTCTTTTTTTGTGTGTGTGTGTAGGTATGCGCTAGGACTTCAACGCCAAAAAAACAAAAAAAACAATGGCAGACCATAGCGCTGTTGTTGCATTTGTGCCAATAATGTATTTTCAATCGTTTGTGCAGGTCTGTGTGAACAGGAATCATTTTTACCACATTGTCGTTTGTATATGAAACTTTGCCACCTGCCCCCAGAGCTCATCAGGTCTACAGCATATACATTGCAGACGTTGCAGCTTCCAAGGAAGGGGGGGCTGTGAGGCTCGTGGAGATGGAGGAAAGGGTGAAATGGGGTCTGGCTGGAAGTGCAAAGAAACGTTGATAAATTGAGGGACAATAACATAACACCCAGGGGGAAAACAGCAACAAGGTAATGAGAAAAGGATCACACGGGTGTGCCACAAGGTTCCCAAAAAGTAAAACTGCCGTGCTGGCTGTGCATAAGCACCCCCTTCCTCCTTCTCCAGCCCCCCCTGCAAGGCTTCTGTCTGCATCCGAAGAATGTACAGCCGCTGGTGCAAGTATGGAAATACTAGGTCATGCTAGTCTGCTGCTGCGGGTGGGATTTTTCTGCTTGGCACCCGAGAACTCCGATAAACCCCCAAAGGGTCCAATTACTCAAGCTGAAACCCGTATTACTGCAATATGCTGATCAGTGTTATCGGATATCGGCTCGCAAGCGACAAGTAGATTTATTTGTGTAAATCCTGCCATAAATCATCGATGGAAAAAAGCTACATATGAGTCGTAAAACATGTCTGTGAGGTACATTTCCTCGCATCAGTCGTTACGAGATGTAAACATTTTACGACTGATAAGATGCCATTCGCATACTGTTTGCCTGCAGGAGTCAACATTAGCGCTACCTGCATGCATAAATGTAATATTCCCAGGAATCCCGGTGGACCTCTAGTTAACAGACAAGCTGCCTGTAAAATTCATTGCATCTTTAAAGTAATGAGGCTCTGCGTGCTTTGCCTTGGGATGTGCTTGCATGGAGTGCCAAGAAACCCAAATTCTAAGTTTCAAGGCTAAATAAAAGCACTTTGAAATGTGTTTTTTTTTTTTAATTCATGTCTCGATTTACTCATCTAGTCATATGTGCATCATGCAAATTTTACTCCAGCCATCCCGAGGGGATGCCGAGGTGTTCTCTGCTGAAAATGAATAGCCTGAAAAGTCTTGTTAGCGCCGGTTGCCAAACTTTCTTCATGTATGTACTGGGAGTTAGAGATGAGGCCGAGCCGATTCAGTATCTGGGCCGATACCAGATAATTCACCTATCGGAAATTTCTGCGGAGATTTCCGATCCATGAGCCATGTCTGTGCTTTCGTGTTGTCAGCAGACGTAGCTAGAAGAATATCAGCAAACTTGGCCAAAAGAGTATCAGCGAATGTAGCTGTCACCACACACGCACCGCAGGCGTCCTCAAACACAAGCGCAGTGCCCGGCCCGTTCACGGCCACACAAAACAGTCGGGACGTCAAAAACGCCACACAAAACCTGTGTGTCACTATATCAATACTTGCTTGTAGAAAGTAGCTTATTATAGTCTCATATCAAATCAACAATAATGGTAATGTAGAGCTTCGGAAGTCATGTGCGATGTTAAGAGTTCTGTGTTGTCCGACCATCTGTGAAGCCGTGAATGTGTCATTCTTATAACGTCTGTGGACTCTACTATAATAATAACAATATTTTTAAAGCAAACAGCTGTGGTATCGCAATAGTATTGGGAGCAGATCCTAACCCCGCCTCTCACCCAAAGTCTGCAGGGATAGGCTACAGCTTACCCGTGTCTCTAATGAGGACAAGCAGTATAGACAATGCATGGACGGATGGATCGGTGGGATCGGTGCAGCCCTACTAGGAGTGCAAATAGAGTTCAATCATGTTGCAGCTGTACAATTGGCCAGAATTCAAACTAATGGCCGCAATAAGCGACGCCACGCAAGGCTGCAGCATATCTTGCAACACTTTCGCCTATCCTCCAGCCATTCCACATGTCTTTCTCTGTATTAATGTCATGACCCAAAGCTGAATACTTGGTAAGACCGCAGCATGACTCAACAGTTAAAAGCTTATAACTTTGTGCAGCATGACATTCCTTCACTTGGAACAAAAACTTGTTTCCTACCTAAAATAGCGTTTGCGGCAGAATCCCAAACGCGACGGCCTGGGAGCTCACCGATTCTCATCTTAACCAGCTTTCTACTTCAAACTAGCCCAGAGCATGCCAGTGGCCACATGTCAATACAGCCATTTTTGGAATATTCATGACTTTCATCTCAGCCATTCAAGACGTTTGGCAAGTTTAATCCATACTTGTTTGCCCTTACAGATGACTTTTGGTTGAGCAATTGTTTTGTTCTGACAGAGAAAGACCACTACGGGACAACAAACACACGCCAACGCTTTTCTCTGGTTCGGAAATGATGCGCCTGGTGCGAGTCTAACTATAGAGATTTTACTGCTGTAGTGTTTTGTTGTGGTGAATGCAGTCTCTTAACAAAATGTGCTGTAGTTATACTCTTGGGAATTCAATGACCCAAACAAGGACATATAATCCAAAACTAGAAAATACCACAACACAATAGTTGTTATAGTGTATCCGGAATTCAAACTATCTGGAGGACAGCAATGGCCATATGTTCCATTTCCTTAGACAAATACACGTTGGAAGCTATATCAACCTCTTCGACACAGACACTCCACGTAATTGCTGCATCAGAGTTGTGAAACAGAAGAGCTGGCCTTTGCCTTTCACACAGAACCCAGTGAAGTGGGATATTGCCATAACTGTGTGCGCTTTCATACAGCGACACAGCACTCCACAATCATGTTAATGAAATGCATGAAGACGTCAGCAACAGCCTCTGGTGTGACACACAACACTTGATAGGCAGCATCAATGGCTTTCAAACCAAAAGCGATAGAAAAAAGTTTTTTTTGTTTTTTTTTTTAAAAGATGTTAAACTTTACACCTCTGTCTCGATATTGCAGCTTTCCCTATCACACAAGCACTCAGAAGGCAAAATATTGCCCCGCACTCCCACACTTTGTCAGTGCTGTTCATACGGACCAGCAACACGAAAAAAGCAGGAAAAATGTAGACTTCTACATGCTGTGTAAAAGGGGCTGCAGGTACCCTTCTCTGAAAGCATGTTAAAAAACCAAGCCAGAGAAAACCCCAAAAAACACTTGTAGTGTTCATTTCATTTATGTTCACAGAGATGAACTATCAAGATATGTCCACGTGTCCGTGGACGTCATTCACGATGATAACATTCGATAAGAGGTTATGTTATTATTATTATTATTATTATTATTATTATTATTAGGGGGTTATATTAATATCAGGAGATTAAAACGTGACGAGATTTCTTGTTTGGAGAAAAGCTGTATCGTGAGAACACAGCAGCCAGAAGCCAATCAGACTGAACTATGGCACCGCAACATCATTGAATGATAATACAGTAATATGGAAGTAGCAGTGTGCAAGGCATTATTGGAAGTGCACGTTGAGTACTTTAGGCACACCTGGCAATCCGTTAAACCGCTGCTTGCTACTTGTTGATGTCCAAGCAGAAGCTGTAGTAATTCTATATTTGATCAACTTTACTTAAAGATTTGTCAGATCAACTCACGTAGATGTTTGGACTTGTTTGCACCCTTAATCACTGAGCAGTTCTATTGATGCTCATTGCATTTGGCTAAGCTCCAGCTTTCAAGCACGAGCGATTACCGTTTCAGTTTCATAACACACCTCATGCATAGCAGAGATCTGTGCTGACAATTCAGCGATATGGTCGCTATATTTAGCAAGTAAGGGTGTTTATGCGTTTCTTTCAATTACTCGCTAATTAAATACAAGCCATCAACAAAGGTGAAGCATCCACCGAGCAGGTGCGCGGGAGTGAGCCCCACTTCCGTAACGCTGTGCAATGCACGACTCAAAGCTGTACAAAAAAAATCTCCACAATGCAACCCGGCACCTGACCAATATCACCAAGAAGGGAGAGCTTGGACACACTCACCTTCTTCGGCTGTTCGAAGTGTGGCGCAGGGGCCATCTGTGGAAAGTGGCTCATTGCAGAAATAAAATAAACAAAAACCCAGCAAAAGTGGAAAATAAAGCAAAAAGGCATAACGTAACTAGAAAAAGCTGAAATGTTGATGCTAATAACTGATAAAAACATATTGATCTGTCTTTAAATACATGTATAATGTTGTTAAAGAAACTGTTGGTTTTTTTT
Organism: Dunckerocampus dactyliophorus; assembly: GCF_027744805.1. Taxonomy (NCBI): domain Eukaryota; kingdom Metazoa; phylum Chordata; class Actinopteri; order Syngnathiformes; family Syngnathidae; genus Dunckerocampus; species Dunckerocampus dactyliophorus. Next base: position 5,441,086 of record NC_072821.1, on the reverse strand, counting down.
ATAATTATAACCATCAAAGGACAACTGGACAGCTCTGTCGTAAATAGACAAAGACAAGTAGACAAGAGAAAAACAGCGAGCTGTATTATTATTATTATTATTGTTATTATTAAATATTATCATAACAGTGGTTTATTTCGTCTCAAAAAATGTTGTCAATATATTTGAGCGTCAATTTGTGGAACATTAAACATTTCAAAACACACCTGCATTGTTTTTTGAATGGTTTAAATAAAAAAGTTTGTTTGTCCAGTCATATCTTTTCCATTGTACTTTTCTTAAAATGAATGTTAAAATCTCATCTCGTGGACCCAATTTGTGCATTGTCTTGTCCTAATTATTATTATTATTATTATTATTTTTATTTTAATGATGTTGCTACAATCGTGTGCCCTTTCACACAGCAACACGGCATCCAGCAATCAGACATAAAATACTTGTCGCACTGTTACTTCTGTGCCAGACATTGCGGAATTCCTTTACACACAAGTTCCAGTCCTCATACTACATTGGAAGGCGGAAAATGATCAGGTTGACCTAGTCAGAGTCTGTGCCATTTTTACAGAACAGCGACACTGAAAAAAAGGCAAAAAACATGCCGGCTTTACAGGCAACATCAAACGAGCTGCAGATTAACAAAAATACTACCCATGCAACAAGTATTGTCTTCAACAACCCAAAGTTTGTTTCATTATTCCCAAAAGATGTCCCATTCATTGCCCGTCCAGCACAGAATGCAAAATACTGGCCGGTACATACAGTAAATGACAGTTTGCCATGTATTATTTTGTGTCCAATACCACAAGGAGTCATTTGAATTGTTATTCACTGCTCCATTCATTTTTTTCCCTTCCATTTTACTGATTCCAATCTTAAAAAGGTAGCCAGCAGACACAATAGCACCGTTGATTAACCGGCCTGGAAGAACACATAGAGGGCATCCTGTGGGGCTTCACTGAATGGCCCAGCTGTTCCAGAAGGACAGAAAGCGCCTCACTACAGTGCTGCTTCTTACAAGAGCGTTCCTTTCAAAAGGTAACCAACAGGTTCCAACACACTGCAGAGACCATATGCTTTCATCCCAGCCGAGCCTCTACTCCCCCATCAGTCTTTCTCCTCAGGACACCAGTCAACATAAGGCATGGCCCAGCCTGACCTGGCACGGCTCCCCCGCGGGTGGCCTTGGTGGCCCTGGGGAGACTGTGAAGGGCTTGATAACCCCTGCCTGGATGCCCCGCCAGTCAGCCTGCTGACACTGACATGTGGGTTTGCTGACGTTGGTGGGGGGGCCGCGGTGAAGCAATGTGGCAGGACATCTGCGGACTCGGTTGCTTTGCGGGGGTAACATTAGTGAGAGCAAAGACAGGTGCGAGCAGACAAGAGGATAAGGACATAATGGCGTAACTGAGGGAAATCGGTTAATAATTTACTCGTGCTACCGACTCTCCAGTTTTTGAGTGACAGACCTTCAGTGTCTTCACTCTGCTAGGAAAGACTCCATTCTCCCTGAGCACAACAGTGAAAGGTAGACTCAAGCATCACCTTGACAGTCCCTGGTGAAAAACAGATGAATGCCAAAATGAAGCTAAGTTGACTTTAGCTAACACAGACACATACCCTACTGTACATACTGTATGGTCATGCGGGTGTACACATGACTGCAAACAGTTTAGCATACTTGAGACTACAAGGTCCATGTTAAAAGTACATTACAAAGAAAATATGGTCCAGGCGTGGAACAAGTACCCAATACACAAAGGAAAATACTGCAGAAAGTGGTACGCATAAACAGGAATGGTTCGCTACATTTTATTGTTTGTTATGTGTACTCTTTTCAACCTGACGTGACAATTACCTACGCTCAAATGCTACTTACAGGACCGCCTCACAGTATCTAATTGTTTTACTTTTCTGAGAGTCGACTGTTTATCACAAATGACTAGTCTCTGTAATTGACCTGTTGTCTGGCGAGAACAACACAAATACACTCTTTCTCTGCCACAAGTGCTTCGCCCTAATGAGCTCTGAGGCCTGATAATGATATTAAGGTCTGCAGAGAATGAGAAAGCAGCGAGTGAGAGGAGAAAGAAAAAAAACAAACATCGAACAGGCGTCCTTACGTTGTCACTAGTCATTACGACAAGCACAAAGCTGATGGACGTGTCTGGCTAATGAAAGCCATGCATGTCCACTTGCTTTTTTTTCCCCCCACAGTATTCCATAAAAACTCAAAACATGTGGAATTGATTGTTGACTCATTGCGTCATAAGGCAATTGAAGCAAAATGGGGTGCACTACTCGGCTGCAGCCAGCAGAGGTGCTGTTGATTCAGTCTCATCGAGACAAAGTTGAGCACCATCGCATATGTCCACTTTGGAGTTAGCATTATTGTGCTTAGGACAACAGCAGCATTGCAACAGGAGTTCAAAACGTTCAGAGATACTTCATTTTCTGTCATTTAAACCTTTAGCTTGAAGTCGTAGAAGATCATATATAACAGGAAGTAGGTCTCAGCTTCAACTGTTCTATTAAAAATAACTGAGCCGAATGGAGTGAGGTTCCCCAGCACGAAGAGCAGGTCTTTTCAGCGACAGTACTTCTTTTACATGTTGATATACTCGTATTATTTAATTTTAGCATGTATTGGCTGCAGCTCCTAATTAGTTTGCATTTAATTTGTGAAGAGGTTTAGCTCTGAACTTCAGGTTATTTGTTTATTTTTTTTAAATAAAAAGGTAGCTAGCAGTCCTAGGGACAGATTTTTTTGTGTTGCAGTCACCAGCATTGTTCAAGTGAATACTGACGCTAACAGCCGTACCAAATTTGAAGAAACTTTATGAGTCTAGTCCTCCCTGCCTCTCACAACTCCCCCACCCACTTATTTTATTTTATTTTTTTTTTACATTAATATTAGCACTATTCATATGCTAATGCCTCATTTAGTCAGTTTATTTTTACCGCTGTTCATATTAACTTAAAACCATAAAGAAAGTGCATATACAACGATTGGTTATTCATTGTGGCAACATTTAAGTGCAAGCTAAAGAAGAGTAAGGCTTTTGGGACAATGTACGGCATTCATTTAACTCGCTCATCTTTAAGTTGGCCGTGCTTGCGTGTGAAACATAATGAACGAATAAGCAATCGCTCTTTTGAATAACCAAAAAGCCGACCTTCACCATCACCTAGTAACATGATCTCGGTGTATTTTTAGCACAGCAGCTAAGCGCTTTGAGTGTTGGCAAGTCACAGGAAGTGTTGCCAAGATCGTAAAGAAAAAGAAACCTCAGAATTATTAGAGGTTGTGAAAGCGCACGTAATGTGTGTGTAAACCCGCTTGCTTAGTCAGTGACTGAGAAGTGACAAGTGCACCGTGTTAATTTGCGGCGAATGAATGAATGAATGAGAGGAACATGAAGAGCCGGTTACACGAGGACAAAACCACAAACGATTAATGCTGGCAGCGGAAGTGCTTTCCGAATGAAAGCAGCGGTGATGCAAACATCCCACCCGGCTTGAATAGTTTGTTTATTTTTTAAGCAGGGTTTCAGACTCCACAGGGGTAGCGTTGCAATATCGTGGGGCAGTATTCAAAAGAGAAGTCTTGAAATCGAATATGTAATATGAAGTCGTTTTCAGCAGCTTCATCTGTTCCTTTATAAACTCCAGATCACTGAGCTGGTTCTGCGCTAAAGCAAAGGTCACTTAAAATGGGCTTGCTGGTAAGCTCCATTGACCCACTCCAAGGAGCCAGACTGTGGGCTCCTGTCTGGCCAAGGCCTCCTTAATCACCACAAAGTCAATACAGAGCACAAGTCAATTATCCATGGAAGGGGGGGGGGGGGGGGGGGGGGGGCGCCAGGAGATGCACAAGGTTCTCCTATCCGGACCGCCAATCTTTCTGACAGCCAAATCATATGCGCCTTATTGGATTGGACGACCTTTTATATTTTTTTTTTAAACATTAATAATTCACTCTATCCATTTCCACATCCCATCTTACTCTGTGCCACAGGGAGCGAGACCACACAGCTGGTGCAACGCATCTGGTGAGAAAATGCAATGCCGGAATGGAAATGAATTCTCACTGGTGATAACATTCCTGCGTCAACAATTTCCATCTTGCCCTGGCTGCCACACACTGTCAATCTCCCAAGTGGGGATGCAGTGGGGGAAATACCCCAATAAAAACAGTAGAATCACAGATGGTCTTGACAATACTCTGCAACTTTCACAAGAAAACTTTCAGATGAATGTGAATTAGACTTAGAAGTTAGACTTATTTTACGCAGGACAATCAGAGAAAATACCCTATTCCATTAACTGTAATGATAATCTACAGTATCAATCCCTCTTTTAAGATTAAGCAGTCCTTTTATTGGAGCCAGCCTGAGGCAATAATCATGCTGTCTCGTCAGCGTCTTGATATGCCACACCTCTGAGGTGAATGGATTCGCTCTGCAAAGGAGAAGTGCTCACTAAAACAGACTTTGACAGATTTGCGAAAAATATTTGCACGAAAAATGCCTTTGTGTACCCATTTTTTATCTTTGAGTTCAACTCATTAAAGATGGGGGCCAAAGTGTTATCAACGTAGGCCTAAAGCATTTAACGCATTAACTCTACAGTCACAGAAATGTACTTGTTTGTGCCTTTTATACAGAACCTCGCAAAACAGAATACTTTTGCAAGTGTGTGAGCATCTGGAGGAGTGACGTATGAAAAATAGCAGCAATTGCTTTGAACATGAATTCATTCATTTTCTATGCCGCTTGTCCTCACGAGGGTCGCGGAGTTATGCTGGAGCCTATCCCAGCCGACTTTGACCGAGAGGCAGGGTACACCCTGGACTGGTCGGCAGCTGATCGCAGAGCACATATAAACAAACAACCATTCACACTCGCATTCATACCATGCTAACCACTAGGCCACCGTGCGGGCTGCTTTCAACACAAGAAAGCAAAAGAAATGAGACTCAGGTGTTAAACTTCACACTCCGGTCCTGGCAACGCACACATCCCAACCTCTGCTACACTAGCCTCTGAAGGCCGGACATTTCCAGATTGACTTGGCTCTCCCATTACATGTCAATGCCGTTTACACGGAACAGCAATAGGATCGCAGAAAAAGACGGCTTTTCCAGGAGGGGTGAACGGAGCTACAGCAGCCAGCTGGCAGTGCGATTTAGGCCCAACAACTGCTTTGCTGCCTAAACGGGCTGCGGTCAAAGTGAAGTAATCATAAAGCAATCAAGACAAGGTTTTCGTGGCACCATTTCAAACATCATTGTACATAAATATGACTATAGCATGTTAGCATGTCCGCCACACAGTCAGGATATGTGGAGTTTGCGTGTTCTCCCCGTCCGTGTGTGGGTTTTCTCCGGGTACTCTGGTTTCCTCTCACATTCCAAAAACATGCATGTTAGGTTCATTGGAGACTCCAAATTGTCCATAGGTATGAATGTGAGTGAGCGCGTGGCTGGTGACCCGTCCAGGGTCTACACCGCCTCTCGATCAAAGTCAGCTGGGATAGGCCCCAGCATACCCCAGCAACCCTAATTAGGATAAGCGGCACAGAAAATGTGTGGATGGATGGATCACTATAAATGACGACATATTATAGATATGTATATATATGTACTGTATATGCCTCCAACACAATAAGTGACAAATTGATCAAGCCTGGCAAAGTTAGCACAAAGAGTGAGTATTTTCAGGTGTGGGACTTCTTCTACAAATGACTGCTCAAAATCTTCAATTTTCACACATACAAGCTGCAGGTTGTATTTAATTTGAGAAGAGGTTTTTTTGTGAGTGACACAAGGCAGTTGGTGACGTTTAGAATAAAAATTCAACTACTTAAGACTTAACCGTGACAAAACATCAGAAAATAATGTTTCATAATACAGCAATATCGCCCAAAGCTACTTTATTGCTGATGCAATCCTCCATTGTCTTTACTCCACCATCTGATCTGCTCACTTTCATCTTTTGTTTCCTCCACACCCGCATCTCGTCACCCCTCTCTCTCCTCGTCCCCGTCCCATTTTGTTCCTGCCGGCGGTATTGCGCTGATAATGAAGAGGCTCGGTTCCCTGTGAGCTGCCGGCCCTACCTAATGAGGGTCTCTCAGCCACAACACCGCATATCAAATTAACAGACTGCTCCATCCGATTACAACCAGAACCCAACAGCCAGCCCCCCGCCCCTCCCACAGTAGGACCAGCGCCTCACCTCAACGCACCAGAAATCCCATTCCGTGATTGATGATTGATAAGATGTGACAGAAGCAAAGACAGTAGGGCTGGAGGCACAGAGGGAGGAAAACAGTCATGAGAGCAAGCTTTGCGGGGGGATAAAATTAAAGATGTCCATACTTTTTTCTGCAATGAGTAATTATCCTCTTGATGGAATAAGTAATGAAGGGAAAAGGTCACACAGAGCTGCTATCCAGAGGCTTCTATTCATCGACGAGGCCGCCAAACATTTAGAATATGCACACAAAGATCAGCAGATAATTCAAGCTACCACATCCAAAACACGGCATTGACTGCTTATGTGAACATTACTTAAGTTTCACAGGATTTGCTGAAGTCTTGACGGCGGTTGGGGGGGGATTTTGCCCATGAAGACATACTGTATGTCTTTCTCTGCTCTCTGTTCTGCGCGTTCTAAAGACATAAAAACCAATAAAAAGAGACAGCTCATTACTGCAGGTATGAGACTTACTTATTGCCCTATAAAGTCGTCTGAAAAAGTCTCCAAAAAAGCCAACAACGCTCCATTTATAGTGTGACGTGCATATTAACCAAGCTACAAGCAGGGGTGTCAAAGTCGTGCCATGGAGGGCCAAGACAATGCAGGTTTTCTTTCCAGCCGGTCACTAAAGCAGGGGATTTTAATGATCAACACCTCCTTCAACTTGAGAGAGGGAGCTCATCAATTAAATCGTCTGCTGAAGGAACTGGTTGGAGAGAAAACATGCAGTGCTCGGCCCCCCATGGCACGAGGCTGACACATGTGAGCTACAGCGACATTGTTATTATTCTTCTTATTATTAACGTTGCTACGCCCATCGAACTACGTTACTGGCGCACTGACACTTGGCCATATCACACCGAGTAGCTACTAGCCAGAAAGCGACGAGTTTCACCACAGATTCGGCCGCAGCGCGTCATCGCCGAGCTCACAAGGCCTCTACGACTACCAAAAGGTAAGGCTACATATTGGAGACGCCGGTAGTGGTGTGTTTTTATTTTTGAGTGCCGAGAAAGAAAGGTCCGGTTACTACATGTTTATAGCATGTATATACAGTAAAAGTATGTATATAAAACCATAAAACATTTGTGGGGGTGTTTTAATAGCAATCTTTGTAGGCGGCATAGGTGGATCCTTAAAGAGACAGCTCGAGCTGTCTCTTTTTACCTGTTTTTATATCTTTAGAACGCACAGAAAAGAGAGAAACTTATGTGTTCATGTCTCACATAAGGACTATGAATGACGGGCACATTTTTTTAAAAGTGGAGTTTTCCTTTAACAGCATTGGACTAACCATATGAAAACGAAAAAAAACATCAGCATTCTTTTGGAATAAGTGTCACAAAAAAGATTTTGGTCAAGAATTTTGGTCAAATCATGAACTGTGTGCTCGCTGAACTGAGCTCCTTTGAGGTATGTTGACATATTGCTTGTCACGGTAAAAAAAAAAACTAAACAAACAAAAAAAACAACTGAAAATCCTCGCTGAATGGAGGAACAAAAAGTTTGAAGGCACATTCCAAAATCCAACTTTAAAAGGCTCCACTGTATATTGAATTAACACTATATTGCTTGGATGGGGTTACATGGAGGAATGCATCGTGCAACCATCCACCTGTCTAATTGGTTCTTGAGACTTGAGAAGACACACTTGACTTGCTCTGATAAGGTCGTAATCTCGCGTCTTTATGGCGTCGGTTTACTGTTCTAATTAATTCGCTGCCTTAAGTTAATTTGACTCAGTGTCCAATTTACATTCGACTGATACAACAATCAATTACAGAGTACCCGTTGTTTAGCGATGTATACAGGCACAGAAGGAGGAAAAGGGTAAATGTTTAAATCAGGCAATAATAATGGCTGGATTGCCCTAGGAGGAGAGATAATGGTGCGTGCCTTTTGCCAACGAAGGTCATCCTTGGGTAAATGTCACAAATAAATTGGCTCCCAGAGAGGGCAAAAGAGAGAGGAAAAACCAGGGGTTACTTTATATAAGACAACAAAGCTCCTATAAAGAGCTTAGTGCATAGTCTATCAGAGTGAAAACAGCAATCCCAGACTGCTGCCTCCAGGGTAAAATGATGGAAAGCGAGCGGCGAGGCAAACATGCACACATACACAGGAGAAAGAAAGGAAAGTAAATCTAATAAATGTGACCGGGAGACGAACATGGCGAGTGAGGATTGGGTGAAACCAAGTGCAAGAGATGATAAGAGTAGAGCGAGATGCTGGAGAGGCTGACAATGCGGACAACAGACTGAAGAGAATACAGTAGACAGAATAATAGACGGCAATAAGCAGGTTAGTTTAAGACGATGGCTTCATTAAGCTCAATGTCAACAGGTGTTCTTTCTTTGGTTACATTAGTCAACGCTGCCGCATCACTTAAATGCCACACTGCTCCACAGCACACGACCCACGCACTTCACAAAAATCACACAGGTATCTCGATGCCTTCTGTAACAGTGAGACATCTATTTCCAGACATCATAGCATGTTAAAAACTAAAAATGTCTCACTCCCATCTTTCTGTCTTGTTTTTAACCGTGTCTTCCTTTTATACAACTGCACGCAGAGTTTAACACGTCTTTGTTTGAGGTAATACAGTACATCAGCCCCCGCTATGCTATCACAACAACAAAAAAACAAATAAAAACTCAATATTTCTTGTTCTATTGGTAGAATATTTTAAGAAGTCAACATTTGTCCCTCGCCACGTTGCGCTTCAAATTTCCCAGCTTCACTCCAGGACAGTTTTTAACTAATGAATTATGCTGTTTCGCGGGTTGAAAATGGCCTATTAGTAAAATAAAGTGTGCATATTTAACTCTTTCACTGGCAAAGACGTCTATTGACGTCTTTTGCTTTTTTTCCACGGGAGCTACAGATGAATTTCTGACTTGTAGGCAATGTATTTCTGTCGCAGTAGGGGGCAACAGTTCTCTTTTCCTCCAACCAGCAGCGACAGATTGTCTATGAAGAAGACGGACTGTAGGTTGAGAGAGAAAAATGGCGAAACACATGCAGAAATCGAGCGGAGACAAAACATACAGGCAGCTAACGCTGTCACTGAGCTTGTCTGGCGGTGGTTTTGCCTTCAGTAGTGACGTGATCGCGAAAGATAGCGGTGACGTGGGTGATGTAGGTGACGTAGACACAAATGCAGTTGCAATGGCAGCCGAAGCAACAAGCTAGTGGTTAGCGTTGCTGAGCCGAGTGGCGCGACACCGGAGCCTGACACCGGAAGCAGTTCAGAGTCTGGTGACTCAGAACCCGACCCTGATTCTTCTGACGAGTGGCTGCCGTCTGGATCGGTAAACAGCAAGGATCCATTCCCATGTCCACCAGATCCCACAGTCACTCTACTTGAATTTGCTTCTCTGCAGAAAAAGCTGATTTTCTTTGTTTTTTGGTCAAAATCAGGTGTTTTTGCTGAAACTACCCTATGTTCTACTGCCAATATCTACAGACCCAAAAAGGCTAGAAACAAACTTTTTTTCCTGATGAAAGAAGAGAGTCTAAAGTTTCTTTAGGTAGGTTTAATGTTTATGTAGTCCTAAAACTCAATATTCTGTGGGTCTTGAAAGTTCAGCAAAAATTCCCAAAATCTACGGAGCTCTCTGCTCTGAACATGGCTGGCAGTCAATGAGTTAAGCAAATTTTGATGTATTTGTTTGCCTAATTGAAGCATTTTCAAGCATAAGAATGGCTAAAGGAACTATAATAGAAATATAAAATATATAAAAAGAGAAATATGAGGACGTATTCAAATTGTGATACACAGTATTTTACACTGGTGACTAGGTGAGTAGGTGAAACATACAAGCCCCTCGGCCTGTCACGATAATCGATAAAACGATTAATCGAACGATAGAAAAAATGAGGTCGATAATTTTGACGCCTCGATAAATTGACATGCGCGACATGTACGTACATTTCCTCGTCTTACTGGAGCACAGAGGCTGGATGACAAGAGGGTTCACTCTGCTTGTGTCTGAGTGCATTGATCGTATAGTCAAATTAAGGGAAAGAGTGAGCCTCCCGTCAGCTATTCAGCGTCTTTGTCACAGTACGTGGAGGCGGGGGATAGCTGCATAGTGATTGGAGCTAGCAGTTAGCAAGCAAACGCTAATATAAATGAAAGCACAAAAGCAATAGTTTGTAAGCCGAATGCCACAGTCCCAGTGTGGATGTGCTGTGGGGCATTCGTCCCGGCGGTTGGCGCTTTCTGGGGCCTTTGATCGGCGAAGTGAATGTATAGTGCCGGACGGTGCGAGCTCGCGATACCCAGGGTATGTGAAGCGGTGACGCCCCGCGATTGCTAATATGGAATAGTAGGCATCGCGTCAGGGTGCTCAACTTGCCGTTTAGTCACATTTTCTGTCTGCTTTTGACATTTTGTTTTCCTTCTCTTTTTGTTACCTTCCTCTCACCTCTTCAACCTTCCGGCGCCTTCAAACATTTGCTTCCTTCTTCCTTCTTCCCACTCCTGTGGGTGACGTAAGCGCGTTGGTGACGTAAGCGATTTGAATCAGAAAAAAAAATCGATTATTTTTCGTAATCGAGGTATTGGAATTATTCGAGGAATCGTTGCATTTCAGATGTGTAGCAAAGCCTCTTTACAAAACTTTCCTTGGTGGTGGCGATGCACACATTGTTTTACACAATTTTACACACATTTAAAAAAAAAAAAACTTTCGTTTTAATGAATATACATTTGTATCATCACTAGTAGAAGTTAATTTTTAGGCGGGACTGTACTTTATTATCAGTTTGTGCGCATGATTCCGCACTAGACATGAAAAGTTCTATTTATTGATGATCCGTGATCAAATTCTGAGACAGCTTGTATTACAGTTTCAAAAGTTAATCATCGCTATCATCGCTGGCATCTGGAAGTACGGTGCACAATCCACAGCTGTAAGACGCAAGTCCGCCCAGAGTAGTTTTTGCCTGCTTCCTCCTCCGTACATACTGTCCAATGTACAAGGTGCTAGGTAATTAGTTTTGCATAGTGGAAGGCTAACCAAGTGATGGCAATCAATACATTGTTGTCCCTATGGAGACGTATATTTTCCCAAACAAATTTGAACAATATCGCGATAACCGTGATAATTTGGTCGCGATAATGAAATTCTCATAGCGCTTCATCTGCATTCTACACCACGCCGTAGACGAATGCAACCTAGCGCTGCTGTTTAGGCCGCTTGTATTCACAGTGAACATAACATTAGTTTCTGATAGATGCGATGCAAGCCAACGCATGATTTATCAAATATCAAACTGTCAACATCTTAGCAGCTGTATGGATGGCGCTGTGACGATGAATCACTTCATCAAGTCGACTATTGTATAACCCGCTAGCTAAACACACATATACATACATATATAAACACAACAGCACTGTTCTAGCAGCCAAACGAGGAGGAAGCTTGTGCACTGGCCAGCACGTTCCTCCTTCTGTGCTAGCCTGTGCCAAGCCAAGGATGGATAGAATGACCCCTCTCCATGCCTTACAGCCCATGAAGGGGGGAGGAGGGGATTGGACAGCCGCTTTGGCACAGGTCACAGTGGTTAGAGTCATTCATTTTAAAGGCAAGATTAATGATACCATTACTCCACGTCTGGGGTGCGAGGATTCATTTAGCCGCGACATACCCTCACCACGCAGATAGGAGGTTGACACAGCTGTTGTGCTCACACATACGTGCATTCCTGCAGGTCATTGGATATGTCAAGTATCCATTTGCCCTCAAGTGCCCACAAGTCGGAGCTTGTGTCTTGCTTACAGGCTGGTACTTGACGGAGGTTATTGTTGCCAGCAAAAAAGAGAAAAAGAGCGAGCGGACACACTTATTACCAGTGTAAGAGCAGATGGCTGGCACTAATGGCATTGTAAGCCAATGTGTGGAACTGTGCTTACACTATAGTTAAGAGAGGGCTTTGGGTCTGTTGGCAGTGTCATGTGACAAAGCTTTTTCATGCAAAAATGCCAGTCAATGATTCTCTATATGACAGGAGCATTCCGCTCACACTAGTCAACGATATACTGCAAGTCAGAAGCACCCTGCTGTTTTTAAGAACAAACTGGGAAAAAAGCTTGTCAAAGATCCTTGTGTGAAAGGAGCGCTCTGCTGTTTTAAGGACCTACTGCAAAAACGCAAGTCAAAGATCCTCTACATCGTCTACTCTAGTGTTGTGCTGTTTTTAAGAACCAACTGCAAAACACTAGTTGACGATACACTATAAAATGAGGGTTCTGTTGTTTTTAAGAACTAACTGACAAAAAAGTCAAAGACCCCTGTATACCAGGAATGCTCTGCTTAAAAAAAAAAAAGAAAAACATACTATCCAAAGATCCTCTCTATATGACAGGAGAGCTCTGCCGTTTTTTTAAGCCGTACTGCAAAAACAGGGCTCTGCTGTTGTTGACAACCAACCGAAGAAAAAAAACGCTTGTCAAAGATCCTCTGTATAACAGGGGAGCTTTGCTGTTTTTAAGCAATTACTGCATGAAACTCAAGTCAAAGATCCTGTCATGAATACCTGTTGAGTTTATTGTAACTGAAAGACTTGTAACTACTACACAGTGTTCGCTTGTTTATCGCGGGGGATAGGTTCCCAAAATAGTTCCCAAAATAACAATTATGTGTTTAAAGGCTATAAAACCCCTCACCATACACGTTATACACTTTTGTCAGACAGGCATTAACATTTTATCAAATTTCTCTCTTGTTTAAACACTCAAAGTTCAAATTTCAAATTTTAATAATCAACTTACGAGATTGGACACAGGAAATTAAATGACTCACGCATATTTCACTCCTCTGATCGTGGCTTGTCCTGGTGCCGTTAGGCTGTAGCGTTTTTGTATCCTCGTTAAAACATATTCCTCCTCCTCGTCCTCCATGAACCAAAGATTCCTCTACAGTATTCCAGGCGCCCTACAGCCGCGTAACTTCTGCCTTCATTCAGCATGTATGTTTGCTACCAGCTAGCGATCATGCAACAGGAAACAGGCAGTCCTGCATGAAGGAGATTGATTGACAATGGTCTCCAGCCAATCAGAACACAGAACATAATGGGCGGGTCCTCCCTTAGCCACTCAGGACTGTTTTGACACTATATTTACCGAGACAAACTGGACACATCTTCACCTATCACGTGAGTATCCAATACCCTGTAATGGTAGCAGTAGTAAATACAATAACAGACACAAGTAACATACTGTAGCACAGATAGATCACTCTAATGAACACGGACGCAGAACACAATGCACGTTCAGACGCTGTTAAAAAAGAAAAAAAACGTGCAAAAAAAGCTAAAGTGCAAATCCGCAAATGTAGTGAGGGAACACTGTATACAGTATACACCAGGGGTCACCAATGTGGTGCCCGGGGGCACCAGGTAGCCCCCCACGACCACATGAGGTGCCCGCAAGCCTGCTTTTCATTCAGGTTTTCAGTTAATAATGTGAGAAAAGTATTCTGAAACATAAAATTTGAGTTGTGGATACCAGCATTTTGTGAATGTTTTGGTAAAACAAGCATATTTGATCTGTTTGGGTTGAAATACGGTATGACAATCTATTCTACAAAAATGAGTAGCTCGTGGCCATTTTCATTTTCTAAAAGTAGCTCTCGCAAGAAAAAACGTTGGTGACCCCTGGTATACACTCTATCGAGAGAACAAAACAATTATTTCTTCTTCTGTCTACTATTGAAGTTATTTTACTTGTACAGTATTTTTATGTGGTTCAAACAAACAAACAACAGATGGACACAGTTTTGGAAGATAGTGATGCTACAGTGCCAAAAATGCTTGTTTTTTTCCTGATTAGGGGTAGAAAAAAATATTGCATAGAGGGTATTTCACTGAAAAAAAGGTTGAGAACCACTAGTGTATGCGACAGGTCTGCTGTTCTTAAAGACATACTGCAAAAATGCTATTCAAAGATCCTTTATGTGATTGGACAGATGTGTCCTGAAGGAAAGCTTTTGTGTGAAGTGGTGGGCAGAGTGAACACAAATTGGGTAGAATCAGATTTTGGCAAACTGGCAGTATCCAGTCTTTGTACATCCATGTTTTAAGAATAGTTATTAGTGTTAGGGTGACAAACTACCACAACTCATCATGCCAACAAATGAAAATAGAAGGGTAATAAAACAAAATATATGTTGAGAATAGAAAGAGGAACTGTGCGACATCAGAAACAGGAGGACAATGTTAATTATTTACTTCCCCATCCAATATTCGAGCTACTAGCTGAGGCATTTTATAACCGCCTATAACATAATGGGCTTGGGGTAATCTATGAATGTGCTGCTTGGGTGACTGTTTAGTAATACATCATAATTACTAGGACAGACAACCCAAAAAAAAAAAAAAATACATAGAAACTCTGAAACAACTCCCGAAAGTGCAACTGTTAGTACATGCCTCTGGATATTGCTCAAGTTACACCTCGGGGACATCACAAACGAGGAGGGTTACAGGCCAAAAAAATACGCCGCCACATGTACCCTCCATCGCCTCGGGTGAGCTTTCACTCTTGCGAGGAGTTGGAAAGCACTCAGCACATCGTGTATTCATTATTTGCTAGAAAATGCCTCCGCAAAACTGCTGTTTCCGCAGCTGCCGTAATACAAATCAGTTCCCGCTGTCTGCCTCTGCTGCCAATTTCTGTTCACCATCGGCGAGGATGTTTGTGGTTGGTTTCTGTCAGCTGGATGGAGCTTCAACCACCTGGTGTAGTTTCATAAAACTTTGTTGTGAGCGTCACATTCCTGAGCTGCTGACATTCTTGCCATTGGAGGCTTAGTGTAACACTGGTATGAGTAATTGAAACAAACAACTAAGTCCATTACTAACAATGACTCGTTCTTGGGCACTGGATGTTCCACATCATCTGGAGTGTGCCAGCACCGGGAGACATTTCCCAGCAGATGACACACTACAACCTTTACCATGAGTCAACCAGGACGGAAAACACGGAGGTTTTTATCCTGGAAGATGACTTAGAACTGCCCTCTCCATTATCTTCCAATTTTTTTTTTTTAAATTGTCATAAATAAAAGTATAAGATATGCTTTTATTAGTCCCAGAAGGGGAAATTCCAGGTTTACAGCAGTAAAATTACAAGAGCACACAACAGCATATACCAGCAAAAACCCACAAGAGCAGAGAAAGTGCAAAAATCAAGGTAATCAAGACGTTATATACACCATTTACATCTGTGTACATGTTGGTCAAGCCACAGGTTTATTGCATGATTATTGCACAGTTTATTGCACAGTTAACGTACAGGATTTTTGCAGTCTGACAGATATAGGAAGGAAAGACCTGCGATACCTCTCCTTCACACACTTATGGTAAGTATGGTAAAATCCATCAAAACAGGAGCTGAATATAAGGATCTACTAGGAAAAAAATGCTAGTCAAAGATCCTCCATATGACAGGAGTGCTATGCTGTATCTAAGTACAGTATCTACTGCAAAAAGTCAACTATCTTCTATGTGAGTAGCACACTGCTGCAAATCCATAGTTAAAGATCCTCTGTATGACAGGAGCACAGTCTACTGCAACAACACTAACCAAGATCCTCTATACAGGTATGTCACAAGAGCTCTGCTGTCTGAAAGGACCTCTTACAAAAATCCCAATCCCCAAGATTCTCTATTGGACAGGAGGGGTTTTAGGGGTTTGTTAAATATCTTTTACAAGCCAGGAGTGCTAGGCTGTTTTTAAGCACCTATCGCAAAAACCTTTGAAGTCAAAGATCTTCTGCATAATAGGAGCACTTTACCGTTTTCGGGGCTCTTTTACAAAAACGCAAAGGCCCTCTATATGTCAGGAGCGCTCAGCTGTTTTTAGGGATCGATTGCAAAAATGTTACTCAAAGATCAGGAGTGCTATGTTGTTTTTAAGCACCTACAGCAAAAACGTTAGTCAGATAAGCTATTCTATATAAATGCTTGTCAAAGACCATCTATATGACAGGCGCGCTCTGCTGTTTTTAGGGATCTACTAAAAAAATACTACTCAAAGTTTGTTTTTTTTTTTATACTGTTTACCAGGAGCACCCTGCCTTTTATGTAGAGACCTACTGCAAAAACGCTCAAAGACCCTCTTCGTGACAGGCGAGTTCTCCTGTTTTTAACGACCTCATACAAAATCGTTACTCAAAGATTATCTATATGACAGGAGCGCTTTGCTGCAACAACGTTACTCCCTCCCAAGTTTTGAACTGAATGCGCAGTCCAGTCTGATGTCATTCACAGGCCGAATTGAATGGTCCTGCCCTCCACTAAAGGAAGAGGACAAACCGAGGAAGCCAATATTGACATAGCAGGTAGTAAACTGACCGCTGGCTGCAATATTTCACCCTACAGGTGCTACTTTCTTGCAAAAACCTCATACATGCATTGACATACTACAACATGGAATGGACTGCACTGGGGGGAAAGCTCATTCATTCATGCAAGCTGTTTGCACAACAGGCCTCCGCTGCACTGTGGGAAAACTCACACATTTTTTGGCTGTGCTTGCCTGACTGACTGACTAACTAACTGGAGAGTAGGAAGGGCGTGAGTGTGTGTGTGCGTGTGTGTGTGTGTGTGTGTGTTCATTGAGAAATGGCTTGACGCACACTCACTGCCCCGCACGTACTACCTCCGCCCCTCGTACTTGTCAGCGTAACAAGTCTCGACAGCTTCAACAATGTCTGAGGGAACAGAGTACATGACAGCATTACAGGGCAACAAGGTATATAACATAGTATCTATATATTATACGTGCCACTTTCTGCATACGTTGATTTTTGTCCCTGTATTAATCACTTGCCTAAAAAGGGACGTCATTGGTCAAAGACGCTTTTTTGTAATTGAAATGGTGATGAAACATAACCTCTGTGGGAGAAAACCAACAACCCAAAAATCTCTCTTCCGGCAGCTCCACCTGTGGTTACTTAGCTGCTGCGCTATTCCAGGAATGACCCTGCTGACAGCTGAAGGTGTGTTTGTGTGTCACTGTAAAGACAACAGTGTGTACTTGCATGCCGAAAAAGCCTTAAAATAAGGGTTGAGTTTATGCAGGGAATGTGCCGCGGGCTTACATGTGAAAACTATAAATGTAGTAGACGATCACAATGTGCCTGCTGTGTTTGTGTACAGTGAGTGCACCCCTCACATTTCATCTTAGTCTATCTTCTCAAGGGACAATACTCGAGATTTACTTTAGAGTAGTCAGTGTACAGCGTGTATAGATTTACTACCCACAAGGGGTGATCGGAATTTGGGCCAATATCAGCAAAAAAAATCCAAAAAAAGAAGTATCGGATCATATCGGAATGCATCTCAAATCTCCGATATTGGCACTCCGATACAAGCAGTCGACACCGGCACATCAATCCAGCAGCGGCCAATAGAGTCCAAGCGATGACAACAACAGCGTGTGCTAGCGTGTTTAGCAAGGAGTAAGAGCGATGTCGGCCATGTGTATTTGTCGTGAAAGTCCAAAAAAGACGTTACAGCACAAGTTTCTCATAGTGGCCCACAACTGGGGAAGTTTAATATGATCACTCATCTCGCACTTGAAGCAGCGTTACATGGGGAACTCCCACAGGACGACAGGAAGTCATTGGCTACAACAGAAAAGATGACCAGCTCCTGTCGGTGGTGAGTAAAGTCGGGTTTAAACACTTAATTGAGCACCTCAAACCTCGCTATATTATGCCGAGCCGCCACTACATTGTGGATAAAACTGTACTCCAGATGCTTAAAAAGTAAACGGGTCCCTTTTATCAGACCTACCATTGTTGATTGATGTTCTTTGTTTGGGTAATATCACTTTATCAAGCCTTTCCTAACATTCCACACTATAATGTTGGATGTTCTAATGTTCTAATGTTGGACACTACGAAATAAGTGATAAAAGAATGTATAATTTGTGGTGATATTGGATCGATATCAGTCTCGGCCGTTATTCAAGGTCGCAATATCGGTATTGAATCGGAAGTGAAAAAGTGTTATCGGGACATGCCCTTCCTAACTCCAGTTTCAGACCAATACGATAACACACAGACTTTTTGCATCTACTTT
Source organism: Dunckerocampus dactyliophorus (assembly GCF_027744805.1). NCBI lineage: Eukaryota > Metazoa > Chordata > Actinopteri > Syngnathiformes > Syngnathidae > Dunckerocampus > Dunckerocampus dactyliophorus. Next base: position 5,422,727 of record NC_072821.1, on the reverse strand, counting down.
GAGCAAAACTATTTTCAGAAATGTGGTAATCTATCATGAATTACTTTGCGGAAATGTTGTACATCGGCAGTCATAACAATGAAACATGTTTTTGTTTTTTTTAAAGATAAAATTCTCTAAGATTTTAAGTACGATTACAAACTAGAGCTGCAACAATTAATTGATGAACCAAAGAGTTGACAACTACTTTGGTATTTGATTGTTTTTTTTACTTAAAACTGTAAATATCCTTTGATTTCAGCTTCCCAAATGGGAATATTTTTTAATTTCCTTAGTCATCCATGAAAGCAGACCTCTCATTTTTGTGTTTTAGGCAAAGCAAGATATTCACACGTCATACAGTATCTTTTCTATTCACATATATCTTTGACTTTGGAAAACAGTGATCGACATTTTTGCCTCTTTTCTGATATATTGCCGACCAAACCACTAACTGTTTGTGTTTGGTTCAGATTGATTTGGTCCGTTTAGGGCCTAACCGATTACATCATGAATCAAAACAACAATCTTCAGATTAATGGAGTAGGAAAAGAATCGTTCCTCGCAGCCCTATTCCAAACCCGGATCTGTTTCCTACGCACATGGAAAACATGGTCGTATCCATAGGATTCCTCTCATAGTTAGAACTCATATACGTAAAGACACACACCTTTATTTCACGCATCATACCAAAGCATCAGCTGACAGGGAGACGCAATGTCTGACTTAACAGGCACCGAGGGAACATGCGTTTGTACACAGCTGCAAATGTGCGGACAGACAGACTGGGCGGGTGTGGATGCCTTCGCATTACTGCAGGTGCTGCGGGAAGTCGTGCAACAGCAGCTCAGGGGGAGGCACGGCTGGCTTTTCGGGGTTAAGGAAGTCGTGACATGCCCCTCCAGCGGGGCCCATAAATCAGCCCACTCAGGCGTCGCCTAGGGATAACTCCTGAGAGAGGCAGCGTTGTGGAGTGTGCGACAGTCAACGTGCATGCCAACACAAACGCAGGAGTGCCACCGGCGCATCTCTCGCCGCCGGCCTCGAATGCCTCACCGCCCTGTTCAACACCGTGTTTGTGTATTTAAGGTGTGCTCGTTGTGTAATGAAGGAGTCATAATAACTGCGTGTAAATCTGCCTTCTACACCCTTTGATTTGACAAGTCAATCAAAACTGATTTACTTATGCTCTTGAATTAATTTGCAAATATTTTACAACCCTTTTTGTACATCAGTGAATTTAACAGGTCGAGACGGTAAAGTCCACTTTCTGAGGGGGATTTATAGATGGCATAACTATAAATCGGGCATGTTGTCAGCATGTTGGCCACACAGTCAGGAGATCGGGAAGATCTGGGTTCGAATCTCTGTTGGGCATCTCTGTGTGGAGTTTGCATGTTCTCCCCGTGCGTGCTTGGTTTTCTGCGGGTACTCCGGTTTCCTCCCACATTCCAAAAACATGCATGTTAGGTTAATTGGAGATAACCTGGAGTTAATTGCGCGTAGGTATGAATGTGAGTGTGAATGGTTGTTCATATGTGCCCTGTGATTGGCCGGCGACCAGTCCAGGGTGTACCCCGCCTCTCGCCCGAAGTCAGCTGGGATAGGCTCCAGCATTCCCGCGGCCCTAGTGAGGATAAGCGGTATAGAAGATGGATGGATGGATAAGTATAAAATCAAAAACCTCGACATGAGCTGTGAATAAGGAAGTTTGTTTTGTGTTGGTGTGTTTGCCTTTGGCTGTCCGTGTGTACCATCTGTGAAATAATGCTGTGGGAAAAAACCAAGAGGCGGCTGGTAGAGCGACAGCCGGCTATGTTAACACTGCAGGTTATCTAAAATATCCATTTGTTTGGCGTGTAGTAGAGAAAGAGGGAACGATGTAAGCCCTGATTGGAGCGGTCCATGAGTCATCTTCAAGTTAGTTCATTCATCGTCCTTATTATTTAAGAAAAGAATTGTTTAGTTGCAGCCCTAATAACATCTTTTTTGGACCCACGCTCTCGTGTGAATTTATCGGTCAGGACATGGAACCAGGGCATCTTCAACTGCCAACGTGAACAGACCGACTGTGATTAACCATGCTTTCTCTGATCTTAATCTGATGAAAAGTAGCTTTGAAGCATTAGTTTGCTAAACTGACCAGCCACTCTCTGCATTAGTCCGGAAAAAGCAAAGACATACATTAACTAGAGTAAACATGCAATTAATTCCTACCTCTGTTTTTGCATATATTTGCATTAAATGTACGCCGCAATTCAAAAATATGAACCCATCCATGGCTTTGACACTGATAAAACTACAAGAACCCTGCCAACACTGTCAGAACAGCAGCAAATGATATGACATACAAATAATATGACATGAAAGCATGAAAACCGCAACATCTCTTGTTCCGGAGACACCAACTGCTTCCATCACAGCTCGCTTTTCGAGCAAATATAAAACTAAATTCAGCTCAATTTGAAAAAAACGCATTCAAGCGATGACACACAAACCCTGTCGTTCTCTCGGACTTTTCTTCTTTACAGCAGCTCAGAAAAGGGCGATAAATCTTTGTTTTTTCGGCGGAGGCAGTGACCGGGCCGGGGTCAAACTAGTAAGACAGATGAAAACAAGAGATTGTCTGGAGGCCTTGTGAGAGGAAAATTGCAGAGGAGCCGCAGGGACACTCATGTCCGGCTTTTGTGGGCATGAGGCGAGTTGTATATCTGTGTTTTTTTTGGGGGGGGGGGAATGTGGAGGAAGCCGAACGGTGCAACAGTCATGCTTTTCCTGGAAAACAGCTGCCGTGTTTTAGCATCATTTTCATAATATCGGCCGAACGCGTGCATATTTGCTGCCCTTTGTCACTGCTCGCCGCAGGATGAATGTGCACTGTGACAAAGCAGTGTGGAAAATGCGGTGCAGTTAGCTGTTAGTACACAACTACTGTGGTCTCAGGAGACAAGAAAATGTCTTCCAGGAAATCCCAGCATGTTGATGCATACTTCAGAAAAAAAAACCTTTTCAAGAAGTCGCTCCTATCGACCTTAGTGCTCAGTTTTTTTGGGGCTGTAAATCGCTTTGAGGTGGATATAATATCATTCCTGGCAGTGCCTTTGAAAATGTTTCCAAATCCTTGATGACACACATTTTGTTTCCACTCTGCTGCACCTGTCATGTTAAAGCAGCACCGGGCCATCAGAGTGATTCCCAGCTTGGGAGCGTGTGGGGAAGAAAAAGACTTACTGCAGAAAAACTGCGCCATATGTATCATCAAGTCACAGCACGTAATAAAAAAAACGCGTGGTGGGAACTGAACAGTAACTTGATAATATGATATGACTGCGATATTTTATCAACTATGCTGATAATATCATGATACCACAATAATGCAATAATTGATCTCCTGGAAAAGAACATCTGTGCTAGAATCCAATTATAAAAATGATAAATCATAATAAATTAATACTTAAAAACATGTAAGAGTAACTCGCAATATGATATTATTGTGATGCTATATAATATTACAGTGCAATAATGGACAGACTGGGGGACTGGGGTGGGTTAGTCACAAAATATGAATAAATCTAAATTTTAAAAATATAAAGTAAACAATGACAAATGAAAAAATTACAATAAATGCAAAAACGTACACAATAAAAAATAATACATAAAAAATACATATTAAAAAAACATTTCCAAAGAAATACTACATAAATTTTTAAAAAATACATATTTCCATAATAATAGCTTGATATACTGATATGTTCAGTTAGATCGATATAATACAAGCGCTGTATCTTGGCTGTATAATTTTAACACTTCAAAACGTCTCGATGAAGGGGTAATTCAGATCTTCAAGTCTCCCATTCATTTTTGTCAGCTTTTAACCATAGATCTTATAGCAAAACAACATATTTCCTGTAAGCTAATGACGTTATCAGTTGCCTTTATACAGTATTTTACATTGAAATCACCACCCATCCATCCATCCATCCATTTTCTATACCGCTTCTCCTCTTTAGGGTCGCGGGGGTATGCTGGAGCGTATCCCAGCTGACTTCGGGAGACACCCTGGTACACCCTGGACTGGTCGCCAGCCAAGGGCAGGGCACAAATAGACAAACAACCATTCACACTCACATTCATACTTATGGACAATTTAGAGTCGCCAATTAACCGAACCTGCATGTTTTTGGAATGTGGGAGGAAACCGGAGTACCCGGAGAAAACCCACGCACGCACGGGGAGAACATGCAAACTCCACACAGAAATGCTTAAGGGAGAATCGAACTTCCCGATCTCCAGACTGTTACTGCGCTGGCCAACATGCTAACCACTAGACCACCGTGCGGCCCCATTGAAATCACCTTAATGGCAAATTAAGCCTCCCAGTTTGAGTTGCATACATCAATTCGGCTAAATTCAGCTAAATTGAACCTTAATTACAGGGTTTGCATCTTAAAAGTAGGCATCGTTGATACACTACACTGCTGATGGGGATGTCATACAACTTCATGTCAACTATCTCTTTAAGTTGTCAGCACATTGTTTGTTGAAGTGTGGAAACGCAGTGTATTGACAGATGATGTCGACCTCGCAATACTAATACTATACACCATGACAATCCAATGAAAACATGTGCACATGATCTTCTGGCCTAAACTGTGTGACTGTAGTGTGATGGATATTTGGACACTTTGCACCAACAAAATACTGCGCCCATCTACCTGCCATCATCTTCTGCGCCTCATACGGCTCCATGTAGCCATCGTTCTCCGTCGTTACTTTCTCCGTGGTGGTCTGCACGCTGCCGGCCTGCTCAGCGTCGAAAGGGTCGGCATAGTCTTCCAAGATAATGAGCTGCAGGGGAGGCATGACAAGGAAAAACGGGAAAAAAATCATTTTTCTGCTCTGTTAAACACGACAACGCCGGAAGGTGCCGGGAGAGTCACAATGACAGATAAGGTGTCCCCCGGACAGCGCCGAGCGATATCTGCAGAGGCAAAGATGAAGTCATACATATATCGCACAACCACAGTTCCTCAGCTTTGGGTTTCCAGCACGCTCTCTGCATCTGCTGGCCTGGTCTAATTATAAGACAGTGACAAGCCTACTTTTCAAAAGTGGCTGGACTTTCTTAGGACAAACAATTTGGCAGATTTATACCCAACGGGCAGCCAGCCAGGACTAATTGCAGCCTTGCTCTTTTATGCGGTGCATTTTGTGCGAGTAGACGGCAATTAGGTGGACATCCTGAGACCCAGGAATACAACCCAAAAACTTCAGGGAACAGAGTGTATATCTATAGTGCCTTCAGGGGTGTATTTGCATCCTTGAAATATTTGCTTTTTCCACCAGGATGGAGCATTTTAAAGTAAATAAGAGGCTTATACTTTGAAGGGAACTCAAGTCCCACTGGAGCCATCTGTCCTCTTGGACATTAGACCTAATAGAGAGGTGTGAGCGGAGGAGTCTGAGCCTGCTGTTAGAAAATCTTCTCTTTTGACTACGACGTACGGTGGCCCACTTTAACAAACTATGAAACACTTTCACATTTCAGAAAACAAATTAACCAAAGTTGGAACAAATTAACACATAAACAAATCTCAAAAGCAATTAGCATTTCAGAAAACACTTTACCACACAAACCGGAAAGATAATGTACCAAAACCCCAGATTGACAAGAATGTGCATGCAGTGTGCGATAACCGTACATGTCATTCCAACGACTAGCTCCACAAGTCTGAGTGTGCATGGTGTGTTGAATAAAGACAGTTGACAACAAGGCGATCAAGCAGCTGTGAACGTTACGTATTTGTATGTGTCCTTCATCATTTTGTTACACTGTTATTCCGTGGGGGTGGCACATATGAACATTAATTTGTTGTGAACGACGCAGAACATTCTGTATCGTTACCGTGACGTAGGTACCAGAACTGTTACACCCCGACTATTTCAACTAGTCAGTGGTCAATGAATGTCAATTTACGTTAAGTTAATCAAATAGTGGCCTCCAAACTAGCAGACACCATGCATCAATTCGTTGCAAATTACTCAATGTGCATTCTAAACATTAGAAGACCTTTCATATCTAGAGTTCCTTCCAGTGTTTTTCTGGCAAACACTCAAACAGTGCTGCATGCCGCTCCTCAATGTGCCAATATTTGGGCTTATTTTAGTGTGAAAACTAGATGTGACAGAAAAAGCTGCAGGGCTGAAATGCACGCTGCAGGCTACACAGCTGTCTGACACCATTGACAGCACCAATCAATCGCATCAACCACCGAAAAACCCTGCCTTGTGACATCACCACCGATGCCCACTCATCAGGACATGACTCCAACTCCTGACCTTCACTGTCTTCAAACACTTAACAGCTTCCATTCACGTCACCGCTTGTAAAACAGGAGAAAGGCATTGATATATTGCTCCAATCAGCCAAACGCTTAAACATCAACCTGAGTGTTGCATGTAACTGCGCACGCCTGGCACTACACTTGATGAGTCATCACTGGCACCGGGAAATAATTTAGCCTAAATACAAACAAGCACATCACTCATCTCGTGGAGGTGAAAGGAGGCCCGCTATGCTAAGACAACAATCAGGCACAGTCTTTGCCATTGGCAGAGAGAGACATCCACACACACACACACACACACACACACACACACACACACACACACACACACACACACACACACACACACCCTATCCTGCCTCAAGGAAGCAAACATAATGTACTGATATAACATTGGGATTTCACACGAGCTGGGAAAGTACCAACATTTTAGAGCACTGGCTGGCGTACCGGTATCAGACCTATTGCGGTGTGTTATAATAAGCAATAAATAAATGTTTGACAAACTAACACACAATCAATTAATCCCTGAGTTGTAATAAATCACATTACAGCTACACCACTGCAGGTCTGAAAGACGTTTGAAGTTATACTAAGCAGTCGTAATATTCACAAAGCTTATCCTGGGAACCCAAGACACATTTGACATCAGTCAGTATATTTAGATACCCTTTGGTAGACCAGTGCCAGATGGAGTGAGGCACGCTGAAGAGGCCGCTTTCTTTTATTACAATGGAATTCATTTAAGGGCAAGAAAGCAAAAAAATAAAATGGATGGATCTTCTGAACTCCTTGCATGCCAGTGTTGTATTGAATATGGGTCTGCATGGACGTAACTCAAGTTCCCATAGTTGACATTATGTCATTTTCTTTTGGACAACTGGTTGAAACTGAATTAACAGCGCCTCTGCTGGTTGCAGTCAAGGACTGCACTCTAGTTTACCTGGTGTAATAACACTACCGGGTTTTAATACTATAGTACCTAGTACTCTAGCACTCAAATACTTTATGTCTCCCCAATCTCATGGTTTTGTCAAGAGCACACCGTTTTATGCCTGTTATTTATCTGTATGATTATTGTCTTTCTTCTATTCCTTTATGTTAAATGTTATTGTCACCTGACTTAACATCAACCTGCCCTCAAGCACTAAAAATGCAAATTAGCCACTGGCTATAATGTTGCATATTTACAATACAATGTTGATAAATATGCGTCCCTGTCCACAGAGAAAATCTCCAAATTGACAGGATTCCTAACAATCAAGTACGTCTTTAGGCAGATTAGAGTTTACCTGATTCGAATCGTACCATTGTGAACTGAACTGGGCTGTACCACTTGCTGGAAAACATGTTTTTTTAGTGTTTGTGAAGTGAAAGTTCACTCGGAAGAGTGTGTAAGCTGCTTAATTCCTCTCCGCCGTAAATGGACAAGGCATAAATAGTGAATGAAGGACGGCTGATGAATTTCATAGCAGCTGCTACTGTGTGTTAAATCCTTCTATCATCCATGTTCCCCTTTTCCATCTGTTTTGGGAAAAATAACTAGGCCTTGTTCTGCCGCAGCATAATTACGGGTTCCTCAAATGTTATGCTTCTGTGAGTTTCAACTCCAGTATAAACACGGCCCTGGTTTGTTTTTGCTCCACAAAAAAAATACATATGTTTCTCTCACAAATCGACGTAAAAAAAAACCATTAGCCATGCATTATAGGCGACGCTGAATTCCAAACAAACACAAATGACTTTGCAGAACATACAGTCACGCCAACCACAGTTTGATTATCATCGGCTAACTAGTCGCACGGTAGCTCGAACCATCAGTAATGGCAACATGAGCCAAACCCAGCCCTCATACAGTCACTGCAAACACAGCCCTGACCCAAGAATAAGTACGCCTCACTATGAAAACATAATGAATCACATCAATTCCCATACAAATGTGGTCTGCATACTTCAACAAACACCCAAAGTGCTGCAATCTGTCTCCTTGTTGGCATAACATTACGTTGCCTCATATTTTCATAGTTTGAATATATTTTTCGTCACCGAACCCTAAAAGGTGGGAATGCCTCAGTAATCCTACATCTTCGTGCCAACATTTTCAAGCTAAATACTGTATACCTTACAACTTGCGCAAAAACCTGTTCAAACAGCAGTCACTCAAAGCTTTTGCAAATCTGGCAAGATGTCAGCAAATCGCGACAAACTATGAATTATGTACAATTCATAGTTTAGGGTGGCGTGGCTCAGAAGGTAGAGTGGTGTCGTGCACTAACTGGAGGGCCAGCTGTTCGATTCCTGCTTCCTCCATCCCAGTCACTGCTATTGTGTTCTTGGACAAGACACTTCACCCACTTTGGGCACACATGGATGCTTTATCAAGATGCTGACCTCCGACCCGGTCATCGCATGGCAGCTGCCGCCCACTGCTCCTCAAGAGGGTGGGTTAAATGCAGAGATGAATTTCACTGTACGTTGTACATGTGACAAATAAGAAATTAAACTAAAACCCAATGTTGGAGAGGGTTGTGGGGTTTTTTTTGTAATAATGGGCAAAGTACAGGAAATGGAATGTACTGTGGCGTTGGAAAGCAGTATATACATCTCTGTCCTGGCGATTCAGTACAAAAAAAAAGCCGTGCTTACTCATGTGAAATGAATTGGCTTCAAAACACACAACATGATAAGAATACACCTTTTTTCTGCTGTAATATTACCAGTGGTTACCTTATTTTTGCACTTGAAAATGTTAAAATCTCAATTAGGACATTGCCTGCAAAGTTTGAGGTTCTATGAGGGAAATTGTTACTAAATTGGAACCAATCAGAGGTCAACCAGTTTCTCTGAACTACCTCTACTGTAACTTCATGTCAGGAAGTGATTTTGTTCCTGCTGGAGGTCAACTAAAAGCAAGGTATGGATAAACTTCTACTGCTCTTTTTTTATGGCTCCCCACCAGCCGCAGGATGTTTGAGCATGCTTCGGGAAATAACAGCATCATTTAATGAGTTATGGGTGGAGCTGCTCCAAAAGTATGACATCATCCTTTGCCTTTCCTGTTGACATTGTGTTGGACAAACACAGCGAGATGATGAAAACCAACCCTCGGTGACAGCCTCCCCAACTCGTATTGCAGACTTGACATTTTAGGTAATATAATCTCAAAAGCTGCAATATTTGAAGGGGGAGTACCGGCAAATGCCTTCCCGAGCCATCAGAATTGGGTTTGACTTTGACACAGTCTAACAGGCCTGCTGATATTTAGAAAGCAAAACAGGAATCTGAAAACAGCCGCAGCAGCTGAGGCAGTAATTTGAAGGGTCCGCAGCAATTTGATTCAATATCAGCTTCCAGTGTATTCCACTTAGTGGATATCGGACTGATGCTGCTGGTCCAGAACCTGATGTGAAGGCTGCTGTGTGTCTGGATACACTTTATACTATTTATATGTTATAATATTATTAAACACCGAAATACTGCATTACGAAACACCGTTACAACAGTTAATACCGTCTTTGGAGTTAAACTCACCATAAGTGTGTTTTGATTTTTCTGTGTTTTTTTTTGTTAAGGCAAAAGTGATTATGATAACCGCAGAACAGGAAATTGACTCTGACATACAAGTAGGAAAGTGTTTGTCAAGCGTCTTCAAATGGTGAGTAGTTTTACTTCATTTAATTAGTATATTTTAATTTTATATTATTTTTAAATGTTATATGATGGAGGCCGCACGGTGGGCGAGGGGTTAGCATGTTGGCCACATAGTCAGGAGATCGAATGTCCGCTCGGGCATCTCTGTGTGGAGTTCGCAGTCCTCCCCGTGCGTGGGTTTTCTCCGGGTACTGCGGTTTCCTCCCACATTCCAAAAACATGCATGTTAGGTTAATTGGCGACTCTAAATTGAATGTGAGTGTGAATGATTGTTTATATGTGCCCTGCGATTGACTAGCGACAAGTCCAGGGTGTCGCCTGAAGCTGGGCTAGGCTGCAGCATACCCCCGCGACTCTAGTGAGGATAAGCGCCATAGAAAGCAGATGGATGTTATATGATGGCAAGAGTTGTCAACCAGTGTCTGTGTTCCACTTTGGAGGTCCAGTTTATTGAATTACTTTCTCAGGTTTACATTTTTTCCATATTCAGGAGAATTTCTTTTAGAAAAACTAACGCAAAGGATTTTCAATCGAAAGATAAATTAAGCACATGACAAATCTGCTCCACCCATTTCTTTTAAATAAAAAGGAAACTAAAAGGGGGAAAAAGCTGCTCCCAGAGGAGACAAGTGGAGTCTTTGATTTTGATTTCTGTTTAAGTGATTCAGCAGTGTGAAAGGTAATGCAGGCTTCCTTAAAAGGAGTGAAGAAGTCTTTTCTATGAGCTAAATCCAGTTTGTTGGCTAATTTGAACACTTTTAGCCAATTTTAACCTCGCTTTTCTCAACATCTGAGAGCGTGATCCATCAACCTGCCTCAGCTGCCTTGTTCGTAGCTGGCGGTGCTTGTTGACGTGAGGCTTCATATTTGCAAACTGCTCCGAAACGTCCGTCCTGTCTCCCTGCACTAATGACCAGCAGACAGCAGGAGAAGCATGAGGGTGTGAGCAGAGTGTCAGCAACGCTCGGGGACGTACCATCTGCCTCGTGGTATGCCAGGGTGCGTCAGGACTGCAGCCAAGCCACTTTTGAGGGTAAAACTCACCCCTATAGAAAAAGCTGTAATGTTTCAATACACAATGGACCCTCAGAACATGAACACAAGCCGCACCAGAAGGATGCTCTGCCTTCAATTTGTTCAGATTTTGAATACGTTTTCTCCATGAAAAGTGGAAATATAACAGATCCGGGGTAGACATTCCACGCAACTTTGGCTTATCAACACAGATATCTTTATGAAAGGGTTGGCACAAAAAACACAACGAAAACGAAAAACACTAAAAACTTTTAACTGGCAGGCTAGGGACCAAGAGAGATAAACTGACGCCAAGCCAATTTGCCTCGGCTGTCTCGGTCTTCTTCATGCGGGTTGTGGATTCAACTTTTAGACCGTATGTTCCTTGAAAATGTAGGTTGTTGTTCAAAAGTTCTTTTGTATCAGGTGTTTATTATTAAGTTGAGCAGCTGTCGTGCATGACTCTCACAAAGTTGAATTCAGAGATGCTCAACTGCAACCCCTGGCAGTTGTACGATCTGGGTCGAAACCAAATTTTTCAGAAAAATGGGCTTCTAAAGTTGCACAAACTAGCTAGATATAAAGGTGCATAAGTCTCACAAGGTTGAATTCAGAGTTCAACCGTTCAAATTCTGAGGGTCATCTGTAACAATTCTGTCTTTTGTTTTGGGGTTTTTGGGTAAAAATATGCCTCTCAAGTCACACAAACACCCAGAGTACCATAAAGCTTAGTCCTGCAACTTCCGGACCCTTCATCTTCCAAAAGTCTTCATCATTCAGCCGAGTGACCCAATGAGTCGTACACTTTGATTTTCAGCCTAAATTGTCAGGGAAAATTGCCCTCTAAAGTCATACAAAAACTGGGAGTTCAAACTGCCGTGCATGAAAGTCACAATGTTGAATTGTTTTGTTTCAGCTCCTCATCTGTTTGGAATCCCAAGGGTACTGTATTGGCTCTTCAGCTTTCGATCAAGCACCTGGCGGGCGTATAATACAGTGTTCACATACTAATTGTCCTTGAATGTCACACAAAAACCTAAAGTTGAAACTGTAGTTGTGTATAAGGCACAAACATCGCATGAGTTTATGTTCCAAGCTGTGCAGTAGCTGAAACTGAAATTGTCCTCTTGTTGCTGTAATCTCACAGAACCAACGCTTTGGTTTAAGCTGTGTCCCATTGGTGCCTCACTTTTGTAGACATTACTTCTGTTCCTAACCCAGATTCCAAATACTCCCCTCTTACACTTGCCAGCACACTTGTCAGGGCAACACTTCAGTTCTCAGCCAAAGAAGTCCACTTTGCATCAGCGGGAACAGTGGGAGAACATTAGCGAGGCAACGAGGCGACAACTGGCACCTGCCACACTGCCTCGATATTTGGCGACCAGAGAGCTTTTCCAATTACTATTCGATTGGGCCTCGTTCTTCCATTACTTGGGAGAAAACACGAAGGGGAATTATCCTTTTGAAAACTTAATGGGGAGAGAGAAAGCATATGTCTGTAAAAGAGATAAAAATCTGAAGAGCTGCATTAGTTGTCATTTGAGATCATGGCTGAGATGTGGCGGTACTAATTAAGACACATTTCTGGGGCATTATCCTAAGGATTTACCGCATGTCAACTGGACAAATTCCAAAAGACAGGACTCAGTTCTGCTGACAGGAGTGTGATATTTATGCCATGGCGGGGGTAGGAAGGATTGAGTGGAGCTCGACAAGGTTGAAGCCCCACTGGGACTGCCAGAAAAGTCATCAGGCTATCGAGTGGAGGGGAGGGTGGAAAGACTGTGATTTATGTTTCATGCCATAAGGGATTTCAGCCAATGATTGCTCGATACAACACAGTGCTTAGCAGCTCAATTGCATTAAAGCCTTTTCAGAGTTTTTTTTTTTTTTTTTTTTATCCTTGGCGCTATTGCTGCTTTGTTTTTCAGAAAGCAAAGACGTACACAGACAGAAGGAAACAGACACTTAAGACATAAGTAACAAGCTTTCAAGCCATTGATAAGACACATCAACACAACGTACATAATATGAACACATTGACACCTCGTGTAAGTAAAAATTTTGCAAAACATGCACCCCTACTGTGTTGCAAGCGCTATTTTCTTTTCCCCAAAGCTCCAATTTCTCGCTGTTCTCAAAATTCAACCCACATAGGTCAAATTGACTTGAAATTTCTCACACAGCTCAACGTGCTGCACAAAACACCCACCGTTACCTTGGGTGTTTAGCTGAATTACCATGACATTTGGTACACACCTTTCATTATGACATTTTTGCAGAGCTGCTGGAAATGTGAATTTCTCTTGGAGATTAAAAAAGTATCTACCTAGGGGACTGGCAAGCACATGTCTGAAGTTTGAGCATGATTGGTTGAAAAACGTACCCGCCATCAAGCAAAAGGTCTTCACTGTGGCATGGTCGGGACTTACCAACTACCAACTAACTACTTACCCAGAAGACATTGATCATTTGTTAATTATGTTATGCATTCTACCATGTCTTCCAAAGCATTTTCAGCATAACCCAAAACATGTCTCTACTTAAAACTTTCATGAAAAATCCAATCAACTACGCCTGTCACGATAATCGATCAATCGAACAATTAAAAAAAAAAAAAAAAGCGAAGTCGATAATTTTGCTGTCTCGATAAATTGACGTGCTTATATGGCTGTTTCTTTTCCTAGTTGCTCTGTACCACACAGGCTGGATGACAAGACGGTTCACTCTGCATGTGTCTGTGCGCATTGGTTCTATAGTGGAATGAACAAAGAGAGTGAGCCCTCCTCTCATTCAGCCTCTTTGTCCCCCAGTCCGTGGCGGCTGGGCTACTAGTGAGTGGATACACAGACAGAGTACGAGCAGTTAGCAAGCAAACGCTAATATGAATGAAGGCACAAAAGCCACAGACCTCCTACATTAGTTTATCAAGACACTACATACTGTACCTGTGTGTATGTGTGTGCTTTTTATTGGAGTGTTTTTTGTTTCTTAACAAAGACAGGGTCTGTTTTTTATTGTTTTGGGTTATTATTGTGATTTTTATTTAAGTGCAATTTTTGCGGTCTATTTTATTTTCATTCAGGTTGTTTTGGTCTGTTTTTGTTTGTTTAATTTACTATGTTGTTTTAGTTTATTACAATGTTAAATACTCTTGAGAAATTAGAGCTTATTGCTTTTGATACAATGTATTCTCATTATTTTGCCATATAAATCATGAAAAAATTATCTCAAACATGTTGTCAATGATATCAATTATCAACAATAATTTGTAGGGCAATTATCCTCCAGCAAAATTTGTCACTGTGACGCTACACAGTTGCCCTTTATGGCCAGGGCTCTACTTGCTATTGATGCAAAACCAGATACCACTACGTCATGTACACGGTCATTCCGGCGTCCTATTGGGCCAAACGTGTGACATAAAGCGCTGCTGGCTGCTCATTGGTCAAGCAGATTCATCAAGATGCACAGCAAGAAATGACAATGATAAACTTACATGATAATGTCAGCTAACCCTAGATGTTGCAGTATTTCCGGTATATTCCACAGTCTCCACTTCATTGTAGTTCTTATTTTTCTTGCTGCCTTCAGTCTCCTCTTAAATAAAATACATCTCCAGTACCGTAAATATACAGGACTCTCGTGCACCTCCATTGTTGTTTGTCAGCGTTTCCTGTTGCTCCCGATGCACAATCTGGTTTGCAAGGTTTATACTAATTTAAACCAACTACCCTAAACAATATTGGAACACCCAGCCAAAAAAAGTAAAAGATCAGCTGTACGAGCTTCCACTCTTCTGGGAAGACAAGATTTTGGATTGCGTCTGTGGGGATTTTGGTCCATTCATCCGAAGGAACACTTGTGAGGCCAAGCATGCTGGAACAGAAAAGGGCCTTTCCAAACTTTCTCCACAGAGGATTGTCCAAAAGTCTTGATAAAACAAAACAAATCATGGAATACCTTTAACGGTCAAGCACAGTCACTGATTAATTAGCTGTATTGTGTATCCATCCATCCATCTTCTATGACACTTGTCCTCAGTAGGGTTATAGGGGTATGCTGGAGCCTATCCCAGCTGACGTTGGGCGAGAGGCGGGGTACACCCTGGACTGGTCACCAGCCAATTGCAGGGCGCATATAGACAAACAGCCTTTCACACTCACATTCATACCTATGGACAATTTAGAGTCACCAATTAACCTAACATGCATGTTTTTGGCATGTGGAAGGAATCTGGACTACCCGCCACGCACATACAGGAAGAGCATTCAAACTCCACACAGAGATGCCCAAACGTAGTTTCAAACCCGGATCTCCTGGCTGTGTGGCCAACTTGCTAACTTGGCCACCGTGCGGCCCCGTATCGTGTAGCGCTAAGTCAGTTTGTGTGCTTTTTCCTAATGGCACAATGCAGTTCCTATCAGTAAGAGAGTGTTTGTAAGTGGCCAGTCTGAATCTGGTTGCAATTCATCAAAGCAGCCTCTACAAAGAACTGATATGCATTAAATATCTCCCACAGACAGATTGAGCAGATGGCGCGCAGGACTGCGTTCGCCACTGACGCAAAGCTGACTTTAATGAAACTTTATGGATTTTATTACCAAAAGCATCACAACTGCTTCTTCTTTACGCATTCTGTCTGGGTGAGCTCAGAGGAAAACGATGTTCTTTCCTCTGAGGCCCACTGAGAGGCAAGATAAGGTAATCAAATTACTGTATTTGCTATGAAGACATTTTTCTCAATCAGGCGGTGCGTGCACCGCAGACGAGCACTTCACTTTGAAGGGAACGACAACCTGTTTCGTTTTTGTTTTTTTGAAGGTTAATTCATTTGCTTTTAATCTAATTGAGGAATTGTCTCGGTGCAGCAATTTTGTGACTGTCAACCAAAACAAACAGGGACTTAAATGAAGGAGAAAAAAAAAACAAAACGCTAAAAGGAAACGCGAACTGATAATTTATTGGTAAATTTATTCTCCTTTAAAATCAATTGAGCTTGAGGAATGCCTTTCTTTTGCTTTAAAAAGATTCAACGTATATTCAACATTGAACATGCATAGCCATTAGTTTCCTCCCTTCACGGAGACATCTGTGCTGCAAAGCTTTACTGCAAATTTATTACCAACCCCACTCCCACTTCAAGATTAGGAAAGCATTAAATGTTGGTGCTTCAGATCTTCTGCGTTACAGCAGTCACGGTTGTTGGAGCAGTTTTTTGTTGTTGTTGTTGTTGTTTTTGATGGTGGCTTGCATATAAAGTTCCAGAACGGTGATGTCATTCACCAGACTTTAGTGGCAAGTGGCAAGGCAGCATTTTTAATTGTATGGTTTGTAAGACATTGTGGGTCCAGCTGGGTCATTCCCCACTCCTTTGCATATGCAGCCATAAATCATTTGTCACATACTGTATGTGTTCCGAGATACTGGACATGGTCTTTTCTGTGGAAATGGTCTTTTCTGTTCTCAAATAGTCATAAGCATGGCCAGATAGGCTTATACACTTTTCCCAATTACCAACCAAACAATGAGGAGAACGAGGGTCTCCTGTATTTCAAAGAATAAAAGGAGGCACATTTTATCCAAGAGGAAACTGACTGCAGCAAGAAATGATTTTTGCCATTTCTAGCTGTGTATATGTAAACATTACAATTAAAAATAACTTGAAAAAGCTTACTGGGTACTAGAAATTAGACCTGGTATTCCCGGGAACTTTCCTGATGGAAAGTCAAATGGTACCATGCAGTGGAAGGGGTACAGGTTGTCCTCTATTAAAACTTTCTCGACCAAAAACAAGTATTTGCCACCTCGCAATCGGCCCTATGTATACCAAATTTTACATTTCTGATGTATCCGAATTCGAGTTGTCTCAAACAGTTACGACCAGATTCCCCCAACTCAACTTTTCAGGTCAAAACTGCAAAGTATTTTATTGTTTCAGCCTTGCTAGGTGTCCTGAAACGGTATTTTTTGAAGACGGCTTCCAGAGTGGCAAAATCGGATTGCCGTGTAGACAAGCAAACCGCTACCGAAACCGAAAATGATGACATCACTGCCCCTGTCGCCATCACGTGACCAGAAGTGAGTGCTGCCGACACGCCAACATAATATCTGAATATTTCAACTGGCCCGACTGACCCCAGTCAACGTTGTCCTGATATTTTTTTGTCTTATCATCCAAAATAACTCGCAGATATAATGTCACTTCGTCGTCGGTCTTGACAAGGCCTGGAACGCAGACGACAACAGACTTCATGCGCATGCGTAGTTTCTTCTTCTGAGTGTCAAAGCACCACAGGTAGGTGTGCTTATTTATTACACCGTTTTCACACAGTGCATCCGCTCCCATCTGGATGTGACTACAGTATTTATTGATTCGAGCCTGTGACATGCTATTTTTTTCCTCAACCTGGCGAAAACCAAAATCCCAGGAGCGTTCCCATGTTGACAGGGCCTGAGGAACTTCTCCTTACTGTGCCTGCACAATGTGGATGAACTGGAAGGTATGTTGCTTTCATGTTAGCATTGTTTTTAGCATGAGCAATGCAGAGTTCACGAACTTGGCAACAGAGAAACTCATCTATCCATCTGAGTGGCACAGAATCAACCCCAAACAGTGTGAGCACCAAAATCATTAGCTTCGACATCCCGTGGCAGGCGTTTTATCGTATAGTGTAAGGTAAAATGTAAAAACAACACATCATATAAGATTTACGCTACACAAAAAGAGAGAGGAGGGGCTGTGTTGCACCATATAAAAAAGTTTGCTTAAAATACCGCAGATATTCAAGATGAAGTACTTGACGACACGCTTGACGACACCCAATTTCCTTCCTTTGCCAGCCCCCACCCTCTATAACCCTCTGTGATAGGTTTATTGGCAGCGTGTCTGCAGTACGACATAAGAAGGAGAAGGAAGAATAGTGCTGGTGCAGCACCGGAATGTTAAAAAGTTATAAAATATGTTAATCCTGCACGGCCTGTAATTACTGCTTTTTTTTTCCCTTAGTTGACAATGCATGAGTAAGCTGGGAAGGGGAAAGGGCGAATATGCAAGGATGCTGACACACACTGAGGAGTTTTGGTGAGGGCGCTATTATGGGTGACAAGAGAGCCTTCAAAGTCAAACACCCCATAAGAAGAGTTCAAACTTCATTTTCTGAAAAAATATAATTCAATTTAAATTAGCTCCGATGACAAATGCTTGATTCTGGTGTACTTTGGGGAAAAAAGGAACACAGCTAGTAAAGTTAGGTCTTTATGAAACAAACCATGGAAATGCTCTGGGACAGAAGCTTTGGTTTTGGGAGATGGATTCACAGAACAATACGGCAGGACACGGCACAAGAAGGTAACCACAGCTATAGATTCACATGTGAGGGCGAGTTGATTAAGGCTCACAGCGTGGCCTCAGATGGCCTCTGTGCGGTCAGGATGTACAGACGTCAATGGACGGCGCTCAGACAGGGTGGAGTCTCATATATCCGCACCACCGCTATGTAGCTTGGAGGGTTTGAAGGACAATCACCAATCTGTTACCACAAAGCTGCGTCGTCAGTGGCGCGTGCAAACCTCCATCGGTATTTGTCGCTATTCTCGACATCGGGGAGCCTCGAGCCCAAACAGCTGTGAACATTAACCCTTGGTTACATTTTAAGCGTGACAGGCAGGCAGAGACTTGTCAAGTTTAAAAAAAGAGAATGTCACCAAGCTGTAAACACTTCCTGTCAGGAAGGGAGCACTTCCTAAATCCTGGAGCGACGGCGCTACACAGCAAACAACTGCAGGAGGTGGCTGACTTTCTCTAGTGCACAGAAAGAGACGGAACTCCTCTCAATTATTTACTAGCTTCATTTTAGATTTAAAGAGTGTATGAAAGGGTGAAAAAAAAACGTTCCATCCTACTAAGTAGAACTTTGAGATCACAGGGCAGCTCCGTCTGGCTACCTCCTGCAGTGCGACACACACACACAAAAAAGATGACAACTCACACAGGGAATGAAAAAGACTATGATGTGGAAGTACCATTACGGGTAAAGCATATGTTTGCATACTTCTGGAAAGAACCATGCCGATTCCTCGCTTTCGTCCTCAGATTGTTAGGCAAGGCTTCAAGCGCAGTTGGTTTCCTTTTAATCAGGAGCGCATGCGACAATTTTCCTCACCGCCCAGGACTCCCTCCTCTCCACACTGTCATTAAACAAAATAGATGACATGTGTCGAGGAGTCCTCCAGCGGCCGTCGTCTGCAGCCTAATTGTGACCTGGTGGAGTTACGTGACCGTGCCAAAGAACGCCAAATTGGACACAGCACAATAGGAAAGATGGAGGGTTAAGATGGATTGTGGCAAAAGGGCCGTCATTTTGCGAGGCCCGATGACTTTCAGGCGCATGTGGGGCTGCTGTTTATAAAACCAAAAAAAACATGACTGCTTATTATATTCAATAATGCTGGATTACAGCATCGCCATGTTTATGTAACAAGCTTTGCGGATTCGCGAAATTATATCCGGGCCTTTCCAGTGTTTTCTCAAAAAGATGACCTCACGACGACAAGCGGAGACGACGGGGCGTAAACATGCCATCAATCATTTCATAATATTAGTCACTATCCAATGAAAAGTATGTATCTCCAAGTTCAACATGTATGTCAATCCCTATCAGTTGTGCTCAAAATGTTTTGGAAGACATTCAGATAGCACAGATATTCTCAAGATTTAACAACAATTTAACAATTGGTCAATCACTGAACAATGGGGCGGGCCCCCCATAAGTAAACTTAACTTGGACATTGTTTTAAGTTGCTGCAGATGCTCTCTCAGCTCATTTTATCCATTGATTTTGATAATCAGGGGGCTGTGCCTGCAACTCATACAGCGGTTTGTACAGATAAACAAATAAATAACTGTCAGGTTTTCACTAGTATTTAAATTCGGGGGAGTGTGAAAAAAAATTCTGCCCTTTAGAGAGGCATGACATAAAATAATTAGGAACCACTGACTTACGACCAATTAGTTGTTAAGTCCCGCCCGTGTCCCTCCACAGATGTTTTGCTTGATGGGGGCCATGTTTTTCAACTGATCTCTGTTTTACAGTACAGATATGTGCTTGTCAGTCCCCTAGGAGGTATGTACCAAGAAATTTAAAGTCATAAAGACATAAAACGTGAAACTGGGGTTTGGTGTGGTGTCTTTGTAAGAAAAATGCTATGTTTTGATAGGGCTGTCAAAAATAACACGTTAACGGCGGTAACTAATTCATCTCATTAATTGCATCACATTCTTTAGGGTAATTAAACGCATGCGCACCAGAGAAAGCACGCCTCTGTTACGACGGCAGGGGGAATCACAGTGGAGCGTTCCCACACAATCACACAGAGCATGATGCTCTTTTATAACTTCATTCTGACCTGAACACATCAGCAGCAGTACAATTCCAACACCGTGTACTTTATGTACTGTATCTCCAACTCACACACGTCTCTAGTCCCTTCATCCTGGGAGCGACACTTCCTCATTCTCATTACAAGAACGCCAGATGCATTCAGGGACGCTCGAAACATCACAATAACGGCTTTATAGTGTGTGTGTGTGTGTGTGTGTGTGGGTGTGTGTGTGTGTGTGTGTGTGTGTGCGCATGTAAATAAACAGGAAGATAAAGAAAAACAAAGTTGATATTCTTATCACTTACTTCTTAGCTCTTAATTCAGATGTATAATTTGCTACATTTAAGTATGCTGGAAAATACACTGAAAACAATTACATTTAACGTAAATTGCGTGATGTTTTTGAACGCAACCCCTCATTGCTCATAATAACACGGTGTGATTCAAATGTGATTCAAATGTTCTGCTACTA
This sequence comes from Dunckerocampus dactyliophorus, assembly GCF_027744805.1. Lineage (NCBI taxonomy): Eukaryota > Metazoa > Chordata > Actinopteri > Syngnathiformes > Syngnathidae > Dunckerocampus > Dunckerocampus dactyliophorus. The sequence continues at coordinate 5,401,877 of NC_072821.1, read as the reverse complement.
TTAAAGAGACTAGTGTTAGGCAAATAGATTTTTAGACTTGTGTGGTATCTTTTACAGTGGCTTGATTGACATATTCAGCTCATTTGGAGGTGTTAATCCATACAAATACTGTATATATACGTAATCCTGTCCTGTCATTTATCTTTCTGTTCATTAAATACAGTAAAAATTGGCATATTTCAGACATAGTTGCTAATGGTGATTCAGTGCCTTTAAAATCCATTTTTTACATTTCTCTTCTGTCTTTGTATCAAGATGCAGAATGAGGGGACGAAGTCGACCTGACAATTTTCCCACTTCAGAGGGCTAACAAGGCCGCGGACGCAACCGAGATGCATTTCTCCCGCCCTGTTGTGTTGGCAGTAAAAATGATTGCTGTCCAACAAGTATCATATACCGGAATTTCCGGACTATAAGCCGCTACTTTTTCACATGCTTTGAACCCTACGGCCCAAACAAATACAGTTCCCATGATGCTTGGAGTGACAAAACGGTGGTGCATTTCCACAATACAGGTTAATCATATGCTTTGAAGTCTTATGCAACGAGCTTGACAAATCTTAAAGGGATAGTTGGGATAGTTGGGATTTATTGACATGAAGTTGTATGACATCCCCTTCAGTAGTGCAGTACATCCACAGTGACTTACCCCCCCCCCACTTGATCCCTTGAGCCCATTGCTGGTCGGATTTCGGTGATTTTGCTGGGGCCGCTTAAGTAAAGCGTTTGCCTTCTCAAAACAATATGCGTTCAAAAGAGTAACACATTTGCGTCGCAAAAATGCCTCCTCTAAAAAAAATTAGACGTCACAAACCACTTTGTATCAATGCGTGCTATCGCCTGTCCATTGTTGTGTGTGTGATGAAGATGGCTGCGACGCTCGCATCTTCATCCGCTGTGGGACACGTACGTAAACAAGATGGTTGCAACACTCACGGCTTGCATACCCCTGGTTTAATATATATACAATTTTTTCCCCCTTTTTAAACCGAGTGGGTGCGGCTCACAGTCAAGTTCGCTCAATACTCCGGAATTTACGGTAATTATCTGGTTGCCAGATGTAGCTGTGCGAAAGCGCACACAGTTACGCTTGATTCGGTTCTGTATAAAAAAGGCGCACTAGAACGAACGCTCTGACCTTGTCCCAGTATTCTTGTTTATCTCACCAGAGATCCTTTCTGGCGCTGCTTGGCTCATGGTCCGAAAAAGCACAGCAAAAACAAACCAGAGGACAGAGAATGTTCTGAAATCTGGGAATGTTTGACATGAAAAGAGTCATTGGATATTTTCTGAGTTCGTGAGTAACTTGTTGACTTGAAGGTGACATGTGGGAAAATTCTTCAGATGCTTCAAATAGCTGGGGAAGTCTGTGGCATTCGATGACACACTGTGTGGAAATAAAACTAACAATCACGCCTTGTATCAACAGTGTGGACTCAAAAGAAATGACAGCATCTGAGCTGTTCACTGGGAATTCAGAATTTCAACCTGGAGAAGCATTTTTGGGATAAAATATGCCTCGATGGTCGCACAAAAACCTGGAGGCAAAACAATCCTGAAAAATATCGCTAATTCTGTGAGTTGTGTAGAATCGATTGTTATCAATAATTGAGGCAAAATGGAACCCACTACTGGCCGCAACCAACAGAGGCACTGTTGATTCACTCTAAACAAATTTTCTGTCTGAAGGCTTTCAACTAGCCTTACTCTGCTCGCTACACGCTGGCATGGAAACAGGAGTTCAGAACATTCACAACAAATTATTCCATCCTGTTAACAATAAAAAAAACTAAAATCATGAATCTTTTTTTCCACGTCAATCAAGGAAATACATACTCAAGATCAGTCTTCTATTCATTTTGTGTTTATTATACAAAACAGAATTTCTGTGAAAAATACTTGAATCGTCACCCATCTTCTTCCGCTTATCCGAGGTCTAAGTGACAAAATTAATCTATAAGTGTTCATGATCCAAATTAAGATTATTTGGATTATTTGTCTTTCTGCTATTTCTAAACGGGAGCCACAATCTTCCAATTAACAGCGGCAAAACAAATGTCCTTCCCAAGTATGATTAATGAAACAGCAGCTCGGTTGGTTAAGCATTGTAAAATTACTCAATGACAAATGTGCCTTGTCCCATAGAATATCTTTATATTCAAATGTATTTTAAAGCCAAATAGCACAAAACATGTCTAAAAAAGGTGCCGCGCATTCAGCAAAACTATGGCATTCAGTCTGGCCTATCGGACCCTCGCCAAGTGGCCTAAAAAGAGACATGATGGGCTCTGATGTTTTCATCCATTTTCTGAAGAAAACCACTCTCAGGCGATATTGACGTCCACGCCTGACATTTTCTCCTATCACGGTCGGCGAGATGAGGGCTCGAGAGGCCGATGGGATGCATTTATGAAACCGCCACTGATGTCTGCAGTGTCCGGGTGAGAGGCCAGGTGAACATATACGGGCTGTGGGGAAATTAATCCGAGCACAGCAGTCGGGCAGGAAAACAAACTTGGATGGAGGAAAAGTATTGGTACGCCTACAAAAAGCAAAAATAGAAGAGACTATGTAGGGGGGCCTGCCTTTTGAGCTTCCACTCCTGCATGAATGCCAGAAGCCTCTGTACAACAACTGCACGCTTCTATAGATAGACATGCACGCTATAGATGGGAGCAGCACATTCCCAGGTGCATAAGGAGACACTGATGACGACGGCGGGTCTCACTAATCACGAGGATTTCACAGTGTCCTGCATGCTCCAGTCCACTGCTCTTTGTTTATATGTTTGCATCGCCTTCCAGCACCCTTGACTAAAAGTTGAGGTGAGCAGCGTGCAGAGCAGTGAGCTACGAGATGAGGCCTTTAATGAGTTCGAAGGCAGGGGAATGAGGAGAATTGATCACCTCTCTCAACTTTGTCTAGCATGAAGGACTCAGCGTCATTAAAAAACAACAGTGCCTTGAAAAAAACACAACATCGTAGTCAAACATCGTGAACAACTTTCAGAAAGAACTTCTAAAGAGTCAAGTAGTGTTGACACGAATTATGTAATCAAATGCATTCAATTAAAATGTGCATACATTGGAACCCCGTAGGAATTAATAGAGACTGGATTAATCTGTTCCTGGGTCAAACCTTTATTACCTGTTCAGGCACAGTTTTAAATCACATTTTATCACACTTCAGTGCCATACACATGTAAACTAAAATGAATTAACAACAATACGAAAACGTGAGCGACACTGCCAAAGAAAACATAACCGCAGTAAACAAATGAATAAAACACTAACAGCGAGGCGGAAGGTGACACTGGAGTCTTCCAGCTTTGAATGAGAGTCCGCTTACTTCACAAAACCTGTGGTCCATATTCATCAAAGCCAAAGAAAAAGCTAAAGCAGAGACACAGAGTTATTTCTTTGATGCTTTGTAGGATTTGCTGAGATCTCACCTCAGGTGACTGCCTGGACAACTGGCATACAATTTTGATCAAATACCGACTTGCACAACTTTGAACATTCCATTTTAGACATTTCTACTGTTAATTTGCAACATTATAGCCGCTCCCAAATTGGTTATTTTTCCCCCCCCCCGCCTTCTCCAATAAACGGCAAGCTTAAGTAAAAACAGACTCAAGTAGTAAATAACACTTGATTCTTCTATTGGCATTCCAATAATGAGGTAAGCGCTGATATAATTAGCGTTCCTCAGTCCAGTAATTAAAACATCGATGCAGCAAAGCGGAGAGGCACTTGCGAGGGGGCTCTTTTCCCAACCTATGTTGTTCCAGTGTTACCATACGCATGATCACTTGTAGAGTGCGTCGTTGTTTGTTTTGTGTGTTTCACTTTGAACAGTGATGAACTTTCATACAGTGGTTAAAGCTCGTATGACGGTTTAAAATGTCTTTGTAAAGGTTGTGTGACGGCGACAGTTTAAATGCGGAAGGGATCATTTGTATTTCCATTGTTTTCTATGGAGAAATGTTAGACAATCTCCTTATTTAGAGAAGAAAAAATGTTTTTTCACCAACTGATGTGTAGGAAAAAATCCATAAAAGCGGTGTTTAAGAAATGTCAATACACAGAAAAACTCACCGACAATTGATTTTAGTCAATTTAGTGGATTTGAAGACATTTTCTGACCAACAGCAATGGCAAATTAAGGAAAAGGGTAATCAAATTATTCTAATGAATTCAGAATGGGTCTTTGAAGGAATCATTATGTGAGACATGAACACATATGTCGTTCGGTTTTCTGTATGTTTTTAAACATTTAAAAACAGATAAAAAGAGCCAGCTCATTACTGCGTTTGTTGGTCTGAAAAAGTCTCCAAAAAGCACCAACAACGCTCCATTTACATATAATGCGTATGCGTAACATTGTTACGCCAATCGCACTACATTACTGGCGTATTGACACTTAGCCATATCACACCGGCTAGCTACTAGCCGGCTAGCGACTAGCATCATCACAGACTCGCCCGTAGCTCGTCAGTGTCACACTCACAACTCCTCAGAACCTACCAAAAGGTAAGGATACATATTCGAGATGCCGCCACTGCTGCTGTGTTTTTATTTCTTGAGTTTGGAAAAGTTAACGCTAGGTGTAGGCTTTTCAATGCGCAGAGCAAGGAAGTAATGCTTATGATGGCCGAAATACGCAAAATACTTTAAGTATTACATGTTGTCATGAATGTACCTGTCACGACGTGCTCACAGCATGTATATAAAACCAAAAAAACCTTGTTGGAGGTTTTTGGAGGCGTCTTAATAGCGGTCTCTGTAGATGGCATCGGTCATCCCATTACATGCACTACTGAGCTGTCGCGTTTTATCTGTTTTTATATCTTTAAAATGCACAATAAAGAGAAAGACGTGTTCATGTCTCACATAAGAATTGTGGATGTTTTTTTTTTTTTAAGTGCAGTTTTCCTTTAAGCGGAACAATAATGTACATCATATATTACTGTTAATGGGATAGGAGAATGTTTTGTACTCCTGTTTCCATGCCAGTGATATACTGAACAGAATCAGGCTACCTTTAGGAGCTGTGCCACAGCGTGCATGTTAATCATCTTCCCAAAGCTGATGTCATGTCGCTTCTTCTTTAGACAGTAAACTGGTTGAGACTGAATCCACAGCACCTCTAATGGTTGCAGCCAAGTAGTGCACTTGTAGAGCATTCCCAAACTCAGTAATCCCTCGTTTATCGCGATTAATTGGTTCCAGACCAGACCGGGATAAGTGAATTTCCGCAAAGTAGGGTTCCTTATTTATACATTGAATATTTTCGTAGTTAAAGCAAAGAAAACCTGTTTATGACCTTCAAATTACGTTTTTTAACATTATTAGAGTGCTCTAGACATGAAATAACTCCCTTATTGTCACCTGTACACTCGTATTACCCAATATAGTAGACATAATAACAGAAAATAAGCAATTTAAGACCTAAATAAGACTTGTGGTTGTGTGTGTTGATGTAAAAGTGTTCCAGTGCTAAGGGAGCTGTGTGGGGAGGTGGACAGGAAGTAAGGGCAGGGTTTTTCTTTTTTTTTCATGAATAATAGGCCGCATGGTTTATTTAATTAATACATTTTTCAAAAACCATGATAGAGTGAAGCCGCAAAATTTGAAGTGCGAAGCAGCGTGGGATTACTGTACAGTGGTAGCTCGGTTAATTTTTATTATTATTTCCGCAAAGTAGGATAGCTTCTTTATAAATGGAGTAGTTTCGTAGTTAGCGCATAGGCACCCTCTTGATGACCTTCTAAATACCGGTTTTAACATTATTGGAGCCTGCAAGACATGAAATCACATCCACATAGTCATCTTTACACTCATATTATCCACTATAGTATGTATAATCAGAGAAAAGAAGCCATTTAAGACATAAATAAAACTAGTCCTCGTGTGTGTTGCAATAAATGCGTTCGGGATGTGTGGACAAGAAGTAACCTCAGGTGTTCAGGGTTGAGTTTTAGCCGGATTACGGCCACAACAGCGACCCGTGTTATGATTATTATGTTATTATTATTATTGTGCATGTTGTGAGATAATTCAATCCCGCAAAAAAAGCCTGTTGTTCCGGCGAGTGTGACGCTTGTATGTTTCACCTACTGACACCTAGTGACCAGTGTAGAATACTGCACGTCACAATGAAATTCAAACCCGCAATGTGGCGAGGGACAACAGTCATGCATTTCACCGATATTGCTGCAAGACAATCAGCAAACAATTCCTCACGATCAGCAGAATTCATAGTGATCCGTTGATTGAGCCCCACTCTCAGCGCTACAAAGAGAAACCTCACTTTGCTATCTATGCAGCACTTGTGTCAGGCCCTCTGCACCTGACAAGAACACCTTTAAACCCGTCTCTCTGCACGCTTCTTAAGAGCGCCGGCTGTCAGCACTGATTTAACATAATGCATACTGCTACGCAGCAGTGCTGCACACACACACACACAGTCGAGCCTGTTAAAGCCATGTGCGTGTATGATGACAGAGCGTACTATATGTAATCTGTTTAATCAGCTTGTACAGCTGCACTGCTTTGGACCAAAATGATCATTTTTGTTTGCTTCAAATACATGATTGCTTGCAGAGGCGAACATCTGCATGCAAAGTGTGTTTTTATGAGTGTGTCATGGCTGCTGCTCTCTTCACATATGGGAAATATACTTTTGATGGCAATAACAGTTGTTTTCCAAGTACCAAAGCAAGTTCGGGGCGGCAAAAATGTCGTTTTACACTTGCACAGATTCCGCAAAGCAGTGTTAACAAGCTACTTGCAAACAGTAGCGCACATACAAATGCCGCTTGTTGTACAATTCTGCATTTAGGCAGTATTTCTTGGAAAATACAACTCTAAAGTTGCCTCATGCACAGGTATTTGCTTAAAGTTTGTTTTTTCTTTGGTTTTTAGCTGAATTTCTTTTTGGGATACAACCACAGAAGGGTAGCAGTGATGGCAAGCGGAGGTCAAATGTGATGGCGACAACCATAGAACCAGGATATATGACCTATTGCTACTTGGCGGCGACATGAAAGCAGTACACATCTGTCCAGGCTGCTCAGTACAATACCGGAGTGATCTCTTATGCAAATTGGGCACACAGAGTGGTTGTTCAATATGGTCAGCCCAACAAGGAAGTACAACAGACAATATAGTTACGTAACATATTAAAGTACTCATGACACTTATTTCTGCCGTGAAAAATGTCATTAAAAGGCATATCCGATGTTAGATGTGTGCTTAAATGTTGACTTTTGTAAAGGTTTCGTCACTAAAAACAGTCTCTTTCCGGCGTCTGGGGCAAAATGTGGAAGTGACGTCACACCCGAGACCCCCCATCCATTGGTTCAATTGTTTTCGTGTTGTGGTGGCACATTTTTGGTTGAATTTCTGTTGCTCAAACACTCACGCAGAAGGAGTAAGCTTGTTCACCTTTCCAAAGATGGGGGGGGGGGGTGCCCTGCGCAGCTGCCGCTGCTCGTTAGGGAAATCAACCACAGAGTGTCTGTGTAGGCAATCAGCAGTACATCTACACCTGAAAGCTACCAATCACTCTTTTCAGGACAGCGAGGTAAAGATTTTGGCCAAAGAAAACAGATGGTTTGAAAGAGGAGTAAAGGAAGCTATTTTTGTCAAACAACAGAACCCATCATTGAATCGGAATGGTGGTTTGAGGTTTAATTTGGACCCTGTGTTCAGCAGGTTACTGAGACCAAAACCCACAACTCTTAGTCTTGCAAATGAGGTGAAGGCAGGGCCGAGCCAGAACAATAGATGCTAACAAGCCAGTATCATACCCTATTCAGGGAGCGACACTTCCCTTTTATCGGAGGTGTTAATAACAGGATAGGATTATACCACTACTCCGCCCAGGCTTAGTGTAACGAACCAATAGGAGGAGGGTGTTGGCACACCAATTCCGCCCACTCTTACTGTATTTAAGGCCTAAGCTACCAGCACTTATTAGTTCGCTGACGAAGCTCTTCGGATGAGGAGCGAAACGTCCGACACCTTCTTCACAGAAGTACAGATGACGTCTCAAGAAGCCTTTTCCTCGATCAACCACAGAGTGACAGAAGAGAGTCGGCAAACACAACGCTGGTCGTTTTTAACAAAGACAAAGTCGCTGGGGATCGCGGTAAAGTCCCCAGATCAGTTCAGAACAACGGAATGAAAAACTTGCGTTGAAAAAGTAGGAGGTTCATTCGATCAAAAAGGGATTCCGCCTCAGACAGATCATCCAATCATCATGCAAAAGCCGAGCCCCCATAGACCCCCAGAGACGCTGAGCGTCCGATGGGGGGGACAAAGCCCAGCATTTATCCAATGACCGTCCAGTTTTGCGCAGTGGAACGACCCACTCTACGCTTCCCCATCAAAGTCAGTAGACGCTCAGCGTCCGACTGTGTAAAAGCGGCGTGGCGCTGCGGGGATGAACGAGAAAGAAGTCGTGTTAGTTACCTGTAATAAGTAGCTGATTCGGAACAAGATGAAGGTATTCGGGCGCATATTTTGTCAATGAGATGTACACAAAGAAGTACATATTTCACCACTTTTTCGGACATTTTAGGGGAAGCTGAGTTTCCTTTGTAGTCTTACAGAAATCGCCACTAGATGACAGTCTCCCACTGTCAGCCGGTATGGACACATTGACGTCACAGCCAAAATGGCGCCGGTTCAGGAGCTCGCTGGGGGGCGTGTCAAAATAAGCACTTAATTTCACTCCTTTTTCATACTTGTTTATTTATCTATGACAGCAGTATGACAAAAATGTTCGATTAAGTGAGTATTTCCATTTTGTTATCGTTTTCTGCAACCTTTTTTGGTGCTCACTAGCACTATAACACTCAGATGACTTTAAAATAACTGTTAATAAAAGGTAGAACGGCAACAGCTTGACCCTGGAACAGACTAATTTGATCTCTACCATTTCCCATGGGAAACGTTTGCTGTATTTGCCGTGTATTCACACAATAGTTGTTGTATTCGGTCTCTCTATCTCAGAACATGGACAGAAACATTCCAAGCAGCCAGAAGATAACACTCATCACCGCACAAGCACGTCCTTAACCTCGCTGGCACCGGACCTCTTGGGTTTCTCCTGTGTGCGTGTGTGTGTGTGAATTCCTGAGAGGCCAGGACATGACAAAGTGTTTCTAGAAGCAGCCTCCATGCATGCATGCATGCATTCTACCAGTCTGTCTGTCTCCATGTTCACTTTGTGCTGACACAACAGCAGCTCCCTGTAGTGTGGCGTTACAAAGCATGGAAGCAAGTGTTGTCCTACTAAAATTATAGTTATATCCAACCCCAACTGTCCAACTGGCACAATAAACTGTCAGTTAGATGATTTTACCCATCCTATGATTGTAAAAAACTGTTCACACAATCTCACACATTTTGTTGTGACAACTAGGCTATTACTTCTTCCAGGCATGGGTTACATTGCATGTTATTGGACTGATTGTCACATAGAGCACAGGTGAGCTAAAAACATTGTCCCGCTGCTAGCGAGTAAGAGAGCAATACAGCATGGCACACTCCGAGGGTGACTACAGCAACATCAAGAGGCTGTTATGAAGAATGTTGCAAAAGTTACAAATAATATTCTCAAACCGCTCTGGAGACCAGGATATTATTTCCTGAGAACTAAAAGCTGAAAGCAGTGTTTTCTCCACCACTGTGATGTGGGAGCCCATCAGATGCAACGTATGCAATTTCAATAAACTGGACTGAAATGATTATTTGCTACAAATAATGTACATTTGTTCATCTATCTATGTCAACGACATACCATAACAGGCAGAAAAGTTAAGTGATCTTCCACTAGAAGGCAGAAGGTACATAATGAATCCACCTGTTGCCATTCATACAACCTTTCAGTGAGATTTTTCTAATGTAAAATACAGTAAGTGCCTTGGCTCAATAAAGGTTGAAAAACACTCTAGAAATGTATACATACATACCAACAGGTGGCGCCAAACCACTTCACCCCAAGCTAGCTTTTCTACCTGTCACTCACACACACACACACACACACCAGTGACCTGGAGAGATGCAGCCGTGACACACGGAGGCAAGGTGGGGGGAAAAGTGTTGTATAATGGGGGAGCTATGATGCTAATTGTAAGCTAATGGTGATCAATGAAGCAGCTGAGAAATCTACCAAGTTGTTTTTTCACTCTTAACCCAAGCGGTCGAGACAGACAGCCACCCCGCGGAGCCTGGGTTCGGATTGAGGTTTCTTCCCTGGAGGGAGTTTTTCCTTGCCTCTGTTGCCAAGTGCTTGCTCATGTGGGTATCAGTCGGTGCTCTTTAATGTATGAGTGTGGTTCTCGACCTGCTTCGTGTGTTAAATGACTTGTGTTGTGAATTTGCGCCATATACAGTAAATAAAATTGACTTGATATTTTCCCAAAAAACAGGTCACAAAAAAAGAGGGAGTCATCGCATATTCAAGGACAATACTGTATATGTTGGTGTGGGAATGTACCAGAGTGTCCACGCAGCATTCCCTTCCATGCAGGTTAGTCATTAAGTGGGAAGTAATGTCGCAAGTGGACTGCCACTAAGTAACACTGTGTGTGTGTGTGTGTGTGTGTGTGTGTGTGTGAGAGAGAGAGAGACAGACAAGTTCTGCCGGTTGGAAGTAGGCATTCTTGTCACTAGTGCGCCAGGTGTTGCTGTGACATAAGTTTCCATAATTCCGACAAAACGAAAGGCATTCTAAACGCAACACGACTAAATCTGACTGCCTATTTAAATTGATTTTTTGGGGGGGAGCGATTTCGTGTTTTTAATCTATATTCACATTTAATTATTTACTTTAATTTATTTATTCCTCTGTACAGCACACTGTGGCTGGTAGAAGGTGCTTTATAAATAAAGTTGGATTGAATGTGTTGTAGTTTAAAGTTAACCCACCTTCTCCTTGCTGTCTTGCTCCGTAAGGGGCGACGTGGGAGATTTCACGCTCCCCACGGCGACAGCCTGAGTGACCGTGACACCTCCGCTGGGAACCGAGCTGTTCTTTTCCACCGTTTCCACCTTGATGAGCCGGTGCTTCGGCGACACGAACTTGATATCCGGCGCCCCCACGGCGGTCACGCTGCCGGAGCCGAATGCCATATTTCCTCCGGGAGTGTACGGGTCCTCGAAGTCCAGCTCCTTCTGTAGTTTGTAGGCGGCCAGAATGTCCGGCTGAGCGGGGAAAGGAGCTCCAGAGACGGCCGCTTGGAAGCCAGGCGCACCGGGCACACCGGTGAGGCAGTGTCGGTAGTCCGGTTTCGGGGGCGCCGGAGGAGGTGCTTTGGTAGTTTTGAATCCGAGGTGCTCCTTGAACCACTTGGCCATGCTGCCAGTGCATCGCTTACAACCCGAATGACGGGACTTTTGTTTTACTTCCAGGTGTCCGAACCTGGTGGTGGTGAAGTCCTCGGGTCGTCAGCCAGCCCTGACGGGAAACGAAGAGCCCAAAGTGGGGTAAGCCGGAGGCACTTTTCCGGTGTGGAAGTCACTGTCACACACACTTATACACAACAAACACAGCATGCATACATTCTCTCTCTGCCGCTACACACACGTCACATTTCCACGCTACGCAACATGGGAGAGACTGTTAAGTACACGCCCCCTACTTTCTTCATCAGCCTTCTCCTCTTCTTCCTCCATACCTGAGAACGTCCACTGCCACCTGCTGGACACGTGACACCCAACGCAATCGAGCACCGAGCTGGTCCACTCGACGCCGAGTGACGTCATCAACAACACTTTCGTAGGTAGCTTACAGAATTTATCTATCCATCTAAATATAAATGTATCGACGTATATCTATGTAGATAACTAGATAGTAGGGGGTGGGTGATATTTGGTATCATCCGATCCCAAGTAAATACAGGGCCAGTTTAGTTAGTATCAACATTTCAGATTATTTTCACATTTTTCCTTTATTGCTCTATTTCACCCATTTTTGCTGGGTTTTGGGGGATTTAATTTTATTTCTACAATGTGCCGCTGGCCAATAAAAACAAGCTGCGGGCATCACTTTGGACACCTCTGATTTACTAAAATGTACACATTAGGGAGTGACATTGGAACATTCTGACTGGATGCTTAGGGTGACCATATTAAAAAGAGAATGGCTTAATTACAACAATGATTTAGTAAATGCCAAAAATCTTGAAATATTAGAATTTTTCAATGAGAAAGTGTAATATCACAACCAGTAAATTGTTGTACGCTGGGTTGCATCTTGAATGTACAAAATGTATCAAAGCGGCCCTCCGCATCCTTCAATTTTCGATATGCGTCCCTCAGTGGAAAAAGTTTGGACACCCCTGCTGTAAACAGTACCACCAGTATAACTCAAGGGTGAGGCAACCTTGTTCACCAGAACTTCTTACAGGTCCAGATGGTCAAAGCAGACTGTTAGAATTGCAGGTTGCATTGTAAATGAAGGGCAAGGGGGAGAGGCAAGGACTAGTTTACAGCTAATATCATTAAAGAAACCAATCAGACTGAGATGATCATAAAGCTTGCACATATTGCGGCAGCATCAGGACTAAACAAACATGTCTCTCATGGCCTTCGAGGGCCAAATACGAATTGCTTTCCCAATCAACAGCCCAGATGACAAAAGAACAAGCAGGGACAACAGTCTGCATTATTAACAGGAGTCGGCTTTTACAAAGCAATACTTTTTTTTAATAAAGCGCCGTCCCCGGTGTAAGCACTTGAGCCAGAGTCACAGCACATGTGCCAGTTTACCCCTGGCACGGGGACAAAGACGCTCGATCGTGCATTTTATTAACTTTTTACACTGTAACTCTGCACTTGTCCAACGTAGCAGATGCCGTATATACAGTATATCACATACAGCAACGTAACATTAAGGAGTGGGACAGGAGGACACTGACGTTAGCTACGCATAGCTATATCTAAGCATAGCTATGTGAGCTACAGTGCTAACATTACAGTCACATTTAAACACAGTCACCTTTGCGGAAAAACTTTATTTTCGATGATAAAACGTAAAAGCTTTATTTTAAGATGTGTAGCAAAGCCTTTTTAAATTAAATAAAGCTGTCCTCAGTGAACTGGTGGTCACATACACGGGGTAGGCTAATCTAGCTAGGAGCGCATTTGAGCTCCTCTTCACTGGAACAAACAAGTGAGGGATTATAGATTTTTCTCATGTTGGGTACTCATAAACAGGCTCTAACATATCATCATTAAAAAGGCACATTTGCAAATAAGAGACCTTTAAGTGCGAAGGACTAGACTATAGGACGATAGGACTAGAATATACAGCAGACACAGGCACAGTAGGAAAAAATATTGGTGCAGCATAATGGCGGCATCTCTCGCTGGAGGTATTTAGAGAGGATCTGTTCGGGGGCGGTTCAGGAGCTTGAGTCCAATCACAGATCTTTTATTGCGTTCCCCGCTACTCTCCTGGCTGCCTGAGCTGTCACCCATCAAAATGCAAATCCCGTAATTCCGCGTCACATAGGATACAAATAGCGCTCCTACAGAAAGACTGTATAGTATGGATATGGGAATCTGTGAGTATATGAGAAACTACGACTATCTATCTGCTGTGTGTACAAAACATTTTTCATTGGCATACACGGGGCAGGTATTATTTAGCCCTATGAACTCTTCTTAGCAACAGCAGTCAGTGAAAACATGACCAGGAACAAGAATCTCAGCAATGTGAGATTATTTTACAGTGACTAAATGACTAAAAAAAAATCATATGTAATTTTTTCTTCAACTCTCATCTGTGTGTGCGTGTCTTTTGCAGTTGATTACACCCAGTTACTAAGCCAACTCAATTTTTTGGCTTAAGGTGCAAAAATAACTCATTACAAAACATATAGACTCCTATGGTGTGTGTGTGTGTGTGTGTGTGTGTGTGTGTGTGTGTATTTATAGAAGTCAGCCCAAAATCCACAGACAGCCTGTCAGCTTAGGTTGGCTATATAAGGGACATTTTAATGCCTTCATCAGTGGCTGCACGGCTCCAAAAAATGTATATAAATAAGATAAAATAGACTTGCTGTCTGCAAGACATGTGACGGTTTTATTTCCTTTCCCTGAGTCGTCTTCCTGGGGGCTTTTTGTCAGACTGTGCTGGAAATGATTTGATAGCAGGACCAGGCATCGTGAGTGAGCGAGCAATGAGTAAGCAAAGAAATGATTCATGAGGAAACACTTTCTTTTTTTGGTGAAGTGTTCCCATTCAATTCAATTCTCCTATTGGAAATAATAATAGAAATCAAATATCATGAAATCTCAATCAACTCTGCAGGCAATTTTTAAGTCCAAATTTAACATTCGGAATTGTCATACAAGTGTAAAAAGAAGTTAACCGCTGTAAATAATGTAAAAAAAACAAAAACAAAACAATAAAACTGTAACTTTAATGCCAAAGGAAGGCTAAGATAATGCCCTTCGCAAATGGTCAAATCGCGGTTTTGAAATTCATATTAAAGTGTAAAAATAAGCTAACCACTGCAATACATAAGACAACAACACCACCCTACTTTGATAACAAGTGACAATCCGTATCTAACTTCCCCTCCGCTAGTTGAGGCCGCTCCTTCATTTGGAATTAAGCATTAAAAAAAAGCAATACAAAGAATTGAGGTCTTGTGAGGCACAATGAGGTTGCAAGCGATACGCTAATGTTTTGGGTGAAGTCGTGCTTTATGGCGGTTTGTCATTTGGATTTAGTGTTATGAAAAAGCCACAAAATGTCAAAGAAGAAGAAGATGACCGAGGGTCTCATCTCAAGTAGTTCAATGAAGACGCTTGCGGTAATGCCACTCTTCTTCCGCGGCCATCTTGTTTACGCATTGTGTTCCATAGCGGAAGAAGACGAGAGCGTTTTGTCACATACACAAGAATGCACAGGTGACAGTGCGCAGGGAAAAGGCGTGAGACAAATATAACGCAGAGCGTTTTGTGAGGTCAGATTTTTTGGAGGAGGCATTTTTGTGATGCAAATGTATTACTTTTTTAAACGCATAACTCTTTACTTAAATGGCCGGAACTACTTTCCTCGTCACGGATGTCCAACCAGAACTGATGGCGCTCACAGAGGTCGATGCTCAGGTCGTTTGTGTGTATGCTCAGACGCTTTAAAAATTAGCAGGATCATTGCATACCATGGCTGAGATTGAGTGAGGTAAAAAAGGTTATCCTCTCATTCCGTGTGGAAGTGGTATGTTTTTGGCTTCTTCCCTACTCCGTTTGAAACATTCTCTTGTGTTTAGAATAAATAAATTGGAGAAACTAACTAGTTTGCTATGCTAGCCGCGGCCGTCTGTTATGTCCCTGCAGTGATACCGTAGTCTGTGCAAAGTGATGTAAACAAAGAATAATTGGAGCGTAAAGGTGACTATAGGGGTGTTATTTCATGTCTACCAAGCTTTAATAATGTTAAAACCCATATTTAGAAAGTCATAAACAGGTTTTTTTCGTGCTCTAACTACAAAAATATTCTGTTTATTAATACTGAATCCTACTTTGCGGAAATTCACTTATCGCAACCAGTTCTGGAATCAATTACTGCGATAAACGAGGGTCGACTGTATTTCTCTATTTTAAACCACATTCTTTCCGAGCACATTTCCAATTGTCAAGCCCCCCTCATTACCCTGCCATCCCTCCACCTCCTCACCGCCATCCCTTGAACGGAGCTTGCAATAATTAATACATTCATGGATCTCTTAAACGTTCACGTCTTTTGCTTTGAGGGTCACTCCTCAGTAGTCCTTTGACATGTGTACAAGTGCATCACTCACATAATAAAGAGAAGCGGCCTAGCCACTATAAAGTATAGCGGATAGGGGACAATTTCTCCTGTCAGCCTACACAACTTTGTTGACTTTCTCCTGACAAGCAAAACACTGAGCTCTCTTTTATCCATCACGCATGTGTCTGTCACCTCAAGGCTCACTATGAAATATAAATGGACACCCCTGATGTGAAGGAGGACGTGGACAGATTGCTAATCTGATTGTGTGTGTGTGTGTGTGTGTGTGTGTGTGTGGTCTCCATCCGGGAGTGCACAAATATTCACTGTAACAATACACAATTTAATCAATGTGCTTATCATTTTCTGTTTGTGTTGCCCCTAAAGAGACAGACATCAAATGTGCATAATAATAAAATAATGGGATGTGTGCGTGGGGACATGGTGGGAGTGTCCTAAATGGTTGGTACAGCGTGTCAGCCTGTTGGCTCGATGCAGGAATAGATCTAATCTCAGGTGTCTGATGCTGGCCGAGGAAGTGTGACATTTCCTCTCGTTCGCTTTTTTGGCTCTTGGCGCTTCTGTGACCCAATAATGTCTTCCCGCGTGACAGTGTGGCGTGCTGGACGAGACAGGTGGACTACGCTTACTTTTTCGTTCGCAAATATAAAACCAAACGAGATGGCAGGCAGGCAGGCAAGAAAGAAAGAAGCAGGATGCTTCATTGATTTACCCACATAAAAATCTAATGTGTATTGGCTTTCCTTGGCGTCATGCTCCTTTTCAGCCAAGTATGTCCACGACTTTGATAGAATTCCTTCTGCCATGCCCCTACAAAATCCAGATTTACTGCCTTTTAACTTGAATTGGTTTTCTGTGTCAGTTGAAGCTGCACTCTGCAAAATGACTGTGCCAGCTGTAAGTGTAAATGACATTGGCTTTAGTATTACAGGTGGGTCACTACTGAGTGGCAATGTGATGTGCCTGAAGGCAACATCATTGTGCTTGGATGCATTTTTTACTCAGTTTTCATCATTAGGTCATGAAGTACAGTCAGTGGAACCTCTATGGTGGAACACAATGGTAGTGTAATTTGTTGAGATTTGGGGGGAAAAATGCCAAAAAAAAACCTTAATCTAAAATTTAAAAAAAAGAAAATTCTTAAAAGAAGATGAAAATTAGTTCTTAATGACTGGTGAACATTCACATGTAAATTTCGCATGTAAATACAGTAGATCCCTGCTACCACCAGCGAATGGCTGGACGCCGATAAAACTAAAAATGTCTATATTTTTGACGCCCTCTCCAAACCCTCCTGCTAGTTTGCAGTTACCGTTCCCCTCCGATTTCGGATCAGCATTTGCAATATGAGTGACTGTTGTAATTAGAGTAAACCCTGGTTTATCGCGGTCAATAGGTTCCAGACCCAACCGTGATAAGTGAATTTCCACAAAGTAGGATTCCTTATGTATACATAGTCGTAATTAAAGCAAAGAAAACCTGTTTATGACCTTAAAGTTACGGTTTTAAAATTGCTAGAGTGCTCTAGACATGAAATAACTCCGTTACAGTCACCGGTACACTCGTATTACCCAATATTGTAGACATAATAACAGATAATAAGCAATTTAAGACATAAATAAGATTTGTGCTTGTGTGTGTTGATGTAAATGTGTTCCAGTGCTAAGGGAGCTGAGGGAGGAGGTGGACAGGAAGTGACGTCATGTTTGTTTTTTTTTTCATGAATAATAGGCCGCATAGAGTGAAGAAATTTGAAGTGCGAAGTGGCGTGGGATTACTGTACAGTGGTAGCTCTGTTAATGTCCGCCCCTGTTTTTCGGTTAAAGGGATAGTTCGGACTTTTTGACATGAAGTTGTATGACATCCCCATCAGCAGTGTAGTACATCAACCACGACTTTCCCCCCACTTGGTCCCCTAAGTCCAGCTCTGGTCGGATTTCGGTGATGAAGAACGTAGTTCCCGGTAGTCGCTGGGGTAAGGAGTTGGGTTCTCAAAACAATATACTTTCAAAGAGTATATACATTTATACATTTGCATAATAAATCGCTCTGTGTTGTATTTGTCTCCTGGCCTATCCCTGCCGACTGTCGCCTGTCCATTCTTGTGTGAGACGAAGACGCTCGCCTCTCGTTTACGTGTCTGTGATCCACTCTCTTTCGAAGTTGGTTGGACCGCAGAGTGTGGTTCTGTGTGAACAGGGACAGTTTTTCTAAACGTTGTGTGAACATTTCAAAAACAAAACAAAAACTCGTGTCAACAGACCCTCAAATCTTAACCTTAATGACGTGTGACACGCAAGTGTTAACCGCTGTAAAGCAACGAAATACGTTCAAAGAAAAAGCAAAACGGACGTTGCTTAGATATTGTATGTATAGTACTTTATTTATCCCACAGCAGGGAAATTCACTTGTTACAGCAGCAAGCAAGATACGCAAGTAAAGAATGCATAGTGACATAGTGACTACAACATGGTTCAGGTGGTGCAGGTGTTGTAGAGCCTGACAGCGGTCGGTATGAAGGACCTGCGGAACCTCTCCTTCTTACACCGTGGGTGTAACAGTCTGCTGCTGAAGGAGCTGCTAAGGGAACCCACATTGTCATGTAGTAGTAGTAGTCATCATTTGCGTATATGTGTGACTTTAGAGGTGTACTCGTCCCAAAAATCTTGATTGACTTCTGAATTGTGTGTTTGATTTTAGAGGATTTACCATACTTTGAATTGACATTGTGCTTACGCTTGATTACTATTAAAATGGAGGAATTTTCACCACTTATTGAACATGCACACTTTCACATTGTGCATCGATACAATCATTCGTGCATCACACTGATATCATTTTACCATTTTACTAAATCAAATGTGGTACGGTGAATGGAATCTTATTGTCATGTGTAAACACAAACGATCAGGAGAACCAGACCCCAGGCTAATACAGAGAGGGAATTTTCTTAATGGCGGCGCTTGTATATACTGTAGAGCCGTTAAAGACCAACTAGTTTCCCATGGTGTTTCCGGCTGAAATGCTGCCATTTGAGAAGGCAGTAAAAATGAGAAACGTTATTGTCATGCTAATGCATCATCGATGACTGACTGCCTAAGTGCGTGTGCGTGTGTGTGTGTGTGTGTGTGTGTGTGTGTGTGTGTGTTGTAACTGATAAGCGGATCAGTCAGGTTTGAATAGCACGTCAGAGCCACACCATGCCCTCAATTCTGTCTGCAATAACATCATTTCTCTCTGATGGCAGCCCCAATTTGTGCATTCCCTCACTTCACGTCTTCTTTCAGTACTAAGAG
This sequence comes from Dunckerocampus dactyliophorus, assembly GCF_027744805.1. Lineage (NCBI taxonomy): Eukaryota > Metazoa > Chordata > Actinopteri > Syngnathiformes > Syngnathidae > Dunckerocampus > Dunckerocampus dactyliophorus. The sequence continues at coordinate 5,382,783 of NC_072821.1, read as the reverse complement.
GCAAAGCTTCTTCCTTATAGAACCATCTAGAAGACGCAGACACTATTTTTAAAAGCAGACTTTAAACCTTCTCTCTTTGAGAAAGCTTAAAAAAGGTAGGGCTGACTTCGGATTGTCCTGGAACAACCTTTTAGTGCGGTGGAAGCATCCATTCAGGAATAGAATAGAATACATTTTTCCCAAAGAGAACAACGAAAATGTTATAATATGATACAGTACATAAAGTGCCGCATCAACGCCACAACAGAAGATCCACTTATCCATTTGTCTACATTTGTCTTTTTCACAGAACTCAGAAAATGCATTAGCTGCAAGTATCCTAAGTGGGCAGCATCCAGCAGCTATCTACCTCTGCATGCACTTTAAAATGTTATTGTGCTACTACTAGCTAGCTGTATTACATGTGCCGTACTGTTGTTTCCATCCATTCATCTTCAGGCGGCGTACACCCCAGACAGGTTGCCAGTCAGTCGCAGGGCACATATAGACAAACAACCATTCACTCTCACATTCATACCTATGGACAATTTAGAGTCGCCAATTAACCCAACATGCATGTTTTTGGAATGTGGGAGGAAACTGGAGTACCCGGAGAAAACCCACGCATGCACGGGGAGAACAAGCAGACTCCACACAGAAATGCCCAAGTGAGATTCAAACCCAGATCTTCCCGATCTCCTGATTGTGTGGCCAACATGCTAACCACTAGGCCATCGTGCGGCCCCTGTTGTTTACAATGAAATCATTATTGGTATTAATACTAGCTGAGCAGTTTGCGCCTTACTGCTATTACAACATTGGTTCTATTGATGCTGTGTTGTGCAATATACTTGTTAACAAAAGAGAGCTATGGTTTTCCTCTTCACTTTCTCATGCTATCCAAGTCATTTTTAAGTAAAAAAAACAAACCTGAATACTGCCTATTAGTTAAAAAAAAAAGCATATTTAAGCAAATTGTACTTATTCTTGGCCTACATTAAACATTTTCAAGTAGAAAATTGTCTAAAAGAACTAACTAAATCAACTAAAATACAAATGTACAAGGCAGAAGAAGCATTCTAATTGTGAATGTAGTACAGTATTCTACCCTGGCCACTAGGTGTCGTGTTCAGTGAGACAAGGGCCAGAAGTGATCGCCAGGTTGAAAGAATCTCACAACAGGCACAATAATAATAACATAATAATAATAACAACAACCTAAAACTCAACTCTGAACCTCCGACGTCACTTCCTGTCCTCCACATATCTTTCCGACCGCCATTAAGGCCCACTACGGGAAGACATTTAGTGTGACACACATGAACAGGAGTTTTCTTCACATATTACATGGCTTATCTACTCTTATGTCTACTATATTGGGTAATACGAGTGTAAAGCCATTATACTGATGAGACAATATCCAGTAGTACGCTGTCCAGAAAAAAACAAGGAAGTTTGGGTCTGTTATCTTATTTATGTTTAATATGTATTATTATATTTACTATATTGGGTAATACAAATATAAAGGTGATTATATGGGTGTTGTTTCATGTCTAGAGGGCTCTAATAATGTTAAGTAACATATTTAGACGATCGTAAACTATGCTATAACTACAAAAAATGTTTTTTTATTAATATTAAATCCTACTTTGTGGAAATTCACTTATCGCGTTTGAGTCTGGAATCAATTCACCGCGATAAACGAGGAACGGCTGTACATGCTTTTCATCGAATAGTAAGTTCCGATACTATTGAAATACTAATGGTACATTATTATCCTATGGTGAAATCACTCAGTTCAAGGCAGCTTCCCACCACATACCAAGTCTCCTCATGGTGATTGGTTGGCTCTTTCGAACAGGTTTGAGGTCTTAAACCAGCTCCAGGACAACTGTACTTTGAGATAACTGATATTGTGAGTTGGCGCTGTACAAATAAAACTCGACCAAATTGATTGCGTTGCAGTGGGTCGCTCTGTTAGAGCATTCGGCGGAGAATTCAATATGCTGTCTTCCTCAAGCTCCCATCGATGCAAGTGGCAGCCTGGAAGCAACGTGAGACGAAGAGCATTGACGAGTGTGGGTCATTGGCTAGCTGATACAGGGATTGATGGGTGTGTGTGCGCGTGTGCTTGAAGATTATACCGGAAAAGTTAAGATGACCTAATATCGTCAAAGATGTTACAAGATAAAATTACATTGCCAAAATAAGGCTTACAGATTAATTGGATATTGATTTGTTTTAATGCACCACTTGATGTCCTCTTCTGAATCTTTAGCCTGTCAATAACTTGTCCAACTTGTAATTACATATTGATTGATACTTGTTAGTGTAACTTTAAGGCAGTCAAATCCCTGCAACTCTAATATAATCATTGGCGTTACACGTGTAGGAAACCATGTATCTGTTGCATTATCCATTCACGTTAGCATACTTTGGGAACGCGTAAGAGCTGGGAGATATGGGGCGTTTATGCACAAAAACAATGCATGAAATACAGGTGGTGGGGGTGAGTGAGATTTCACGTGCGGCTAAACACGCGCATCCAGCATTCCTGAGCACTTCTCCAACACCTTCCCAGACAAATTAGACACAGCCCAGTGCCGCCGAATGGCTTTCACTCCTGGGAAATTACCACCAGACAGTGGGCTCGCCGTCTTTGTTTTATGTTCTGAAAGATGCGAGAATGGGAAAACAAAAGAAACATTTGTGAGACTTTTGTTTGTCGAAACGGTGAGTCATGTCCTTGCGGGGGTTTGTCAACGAGCGAGATCCGAGAGACTCCGGCAACGGAGTGCCGTCGTCTGTGGGATGATTACATCCTGAAGATGATGGATGTGTGCCGGCTAACGTGGGAGACAGGAGCATGTCCAGGAGGCTTGATGGCTGATGGCTGTCCGCTTGGGAGCCATAACCACAGCCTCATTAAACACACCAGCTCAAGTCCATATCCTGCTGCATGAACTGTATACAACGGATAGTCCTGCTCTATTAGGCAACTCTAGCTACACTTCTTTACTGTACTGTAGGGGTGGTCTGCTTTGAGCATCTTTAAATAAAGGTCTTAGCAGGAAGCAGGAAGAATTAATTTCCCACTTGGGAAATTTCACAGTGATGTAATAGTATGCGGCATAGGCAAATACAGATGATGGACAAGGGCGGGTGTTTTACAGTAAATCATTCCTGGTGTGAGATTAAAAAGATCTTATTTGCATATGATTAGGGAGGCGAGCAGGCGGCATCAAAACCTGTAATCCAGAAGTGCTGACATGTTGTGGAGCAGCTGGCGAGAATAGAAATGCAGCAAATAATGATAGAGTGGATTTTGAAACCTTTTACTCAAAAATTGTGTATGATCTAAGGGGACCTTCAACTCTATAGGTTTCATTGTACAGTTGTGTAGTTTGGCTAAAATCCAGATTTGAAATGTGTGGTGTCAGAATTGGGATGGCAGGTTGTGAGGTTGTGTAGCAAATCCAGTTGGAAGGACCTCAGGGACAGGTTACCACTGTTTACCATGACTACTACACTACGATAAACTGCTACAATGACTATTAACAATTTTTCCACCCAGGTTAAAATCTGGAATAAGGCTACTCCTCAGAATTTTTTGACAGCTGGTGTCAGAAGTGGGATTGTGTTGTACAACCTTTTAGAACAAACTAAGCCCATTTTGTACCGAGAGGCAGTTTGTTCACATTTAGAGTACTTCTGAGTACTATACTTCAAAAAGCAAATAATGGAAATAGTGCCCCACAAGATAGTTTAACATGCCTTTTACATTTAGTGCATAACTGTGATTCAGTAGCAATGTGTGTTCAGCTGTATGACTGCGTACATTAGTTTGATTATACAATATGCAATCATACAATAAGCAATTCCACTCTACTGTTACGTTTCAAAAATGTAATGTAATCAAGGAAACATGCCTGGGAAAGTACATTTCACCAAGAAACCTGACTTTTAGTTAAGATTTATATGAAAGGGAACGTTGGCACCAAGCTTCGTGGCGCCCATCCAATTGCAAGACATTTCACATTACACTGCAAATGTCAATAACAGGACTACTTTGTCCTTCGGGAACTGAGAGCATCTGCACTGAGCCCCTCAATCCCTGAGCAGCCTCTTTTCATGACAATTCAGCATGATTTTGAACACTGGAATGATAATCTGTATATTATATTATTTTCTTGATCTGCTATTATACGTTTGTGTTATTATACAGTACTGTATGTTGTGGTCAAGGGACAGGACATTTTGTGTGTCTCTCTCTTGGGGGAGTTATAATAAATATACCCTTTTAATAAAGTGATATTTTCATACATCTAGTATATACCGACCCAGTGACTACCTCTCTGCTGATTAAATCAAAGAATGCACATAAAAATTCCTGTAGAAAGGCTCTGGAACGGTCTTTCTGTGGGAAACGACCACCTTGGCCATAACCACGCATGGTTTATTAGATGTATTTTTATGTGCTTTGAAAGCTGAGATGGCTCCAGGCACCAGTCTAACCCCTTCTTGTTATTTTTTTGTACTTGTACTATTGTCTCATAGCAGCTGTAATTCAAGGCCTGGTTATATGCTGTCTCAAAACCAATCTCTATGACGTTACCTCAGTGGGGATACCTGTGAGAACTAAGACTGTACTCCCTGACCCTGCATGTTCACTTTTTTAATCATTGTGAAAAATGATTTTCTTCACCCAAAGCTATAGTCTTTCTAAATGCAAGGCACATTACAGATGGGCTTGTGACTAAGCATCCTACTTCTGACGCCATTCGTCACAGAACCTTTGAGGAAGAGTACCCTTAACCCAGATTTGAACTTGGATTGGGTTGAATACCTGTACATTGACCGTGGTAGCTTACAACGATAACCTGCTCTCCTTCATCCAGAACAAGGCTCGTGTCCCACACAGGTGCCTCATTCCAATCCTTGTAGTGCTTCACCCAAATCTAGAGTCAATCGCACAAGGGTCCCTCATCACCCACAACGGGTCTCCTTCCTAGTAGGCACACTTCTAACACTATTTGTTACAGAACTCTTAGGGGTTTTACCTTCAACCTGCATTTGAATTAGGATCTATGATATTGAAAAAACCTTCTGCTTGACCACCCGCCTCCTTGAGTGGTCATGATAGCGTCCACAAAAACAGTGACACCATGTATTTAACCCACAGGGGTCACTCCATTGTCCTTCCAATTTGACCACACTATGGATGGTGATCCTCCTTCTGACACCATTTTCAAAGAACTACCAGAGGCTACCATGATTGCGTGATGACTATGCCGGGTCATGTCCCTTAACTTGAATAGAGTCCACTCCGGATAAGGACATATCATCCATGAGCACAAACATAATGTTCTTTTATATTTACCATTCAATCCATTGTTTCCATGACATGAAACAGACTATTCTTGTGGCGGTTTATCATACCCTCTGATGGATTCAAGACATGTCCCATCTGAGTGAGGGTAATTAACAACTGGTGATAAACCCCTCCACTCACAATATCCTTAATTAAACTGAATCATATAAAAGGGATAAATTGTGACTTGTATCGAGCCGCCTCTGCCTCAACAGTTAATACAGGCACGGTCATCTCCTATAAAGCCTTCATTAAAACAAATGGATCAAGACGGTGCCTGTCACTGGTGTGGGTCTACTGTCCGCCTGCAGGTTGAAGTGTGTGAATGCCTTTGCATCTATTCATGCTAATTGGAGTCTTCTGTCAGTCCACGCTCACCTTTCCTTCCCGGGTCTCATCCAAATCTCTGAAGAAGAACCACAGAGGTCAGGACTTCTGCAGACAGGCTGCTTGGTTTCTGATCTACAGACTTCATTAGCATGCATGTGGGCTGATAAGTATCCTTCGCCGTGGTAAACTAGACTGATGAGTACAAGCTCACATTCTGAAACTACATCATAGAAAGAGGTACATAAGTGTTTTAAGTATTAGTTATAGTTACAGTGGAACCTAAGGTTGTACAGTTCAGAATTCAACCCAAAAACCCTTCTCAAGTCGCACACAACTTCGGATTCCAAACAGCTGCCATGCTCGATGTCACCTGAGACCTCTTTGTACCTTGCACCCAAGGAAAAACTCGGGTTTTTGCTTTTTCTTTGCCGTTTTGGGACAGATGAACAATATTTTCCACATTTGACTATTAACAGAAGTAACTTCTTTTTTCACTTCTATGACAACTAAGAATGGCAACGTTATGAAGATGAAAGTGACCCAGACGCCTTCGCCGAGCGTTGTTTTTACTACGTTTACTGTTGACAAGGTTTACCTTGTTGGAATGTTATTTAAAAATTGGGACTGTTTCATCCTGGAACAGGTTATTTTAATGTTATTTATTTCTTATTGGAAAAAGCAAACACCATTTGCACTCACACGGAAATTACTGTAATATGCAGCAATGTTACTTGGTAATGGTTTAATTTTATTTGAACATGCATACAAGTTACATTGGAATTACAATTCGCAGGTCCACATGTCCAAAAGGGGTAGCAAGAAGTCCAAAAGGGGTAGCAAGAAGCAAAGCTTATTAAATCCTACCCCGTATCTTCTTTTCACATCAATTGCAATACATTTATTCACTTCCTGGATTCCAAATGCAATCTTGATAATCCAAAGGAAAATGATAGGATCATGTAACAATATGCTAATATAATTGTCAAAGTTTTTGTCAGTTAAAACTTTAGCTGTACACTGTTTAAATGCGTTATGGCAAAAATTAGACCTCTGGAATGGTGAAAAAGTATTAAAAATGTGTGGATGTGAATGTATTTATCAGTTCCATGTTACCTTTTACCTTTTAATGAGGAAAAAAAGCTAATTATTGATTTTATATTACTCAACATTTTGCTTTGTTTTGTTTTGTTTGCATTGTAGGCAAATAAAAGTACTACCTTTGTTGTTAATTACCTCTTAGCTCCAATAGTAACACAATTTCTCCTGTATGTTTTTCCTTAAGCGTCCATTCATAACAGTGTGGTGTAAAGAAAGGGGGCAGGGAAAGCCATTAAGTCTTCTAATGGAGAAATGATGCCAGGGAGGCTTTTTGAGCCACTTAGCTGTAGCACGCGGATCAATAGCAAAGAGCTGGGATTATTCACCCCCGTCCACATCTCATTTTTAGGGGTTACGTCTTGTTCGTCGCTCACAGACAGATGCATGTTTTTCCAGCTAAGTGCAGCAGGTCAAGCGAGCCTTTTGATTAACCTGATTGCGGCAGAGTGCGTGTCTATTAGGGTATTGATTTGTGAGTCGTTCTGCTTGAGATCATCCGCCAAGCAGATTGACACGCAGGAGTCAACAGGGGATTTATGGACGAACCATTCATAAAGAGAAGTGGACTTTGTCAAGACTTTTTTTGGACTAGGATTCTTTGAAATAATGCAGCAAGAACAGGAATGTGTACAGAGTTTTAAGAGCAGCGAAAGATAACGTTTAATACAAACGCTGTAATGTATGTGACTGGACACATTAAAACAGTTGTCAAAAACGAGCGTGGGCTGAAGGAAAGGGTCCGAATACGCCTGTCACGATAATCGATGAATCGAACAATAAAAAAAAAAAGAGGTCGATAACTATGACGCCCTCGATAAATTGACACGTGCATGTTTGTGTGTGTTTCATCTGCCCGTCTGTCTGTGCCACACAGGCTGGATGACAGGAGGGTTTACTCTGCATCTGTCTGTGCGCATTGGTTTTATAGTTAAATAAACACTGTTGCTGGCTAGATTGCAAAACCATACATACAGGCTACTTCTGTGTCAAGCTAATGTCTCACACAGGTACGCCGTACACTATACTGGAGTACCATCTAGTGATTCAAATCTGACGTACACCTCTCATTACAATGAATAAATGGTCTTAAAAAAGTTATCGATGAAATCGATTATCGACGATAATTTGTAGCACAATTTGTTACCGTGACAGACCAAGGTCCAAAGTTTTCTCTTTGCAGTTTCTGTTGTGGTGAGAAAATGATCAAACCTCGGTGAGAGCCAACTGGAAAATAAACAAATCGGGTTTGACTCAAAATGCTGTACGCAATTGAAGCCGGTAACGTACCAATTACGTATTTGGTTTAGCGCGTAGCAGCATTTGCTGCCATTTTCTATTTCACTGTGTGGAAAAGATGTTATTAGCGCTGTTTCACAGTTGTTCAAACCTTCTTCCTGTTTACATTCTTGCAACCATTGAGAGAAGAGGACGATCTCAAGTGGTTTGTTGTAACGCATTTGTTGCAACACATTTTTGGTTCACTTCACCATGTAAGTTAAACTGACCAAGTTTGAACATCCGGAACAAAGAAAACAGACTACAGGCGAGAAGTTAAAAAGGTTTGCTTCAGTTAGCTACGTATTTTAGTGGTCCCGAAGGAAACTTTAGTGGTTTTGTGTAAGACCGACAAAGTTGTGAGTTGTGATAGTACGAAACAAAAAGTATTACCAAGGTAAAACGTCACAAAGAAGAATAAAATCAGATTCTTTGATCATTTTATAGAAAAAAAAAAGTATTTTTCTAGATTGTCACTGTCCAGTGAAAAGCATGTATCTCCAAATTTAATTGAACCACTAAACTAGCAGTGACAGATGTAGTACTACTAATGAAAATATATGTGAAACATCAAAGATTGTATGGAAGACGGAAAGCACATATTTTCCTGTAGTGTTGCTGGCCAATGAAAAGCATGTACAGTGGAACCTCGGTTAGCGCCCGCCCGGGTTAGCGTGTTTTTCGGCTAACATCGAAAGTTTACGCCACAATTTTGCCTTGGTTTGCGTGCATTCTCCAGTTGCCGTACAATATAGCACGCGTCTTTGTCGTCTTACTGCACTGCGTGAGTCCACCTGTGTCCTTAATGTATTTTTTATCACAAAACATCCTTCCTTGTTAGCATCCTATTAGCTAGCTAGCAAAATGGCAGCCAGAACCCGTCTATGATATTATCAGCGGTTGACTCACAAAAATGTTAGCACAAACCACATTTTTATAGTTTTACTATTATAGTAACATTTACCTTCATTGAAGACGTGACTGTTCCCAAAGACGCTGGCAGTGAGATCAACCACCAACTTCCTGTTTTGACATGAGCTATTTCTTGAACTGAACAGTGTTTCTCACCTTCTTCTCATATCAAAATGGCATTTGCAACTTTCTTTGGCTCTATTTTGGCTTACTGAGATGAGAAACACTATCGAATTCAAGAAATAACTCATGTCAAAACGGGAATATGCTGGCGGTTGATCCCGCTGCCACATTGTGTCTTTGGGAACAGTTTGTCGTAACTTTGGTTGTGTGACTCCATATGGCATGCTTTTTCCTAAGATGATTACTTTCATGAAATATAAAATTTGTTCCTAGGTCAACCAGACGTCCAAGACAAATTTCCCACTCTTTCGGGTTATGTTTTTACAGCAGTTTTTCGGAGTGGACTTTTCTGTCCTCTAGGGACCTCAACGGGTAGTAAATGAAAGGCACCACAGAGGGCTAAATGTTCATTTACGCCTTTCATTCATCATTTATATGTATTTATTTGCATTTCAAATAGTTTTCTGCTTGTAAAACTATAATTGTAAAACAATAAAAACATGTTTTGTGTTAACATTTTTGACTTTCTAGAACGGATTCATTGGATTTACATTATTTCTAATGGGCAGTGGCGGAGCTACGTGGTGGCCATCATTGGTCACTCTCCGGCCAACCCCAGCTGGGGGACAATTTTGAGAAAGGCGGCTCTGTGGCGCAGAATATTAGTTCCGCCTAATCGCCATTTCCGGCACTCGGACGCATTTCACTGCAGCACACAACTTTCTGCGGGAGGCGAGCAGAGCAGAAGAGAGCTGCCCATTGTGTGGAGGAGCTGTCATTAAAAACACGTCTCGCATGAACTGAAAGCGGCAGGTAAGTTTTCCATGATTACTTTGGTCGGTTCCAGTCAAGTTTTCTCACTTTGTTGACTTTGACGCAAGTTCTGAAGCGTTTCAGACACAGACATTTAGTAGTCTCTCGGTGGTAGCAAAATAGCGCAGAGCCTCCGCCCTCGCTTACATTACATCATGTGCGTGTGTTCCATCATTTTTAAAACGACTCCTCCTGTACAGTTACAAAATTCAACATCTATTTTTCATTGATTGACCAGCAGCAGCAACATGAATCTGTTAATCGTGGAAGCTCCCTGTAGCTGCATGAGTGGGTATGTAAACACTCATCCAGTCATGTGGTTCATGTATTTTGGTGTTCTCTACCTGTCTGGCAAAATGAAAAGAAAAATCACTGCCTACTTCAGCAAGTGTATCAACTGACTGCCATCTCTATGTGAGTAGTGGTCTCACCTTGGCCACCCCAATGAAAAATTCCTGCTAATGGGAAAAATGTGTTCGGTTAGCGTCTGTTTTGGTTAGAGTCAGACCTTCTACAACAAATGAATGACGCTAACTAAGACTCCACTGTGTCTCCATGTTTTTTGTTTTGAATTTTTAAAAAAACACGATTTTTCTTCTGGTTTCTAATACATGCTTTTCATTTGACAGGGACAATACTTTTGTTTACGTGACATTGTTTTCTTTGAAGATCTGGCGATGAACACCGCAAGTTCAACGCTACACATACTCTTCCACGAATACAGTAGCTCTTTTGAGGGTGTCAATAAGAACTGGGCATTGTTATCTAATTCGTGATCTAGATCTTGTGTTGGACACCTCATCAGGTTGGAGGCATTCTTCAAGCTCCGCTGACATCACTGTGACCTCTCTGCAGAGGACCAGGCAGGGTGCAGCTGCACTGCAAAACTCCCATTTTATTTATTTATTTCAACATTTATCAAAACCTTTCAGGCGGCGACGACTGATGCCGTCTTTTTGCTTCCTGAACCTCCTGCCACCGTCCTGCCTGAGCCCCCCCGTTGAGCCTCGCTCATGTGGCCCCCCCCCAACAGACTACCTTTCCCACCCACCACTGATGAGACCGGAATACAAATCAAGCGCTTCCGAAAAGCCCATCCGCCCCTCCTGCCTCCAAGGACAGCCAAAGACGTTCTCCTGATAAGAAGAGCCATCTCGCCTGACACGTGGTGGCGCCGCGCACGCTGCCATCGTCGTTTGCCGCGGGCTGTGAGACTGAGGCTTGCTTTTGACGGGCTGTCAACAACGACCAAAATCGTCCCTGTCGGAGGCTTCTCATCTGCGACTAGACAACGTTGGTGCTTCAACGCATCCGCACAGCTTGTTGTGGAGTAACAATGAAACGCCGCATCAATAAAAGACCAATTGTGAGCTCATGCAGCAGTGGCAATTTAACATCAGGGGCAAGTGAGGCAGTGCCCCACCGGATCTAGCAGATGGCCCTTGGGTGAAGAAGCTTTTTACCTTGTGTCCAGTATCATAATCCCGATCCTAATTTCCTTAGTGTGTACGATGTGCGTCCCTGCCACTTAATCAATATACGGCACCGTACAGTAGTGTGGAAAACATTGATGTTTCTATCTCTATTTACAGATGGGGGCTGACACATGAACCCCATGACCAGAGATTGTGTTCCTGCGTCTGCCTGCACGCCTTATCGGGTGACGTGTGGATTTCACCACCATCCTCTGACATTATTTGGCTCCAGAAGGACAAAGCTGAGAGAGGTGATTAAAACTGCGAATGGAATGTCACACCTAATAGATACAGAGCATGGCAGTGGGGGAGGAAATGGGAAAAGAGAGGCGGTGGACCGGCGGGGAGACAAAATGCAAAGGGAACTGCTTTATTTTAGTGACATGAAGGGCTCGCAGAGAAATAGAGTCTGGCTGGCCTCACCTTCTACAATCTCAGGTGTAATTACCCACACAGAAAATGACGGGTAAGTGGAGGAGACGTCAGCCTTTTGAGGCCCATTCCTTCCCTCACACCAATTCCTCTGGATGACACCAACAGGAAACATTTGCAACAATAAAATGCACACTAACTGCCATTGCGGCTTCGTAGGATGCTGTTAAGCTGCGGCACAAGTGCGTCGTTATTTTACGGAGAGATCACAATGTTGTAAAGTTGGCCCCATTGTGGGACGAGCAGAGGCTGTAAATGTGCAAACAATTAGACAAATAGAGATTAAAGAGACGGGAAATTGACAGCAAATTTACGGTAATACTGTACGGAAAACTGCATTTTGTTTGGAATTTTGCCCATCATCCACAATCCTTATGTGAAACACGGACACATATTTCCTTCCCTTTTCTGTGCGTTCTAACGAGAGGAAACGAGTTAGTATGAGCCAGCTAACACTGCACGTCATGGGAGGTACTTATTTCGACTATGAATCCCTCTTAAAAATCCTCCAACAATGTGTTATTGTTTTGTATACATACTGGGATCATGCATTAACAAGTACATTGATGGGAGCATGTAATACTTACAGCATCTTGTCGTGTTTTGATGATTTAAAACATTACAAAACTTCTTTCCTCGGCGCATTGATTTGACATAGCCCATAGGTTTAGATAAATAGCGTTTTTCATGTTCGCTGCTACAGGAACAATATCGCCGTAGCTTGGCTGATATGCAGGTCAGTTATGTAAATGCAACACTGTTGGCGTGTTTTTTGAGGGTTTTTTTGTTCGGGCTTTAGAGTCAAAATAGGTACCTCCCATGACGTGCATTGTTAGCTGGTTCATGCTAACTTATTTTCTCATGTTAGAACTCACAAAAAAGGGAAAGAAATATGTGTTGATGTTGCACATAAACAAAAAAAAGTGCAGTTTTCCTTCAACTGTGTTAATAAAAGGTAATATTCCAATTAATTTATTTTTTCCATTTTTGCAATTGTTGTTTTTTTATTTTCCAACTATTTCAAATTTCTTCCTGTAAATTTTCTTCTCATAATTATGACTTTATTTCCATATTTTAATTCCATTCTCGTAACATCACTTTTTATGCAACTTAATTTTCTAATTTCTGTTGTTGTTTCTTTTAATGTTACAATTTCAAAAAATAACATCCTTTTTCTATAACATTTTAAGTCAATAAAATGATGCAATTTTTCCCTCATAATATTCCAATATTAATTCCTGTAAAATTGTGAATTTTTACTTTATTCTTGTAAAACTACTGCTGATTTTTACCATTTTTTCTGTTTTTAAATTTTATTTTATTTTTTTTTTATCTATCGTCTTAAATTCTATTTTGAGAACGTAATGTGGCCCAATAAAAAAAAAAAAATAGCCTCGGGCTGCAAATGGCTCCCGTGCCGCACTTTGGACACGCCTGTGCTAGAACATCATTAAAAAGTCAAACACAACTTTTATGTACTTCGACTAGCAAACCAACCAAGCAACAATCTGACTAACATAAAGAACCTGAACGTCACCTTTCACAATTGTTTGAGGTAATGAAGTGAAACTAGAACAAAGCCCGTCATGATAGCTGACTGCCCAGAGAGAGCGTTTTCAAACTGGACTCACCCTTGGGCAAGGTGATGGAGCTAGCAGCTGGTGGAAAGTGCTAACACCGTCAGAATGGCAAACATCATCATTTCCTCTCAAAGAGACACATGGGGCGGGGGCTAAATCTAGCCTAAATATTCCCCCTGCAACTTTAAGAGGGTGAGAGTGATGTGAACATATGTACTATGTACACAGTTTGTGTGTTATTATCCTGTACATGCACGTTTGCAGCTTCTGTATGCAAACGTGCTTCATATTTCCATGCTAAAACCACGTACTGGAACCAGTGTTCCAAATGTCAATCAGCATAAACATACAACAGGCTAAAAGTGCTGTAGTATCAATGATTTACAATAACAAGTGCATGGTTTCCATAGTGCTGGTCTGCTGCCATTTCCACTGAGTGAACACATACACTGTAGAAAGGCCTGACATCATCACTCTCTTGTTAATATCATTTCACTTATGGCATCCATCAGTGTCGCACACATCTAGCTACCGCACACACACACGCACACACACAGTACATATTCAAACTCACAGTGCGTCAGTGTCAGCAGAAAGCACTTTTACGATCAATTTGGATCCACAGAGGAGTGGGTCGACGTTCCTCGCGGCAAAGTAAATCCCGGAGTGAATGTTGGTCATATTGTGCAGCAAGGATATCAGTTTGTCAATCGTGAAAAGGGAATTCAGAGTGAAAAATTTGTAAACAATGTTGAAAAATGCAATGAAATTGAGTCTTTTTCTCAGCAAAATGTTTGTGTTATACGGTCAGCAAACAAAGAACAAGGACATCCTCAGTGGACGTGATAACCTTTTAAAAATAGAGCCGTTGTCCGATAAAGACCATGTATTTCCAAATTTGGTGAGTTTGTGTTTTTATCCATAAAACAACCAAAACATCAATTTTTCTCATTGTTCAATGCAACATCCCCAACCAAATTTGGTTGTTTTTTTATGTTTTTATCCAAAAAAAACCCCAACCAAAACATGTTTCTTGTCACTGTACAATAAAACCATGTATCTCAAAACTTGGCTATTATTCCATTTTAAACATATTTTGTAGAAATTGGTTATTTTTTGAAATGTTAGACCAGCAATTAAACAACAGTCATGTCCCTGGTGGAGGCACTAACACGTTTGCCGACAAAAAGAGAGCCGCCTTTAAAAATACAGTAGTTGTTGGATAAAAAGCATCTATCTCCAAGTTGGGTGAGTTTTTCACATTTATCCCGAAAAAGAACAAAATACATTTTCCCTGCTGCTGTCCAATACAACAAAAAAATCACATTTTTGTTTTTATCCCAAAAATAATATAAATATTTTCCTCTGACTGTCTAATAAAACCATGAATCTCCAGATTTGGTCTTTTTTCCATTTTTATCCCAAAAGCATTTACTTGATATTTCGTTATTTAGTTCATAGATTTTTTTTTTAGAGACCTGCATGGTCCCTAATATTGGAAACGAGTTGACACATGACTTGAATGCGTCGCCACATTTCTGAGAAAGGACTTTAAACAAGATTTGAACAGGATTTGCCGGTTGGACGTAGATTTCCAGAAAAGCCATTTGTATTCCTTTGAGGTTGTGTGATTTTATTGGCAATCTCATAAATGTGATTCTTTGAAACTGTCGGCTGCTCTGACACTGTGTGTGTGTGTGTGTGTGTGTGTGTGTGTGTGTGTGTGTGTGTGTGCACGTGGGTGTGTCTGTGCTGCATCAGATTTTTAATCTGCCTTGAAAGCCCATCAAAAAGCACGAAGCGGTTGACAGCATAAAGAAACATGGAGGACATTGTTGCCTTTTCCTTCTTTCTGAGCTCCTTGTAATGACTTCTTTTATGTTTTATAAAGTTTAACGAGGACGATTCTCTGGAACCTCTTAATTAAAGATTTATCTAATCCACTGAGATGAGGACAAATGTGAGCGTTGGGAAATCAGTCATGACCGCAGCCGAGGATGGATGTGAGCTTGGCTATTTGTTGTTTTTGTGTGTGTTTTTTTAAATATTTTTATTACAATATTATACAATATTATACAATATACAATAATATACAATATTGCATTTTAGAGATACTCCACAAATGATGATACCACAAAAAAGTCTTATTGTTTATAAGGGTTGGAAATGTACAAGAATCATTTGTCAATAATATCCATAACATTTTTTGGCTTCCGATCCAATTTTGTTTGTAGTCTTGCCGAGATAAAATTGGAAAAAAATGGGCGTACAAAATACTTTTAGGGTAGGACTAATCATTTAACATTTGAACAAACTCTCTTCAATGCAGTAGTAATTTATTCCCTAGTATACCCTCGGTCCCTCGTATAAACAACCAGCGGCTAGAGCAGCACTTCCCGTGCGAGCTCCCCGTACCATGACACATCAGTCCGGGCACAGTGAGGGAGAACTACCGCTGTAGCCAACGTCCAACGTGAAACTAACTTCACCACGGTACACCGCGGACATGTCTGCATGGCGGTGTTGCGTTTTGTTCTTCTTACGGGTGTCACGAGTCGAGTGGCAACCAGCTTTGAGGAGCATTACCGCACCTCCCATGTTCAGTGTGGCCCAGAGTTATGACCATAACGTAATCCAAAAATCAGCACTGTAAAATCTCCTTTCTTGAAATTTTACAAACACCTTGGCTTGGCTTTTTCAATTGGTGTCAAAATTTTATATTTTAGTCGTAAATTGGCTCATAGCTTCGCGGTAGATCACAATTGAAGTGGTGGTAGAGCGGTTCGCTTGTTGATTTCACAGGTGACAAATGCTTAAGCCTTGGTGGAGGTCTCTACTCTCTCTGTGACGTCTGCAGTGGGCCACCAAAGAGCTCCAGCTTGGGGAAACTATTACCACAAAGTGCCAATAAGTAGTCTAGTGGATCACCGCCATGTTGGCCACAAGCACCCTACTTGGAGGCCCCCACTAGTCGTTTCCCTCATTTATTAGATTCTCCTGTGTCAGATCCTCGATGGCACCTTTGCTCAGCTGTTTCACAACTGTTCCTGTCCAAACATGCCAGTAAAACCACTGTGCACCTGCTCCAAACTGCTGCTGCTGTGGCCTCAATGTGTTTGCTCACGCCACTCAAGAGGATGAATGTGGCGCTACAGTCTCCTGGCCTTATTTCCTGCAGCCTAATTACCTCCACCAAGGAAGTTAGGGGGTTGTTTGTGTGCATTTTGGACTATAGTCAAATATTTGCATCAACTAATCAGCAGACCTGTAGTCCTTCCTCGTCCAGTATGAACAATAGCGCATTAAGGAGCGGGGGAGGACACAGACGTTAGCAACACTAGCACAGCTACGTCAGCTACAATTCTAATGTTACACTCACATTTTAACAGCAACGGCATGCTAGGTTAGCCTATTTGCAGAAGAAAAACAAAATGATCAAACCTACAGCCCCCACGTCTGGATACTTGGCAGGCTTTAGTTTAAGATGTGTAGCAAAGCCTGTTTTTTTTTTTCCTTCATGGTGTCACGAAAGCTTAAAAAGCGACCACTTCAGAGCTTCTTCTTTCAAAAGTGAAGCAAACAACTGGTGTAGATGATATTTTTCTCATGGTTGGTGCTCCGAAACAGGCTCTAGAGCCACGCAGCACGGTTAGAACAGCATTAAAAAGTCGCTTTTGCATAGTGGGGGGCTTTAATTGAGAACCGCTGATCTGCATAATGTGTCAACATGAAGCTTGCGCTTGCTTTTAATGCTCTTAATAAATAGTCATATTGCATCAGTCTAAAAGGTGGTCCAGTAGTCCACCTCCCCTTGCTTTAATATTATCTCAATTAACTTTCTTTCACTTCACCTGTCGTCGCCTGTTTTTGTGTCACTTTTCTCGCCAGCGTGCCGCCAAGCAGTGCAAAGGCCTCGCTAATGTGAACTGACACGTGAAACATAGCTAATTGGACTGTCTGCCAATTCCCACATCAAGTAAACAAGAGAAAAATGATTGCGGAATACGCAAAAGTAGGAATGAATTGATTTGTTTTTTGGTGAGCAGAATAGCTTTTGGAATTTATGACAAATGGATTGCATCAATTCAGATTTCCCAGACATGGAAGATAAACTCCAAGTGGTACATTTGTTGGATTTTGTGACACTGCCTCAACTTTAAAATGCTATACAACTGTTTTAATAGTCAAATCTGACAACAAAATGTATATGGAACGGATCTTTTTTTTATTTTAGTACTTACTTTAGCAAGTGTCATCACTAATTTGAATGTTTTTGCAATGAACAGACTCTGAAGCAAAGATAAGGGCGATCAGCTGACTTGTTCCTCTTTTTGGTGGGACTTTGGATTTTGGTTCTGCCTGTGGACCAACTATCCTTGGTATTCCCGATCACATTCCAAGTTTTTTAATTGATGGACTTTTCAGGTTCCGGCTATTTGGAGAGAGGTGGTCTGCAAGGTTTTATTTATTGGTTAAGTTGTCCTTCTCAGACAACAGCACCAACATATTTGAAACGGAGCAAAGCGATCAGGGAGACACGTACAGAACTATGCAGGAACTCCAACCATCCCTTCAGCCTATAAGTGTTTACCCTTTAACCTTAACTTTCATGATGAATTCCAAGAGACTGACGGCTTGTAATCAGGACGACAAAGGTGCTCCCGATCTCTTCTTAGCGCGGTCATTTTTCTACGCGCTGTCGTATAATCCCTCTATCTCTGCAGCCGGAACCCGGCATGTGGATTAATATTACTCTCCAAGGGCCGCCGCTCAAGCCTCTCACAAAAATGAGGTCTGGCAAAGTCGGCGCCCCTAATTGTATAAGCATTGCCTCTCTTTGTCCGCTCCCAGGCACATGAGTGGGAGCGTTGCTTGCAAAGAGCTGCCCTTTCTGGCCTTAGTGCTGCTAGCGACCACCCCCCCCCAAAACCCCTCAGC
The DNA here is from genome assembly GCF_027744805.1 of Dunckerocampus dactyliophorus. Lineage (NCBI taxonomy): Eukaryota > Metazoa > Chordata > Actinopteri > Syngnathiformes > Syngnathidae > Dunckerocampus > Dunckerocampus dactyliophorus. The sequence goes on along the minus strand of NC_072821.1, from coordinate 5,364,457 downwards.
GGGAAATCAAATACACTTAATGGAGAGAGGAAGCATTAGGAGCGTAATGGAAACGGGAACAAGATGCAGTTAAGTGTCACCGACCAATCACCGCCTCCCTTTCCTATCGTTTGCAGTGGCAGAAACCTTTTAGCATAGGTCCGGTGTCAGCGGGCTTCCACATGAATGGAATGATGTTCTACCCTTGGGGTGGACGGAACCTCTGCAATATTTCAACCGACAGAAAATTCTATACATGATCCACGCTGTCCAGGAGACTCGAACCTGAATAGCTCCAGAGCCCAGGATCGCCGTCCACCACATTCCAGCTGTAGTTTGTGTTACACCTCAGAGGGTAGCCTCATTGTGAAAGACATGGATGGATGTGATGGATGTCATGTCCACGATGGCCTTGTGGACACTTTCTGCAGAATCAGAGAACTGAGAGGTTCGAGCCCTTTCACCAGCTTAAGTTGTCGTCCAACGTCAGCGTCATATTGACAACGTGGACGGTGGCTCGGGAATTAGCGTGGTTAAGTTTGATCCTCAGTCTCTTGAAATGGACGACGAAGCACGACGTATAATCTTTGCCTTAGCACTTTCTGCACACAAGTACTGTTAGCATGTTAACGGTGTACATATCACATTGGAATTTAGCACCGGCTCATTAAGGCACGAGAAGTTCCCATTAAAGGGATAGTTCAGATTTTTTGACAAGAAGTTGTAGAAATCCGAACTATCCCTTTAACATAACTCATCGGTGCTGGTTGGAAGCGTGCTAGTTGTTAGCATTGTTAGCATGTCCTTTTAATCCCCAACAAGTCAGGCTTGACGTGAGCAACAGATGTTACGTTGTTGTTTACCTCAACAAGAGGCAGCCAATCACAGGGCCTCAATATGGCTGGTAAAAGGCAACAATGTGTACCTTGTAATCGTGTACTCAAAACATGATTCAAACTTTTCAAACGTTTGTCTAATCCTTCGTTTGATTGCAGGCTCTTGAGCACCGAGAGCCTCATTAATTTAATGCTCAGGTTTTCCCTGCTGGAGTTTGCTAACTGAAAAAAAAAATGACTTCCCAAATCTTTTTGTGTACCGTGTCCTCCTTCTGTCACTGTGGCCTCTCTATTTGTGTCTCACGCACACTCACCTACACACACACACACACACACACACACACACACACTGTGGGAAGGAGATCCACCCTAATTATTCTGCACTCCCCCTCAAGTTGTGTTAATGGCCGAACTTAAGTAGGCTATCTATATGCAAAGTCTCCTCTGATGAGTTTATTCATTATTTATTCTTAATATATTACTGTAGCACCATGAAGGAGAATAAAAAGGAAGAGTGTTGATTCTCCACAATATGGTGTTGCGGGAACGTGACACACAAGACGTTTGACAGTTTGAACAAAGGGGTCGCAAATGATGAGGCGGCGTTTAGACGTTACTTTGTGCTCCCGATTGAAGCTGAGGTTGAAATGCTGCATTGTCAAAGAGAAGTAGCAATGAAACCATATCGTAGTGCAGGATGGAAAAATGGATGTATTTTAAAATGTGTATGGAAGCCTTTTTATGTAGTTTTTACAAAGCTGCCCTCCTGTGAAGTCGTGGGAGTTAAGAAGGCAGGAAAGACACAAACGTCAGCAACACTGGCACAGCTATGTGAGCTACAGTGCTAACATTGTAGTCATATTTAACAAGCTAGGTTAGCCTATCCGCAAGAAAACAAAACAATCACACTTACAGCTCCTACGTCTTTAGCAGACAAACGGATAGGAATTCAGGCTGTATTTTTAGATGTGTAGCGAAGCCTTCCTCCGTGAAGTGGTGGGCGTATATACTGTACATGGGGCAGGCTCGTATAGCTAGGGGGCGGATCAGAGTCATTATGTCCGTGAGGAAGGCGGTTTTCCTCCATGAAGTTAACAAGCGGCTGTCTGAGCGCCAAAAGCGGAGCCAACAAGTGAGGGAGATGATTTAAAGTGAGGCGAATGACATTTTTCCAGGAGAGTGGGTAAAATGCTAACATTCCAACAACTGGCATGTTGACATATGATAGCAGCTAAGTACAGAACGCAAGGCAAGCCCATAACAGTTATACATCATGTATTGTAGGAAGTTACCACTTCATGGATAATGAGCTAAAATGCTAACAGTTACAATGCTAACTAACACACAGCAAAATTGCAGCTTGAGTCAATTGTTAATGTCCCCATTGTCGGAGCAGAGGACAGCTAACATATACCGGTAGATGAATAACAACCAAAGCATTAAAGTAGAGCCATAAGGAAAATGTATCATGGGTTTTGGTTAGGTACCGTATGAAAGGAAAATGGACAAGTATGTGTTATAATGTAAACATGTTCGTTAACAGTTGGTGTCGTGTACAAGTAGAGATATTTTGGACTGTACCAACATTATCTGTGTGGTGTGGGGCTTGTCATTTTAACGTGGCTGATGTGCTTATCCTCTGCATCATCTCCAGTCGCCAGTTGCTCGGTTAATTACACAAACGACTGAGAGCGGGTCATTAAATACAGGATATATTCAATTTAGTCAGAGATTAGACGCCATCCATCAAACACCGCGTCTGCTCGTTGTTCAGCAGGGTGGAACGTGAGGCTCATCAATCAAAACCCAGGCAGAGTCCTGCTGGGCGCCAACTGAAAACATTGACTGTTGTCTCATTAATATCGGCAGCAAGATTCTGATATGCATGAAACTTTTTGCCCAAGGTGAACATAACAACGTTATGCTAACTGCACTTAACCGCTCATAGGACGCCTGCCTCCTATAGGTTGTGGCAGTGGTGCGCAGTCAGGGCCAGCAAAGCCTCCTCTGCTTGGCCTAAACGCTATCAGACGCACTGACCTACATTTACAACATCAGTTACAGTATTTGTTCCATGAAATTTTATTAATTTACTCCCAGCAGTTTATATCTTCATTTTGTAGCATTTTTGGCTGCACTGCTTCCAGAAGTTCATGTGTATGTTAGATATGTTTGTCCAATCATATTTCAGCTTCTGTGTGTCACCATATCAATGTAATGCCCAGGGCCTTCAGAATCAGGAGCGCTGGCCCCTGACACATACACATTATTAGAAATGTGGCTGTTTTGTTTTTGTACCAATTAGACTTCAGATTTGCATCGAGCTGGCCCGCAGTGACATTAGCATTTTTCCATCCTCTGATTGGTTGATCAGAGTAAAACGGTTCGACAAGTCAAGTTAGATTCAAGAGTTTTATTGTCATGTGCACAGTAAAACTGGTGGTTCTGCTATGCAATGAAATTCTTGTTCTGTTCATTCTCCCAAAAGAAAGAAAAACACAAGAAAATGAATAAGAACAGAAGAAACATTAATACCAATAAATTAAGCAACAACAACAGAAGAGACATTAGCTTTTCCAAAATGGGGACTTGGAAGAGCCTTCAAAGCACCTTTCATGTTGCTGTAGACTTGGTACAGGATGCTATTTGCCCTCGTGGGAAAGCCTACATGCTGGTAACATTCGGGGAGAACAGTCCTGAGGCAGGCGGCAAATGTCCCCGACGGGACGGCCGAGTCCGGTATATCCTCCGTCCAGCCAGGCCTCCGCGAGCACACGGCACTCTCCGATCTCACGTAGAGCTGCGATCCTCGCTCGCAGCTCGTCCGTCCTGTCTTCGGGATGTTACGCCCACAATGGCTGACTGAGGAAGAGAAATTGACATCTCTGGTGAGTAGATGCATTTTATTTAATAAGGTTTTATATTTTTGTCATATTGTTAGACAAATATTGATCAAGGTGCTGTTGGCATCGTGGTTACGTTGCTATGTTGTTTTAAAACCTGCCACGGACAATTTTTGGTGTAATTTTTTTAAGATAATGGCCCTCAAAGTCGCCCGAAGTCAGCTGGGATAGGCTCCAGCATGCCCCCGCGACCCTAATGAGGATGAAGCGGTATAGAAAATGGATGGATGGATGGCCCTCAAAGTTTCTGCCAAACAACATCTGGCTGGTTAAGTCCTCACTGAAGGCTCGGGTACCAAATGCACCGCCCACCGCTGGGCTGTGGTCGAAATGCTTTGTTAGCCATGCTAGCATACATGTAATACCGATATCCTCAAAGTGCGAGACTTTTACAATTGGTAGCTACCCATTTTGATTGATGGCGGCCATGTTTTTACATCATCCATCCATCCTCTATGCCGTTTATCCTCACTTGGTCCCAGCTGACTTCGGGCAAGAGGCGGGGTTCACCCTGAACTGGTCGCCAGCCAATCGCAGGGCACATATAGACGAAGAACCATTCACACTCACATTCATACCTACGGACAATTTAGAGTCGCGGAGTACCCGGAGAAAACCCACGCACACACCGGGAGAATATGCAAACTCCACACAGAGATGCCCAACGGACATTCGATGCCCAATCTCCTGACTGTGTGGCCAACATGCTAACCACTAGGCCACCGTGCGGCCCGTTGTACACACGTGCTTGTCAGTCCCCTAAAGGTGTGTGGTATATTTTGTGATGATTCAGCTAAACACTTGTAAAGTTACAGTGGGAGTTTTGCAGGTCAGTCCGAAGTATGGTGTGAAACTTGGCGGCTTTATAACAGTGCCACCATGTGGTGTATTTGTCAGGAAAATAATAGCACACGCAGCACTGGGGCGGTGCATCTTCTAGCAAATTTTCACCATTTTGTGTGCAGCGGTTCAGGAGTAGAAGAGATAGCTTGCACGTGTACAGTAGCTGCACCTTTTCGGTCCTTGAAAGGATACAGTCAGTTACCTTGCAGTCCAGTATTAGGTCCTGTGGGGGTCATTAGTGTTCATTGCATCTTGCGGGACAGATATTAGAACACTATTCATGACAGATATTGTCACAGATGGCTGAACAAAGCGACGCTGGCAAAAACACGGCGTCCTTGAGCGAGATAATTACATCCGGGATGCTTTTATGTCATCCCAGATGTGGCAACTGAAGACAGCATCCAGGCTGTCAAAGAATCTCGGAAATCAATTAGCTTCCTCGGCACGCCGCTGAGGTTCCGCCATTGAGGATTCCTCATTGTCAGGCGGGTCCCTTTAAGAGACTGATAAGACTGCACAGCCTCACCAGAGAGATAAGCATCTTATCGGCCTGTCGTCTGCCTCTTGACCTCTCGTATAACACAGTGTTAGACAAGCGCAGACTTCTACATTTTAAATAAAAATCCCGTTTTAAGGCCAAGTAGGGGTCAATGCTGAGATGTTGCAGAACCACGTCTGGGATCGGTTGCTTCATCGGGTTATCGCCGCTTGTTTTCTTGGCGACATTCGGGTGTCTTCCCTACTAGATTGACATGGATGGGTGCTGTGGCGGGCGGGGTTCATCGTCAATCTCCCACTGCTTTCACTTCTCAAGGTGGCTCCTCTTTCAGTCGATAGACCACAGCTACCGCTCGGACGGGAGCAATTCCATTAAGGAGGCGAGCCACAAAAAGAGAGGAGGTTTATCAGAGTCGAGTAGAGGCGAAGGTCGGGGTGCCGCCATCTATCCTGAAACGTGCTAACAGTGTCAGCACTTTCTCTCCGTGTAGCATTCATGCCCTAATTGGAACTAATATACTAACTAATATACTTACTTATTCATGTCTGGTATTGTTGAAGGGATTGTGACAAGGCAGATCGCCTCGCCTCCGCTCTGTCATTTTCCAGAAGGTTATCATGAGTGCAGTGGTAGCAATGATTTGGACAATCTACAATAGCTACACATCATTTTTATATCCAAATACTGTATCGGTTTTGGATTTTCTTCTGTTTATTTTTGTATATTAAAATTTGATTATTTTGCGTTTTTTTCCCTCTTTTTTTTTTTTTTTTTACACCCGAAAGCAAGTAATTGAGATCTATCAGTCCGGAAAAGGTGATAAAGCCATTTCTAGAGTTTTAGGACTCCAGTGAACCACAGTGAGAGCCGTTACCCACAAATGGCGAAAACATGGAACAGTGGTGAACCTTACCCAGAGTGGCCAACCAACCAAAATGACCCCAAGAGCGCAGCAATGACTCATCCAAGAGGCCACAAAAGAGCCCACAACATCATTCAAAGTACTGCAGGCAGAGTTCCAAGACGAAAACCACTGGGGAACAAAAAGAATGAGCTTTTTGGAAGGTGTGTGTCCGATTACATCTGGCGTAAAAGTAACGCCGCATTTCAGAAAAAGAACATCATACCAACAGTAAAATATGGTGGTGGTAGTGTGATGGTCTGGCGCTGTTTTGCTGCTTCAGGACCTGGAAGACTTGCTGTGATAAATGGAACCATGAATTCTGCTGTCTACCAAAAAATCCTGAAGGAGAATGTCCGGCCATCTGTTCCATGACCTCAAGCTGAAACCAACTTGGGTTCTGAAGCAGAACAATGATCCAAAACACACCAGCAAGTCCACCTCTGAATGGCTGAAGAACAACAAAATGAAGACTTTGGAGTGGCCTAGTCAAAGTCCTGACCTGAATCCTATTGAGATGCTGTGGCATGACCTTCAAAAGTCAGTTCATACTCCAAAACCGTTCAATGTGGCTGAATTACAACAATTCTGCAAAGATGAGTGGGCCAAAATTCCTCCACAGCGCTATAAGAGACTCATTACTAGTTGTCACAAACGCTTGATTGCAGTTGTTGCTGCTAAGGGGGGCCCAACCACTTATTAGGTTTTTATCACTTTTCCACACAGGTTTGGATTTTTTTTCTCCCTTAATGAAAAGTTGCATTTAAAAAAACTGCATTTTGTGTTTGATTGTGCTGTCATTAACAAATATTTAAGTCTGTTTGATGATCTGAAACATTTAAGTGTGACAAAAGTGTAAAAAAATAAGAAATCAGGAAGAGGGCCAACACTCATACAGGCTCGTACTGGTGGATGGTGGGTCTGTACTCATTTTGTGCTTTTAATTTGATGTTGTTCCTGTCATAGTTTTACACAATACCTACTGAATTAGATCGCCATAATGTACGTATGTTTTGCTGATGTGTTGAAAATCTTTCCCGGTGACTAGCTAGTGCGCTGCGAATGCTATTTACATCCATTGTCGTCTTCAGCCATGGTCACGTTTACACAAGCCCCCAAATAGCTGTCCTTGGCTATGCCTGCTGGTAACTAGCAGCTCATAACCCACATTTTGGTTCACAGTTCAAGGCAAAAAAATCATCCGAGAGACGGCTTGCAAAAAAACACTCGTCAGTGGGGACACTCGTATGCCAAGGTACCGCTGTATAAATGACAATAAAAGAAATACCGGCGCTACTCCACCTTCTCACTTCTCTCTGGCAGTCCACGCATTTTTTAATGGACAAAACAGAACTATTTATTATGAAAATGTGTTTTCGTTATCTATTAATTTAATTTTGTGTTGAACTCCCATTGTGATTTAACTGAAAGCAAGTGAGAAGCTATTTAATTATTTCTTTTCCATTTAGGTAGAGGTCACGCTTCTTGTAAACACTGCTATTAATGGTGATTCATTGTGCTTTGCTTCATGGCAATAAAAAAAAAATCTCATTCTGTTAATGCAAGCTTCCCGGTCGTGAAGTCTTCTGTCTTTTCCGCGTTATGAATCCAATTTATCAGCAGTGAGACTAACCTCATGTGTTCATCCGTCACCAGCGTCCTTGCATCTCACCTCCATTGCTGCTACTTGATATCAGGCAGCAGATTGACGAGCAGAAGATCTTCTTAGCCAAGATCCAGGAGGTCCATCATCTTTTCGGTCCTCCCGCCTCTTCTGCCTGCAACATCGTCACCTGATGGAGACATCTGGGGGACACACAGCTCCGACTACAGAAGATGCACGGTGTGCTTCTTGGTGAGAGCATTGGTTAAATATTGATTAGGTTGCAAAGAATGACACAATGTCAATCGGAAAGGTTAAGCATATGGCTAAAGAGTACATTTGTAGCATAAACGGGAAAATACCATATCTTGCATGTATGAAAAAAAACAAAACAGAATTAAATTGTATCTATTTTTAAAAAGATATACAGTAATGCATCTTTTTACGCTTGAATAATTAAGAATGTCAAAAACGACCTTACTCACGTGTTCCGCTTTTTTGATTCATCATCAGTTATGCGTGATTTTTTGTTTTTGCTTTAACAGCAGTGAACTTATTTTTACACTTGCATGACAGTTAGGAACACTACAATAAGAATCTATGAATACCGATTTGTATTTCAGCGATTTTCCAAAACAAAATCTTCTTAAAAATTGTGTATGGAAAAAAAAAAAAAAAGTCTTTACATGGTGTTTAAAATGATGAGTTTTTAAATTCAGAACAGTATTTTAATATCATCAGTGATGGATCCTGTTGAGGGTTAGTGAAGACGTGGCGCGTGGATGAATTGATGAGGATGAATTGGTCTCCACACACATTGCACAAACCTCTTATTTGTAATTATCATTGGCTCATTATTTTCTATGACGATCCCATCGAAGGCTTAATGAGAAAAAAGACAAATGCCTCTCTTTGGATCGATGCTGGGAAAATAAGTGTGCAGTGAGGAGCGGCGTGAGGGAATTGCGCACAGATGGATGATCCATTTCACTGGGATCCATTCCTCTCCTTATTGATCCTCCAGTGTGGGTCCAAGCAGCGTCCGGAGAGACGGCGTGATGAGGTGTATCCATAACGACCTGCCGCCCTGAGCTCCTCCACGTAAACAGATGTTGCAACAATGGCTAAGTGAGGCTAGCCTGCGTGCATCTCAACTGAGCATTTCCATTCCCATTGTGCAGCTGCCTTTATTGCCGAAGAGCAGGAAATATCCGGGGTTGTTCGCAATCTGTCACATTTTTGCCAAAAGAGGTTTTGTCTCTTCAATACAAAGCTCCTCTTGCAACAACCCCCCTTCTGAACACTTGTATTGTGCTTCAGTATAGTGGGGGAACTTTCTGCAACAGTGCCCACACATTATTGAGCAAGCATCTGGAATAAGTCATAGCCCCGCTAATGGAAATCCATTTAGCTTGGGAGCAATGGAAGCGTCTGCGCAGGGGAGCAGAACGCCACACCGGCTTTCTGTAAGCACTGCAAGGGGGGGCAGACCACGTTGAAAGTGAAAACCCCCCGAATGACTTCACAAAAAAAAGGTAAATGCTTTGATCTGACCATCCATTTGCTAGATCCAGCCATCTGTTTTCGATGCCGCTTGCCATTTGCTCGATCACTTATCTTATTCAGAGTTGCTGGTCACCTAAAATCCACAAAAGCGAGGTCAAGGGACTCTAGAAAGTGAACTTGGATATATTTTGGAGTGGTCAGTGTACAGCTTGTATACAACTACAGATTTACTATCCATGGAAAATAACTCAACACACAAACAATATTGTCTACATCAGGGGTCACCAATCCGTCAATCGCGATCAACCAGTCAATCGTCGGCACTTTGCCAGTGCATCGTGAAAATAGTCCCAAAGAGTGACAAACAGGCACGCACTTTGACCACAGTACACCCCCGTATGCCTCTCCGATCAAGAGGCACGCACCCCACCAGCCCTGAGCTCAATCCCCAAAGCATGCCCGGAGGTGCCGGCTCGCGCCACATCAGCACGCCTCACTCCGCAAGCAACAAGAATTGCGTGACGTGCGCTGCGGCTACGCGGATCGTTACGACTGACAGCTGTATCGCATCAATCAACTCCAGCTCCCCCTCTCCTCTCCTCTCCGCCATCATCGCTCGCCCGAAACAGTAAGCCATCAAGCCATATTGAACTGTGGTCACAGAGCTGCCGCCACATGCCCAACCCTGACGACAAGCCACAGTAGGAGAGGTGCCCAAAGTGCGGCCCAGGGGCCATCTGCAGCCTGTGACTCATTTTTCATTGGCCCGACGCACACTGCAGAAACAAAATTAAACAAAAAAAACTGCAAAAATGGTAAAAAATACAGTAAAAGGCGCAATGAGAACAAGCTGAAATGTTGACATCAGCAACCAATAACACAAAGCTTTGTCTTAATATCACACACAACAGATCTTGCCTAGGTTCATGGTCCAGACCAGAGGTCTTGGGCTCAAACAGGTTGGTCAAGCAGCAAGGTGGCAGCAGTGTCATCAAGAACTGTACGAGTGTTGAGGCACTGAGGAAAACTGTGGTTCACTGAGCAAGCTATTTAGACAATAACGGCTTTGTTGAGCCTTTTTAATGCATAGTAAATCCACACTGATGACTCTAACGTACATCCAAGTTTCATTTCTATAACATTGTCCCTTGAGAAGATATAACTGCTGAAATATGAGTGGTGGAGTCACATTTGTGAGATGCTGCATGTGAACCAGTACACCACCAAATGCAAATGCAATGCAGTCCAGACTGGATTGAGATTCTTCTCCGTTTATCGATGCATACGTGGACTGTAGGTGTAGCCGCTACTCCCTTTGCATTACAGTCAAGATCTGTCCTTTGTCAGGCACCTACTCATTTTAATGTCCCTGTCTGGTTGAGAGTAGGGAGGCGCCCCAATCCAAGGGAGATGTGAACTGTTGCTGACCACTAGAACTGTGAAGTCAAAGCTTCTGATGAAGGGGGAAGGTTGGTTATAAGGGGTTGGAGACCTTTGCTATTGGTAGCCAGAGGCTTTGCCCGGACATTGGGTCATTCAGAGTCACTGTGGGAGTTCTGATCCTTCTTCAGCCACGTGGCTTTCAACGCCAGCCATCATTAGAGCAGCTCTGTTGCCTGTGTTTCTAAATTGAACAAGGCTCACACAGGCCACCATAAAACGTGTTGCTTGCCTTTAGTACCACAAACCACCTGCTGATGAAGGGTATCCTGGATGCCATCTGTACGAGCTGGCGACAACAGAACACAATGAAATCAGTCAGTGGTAGTAAGACATGTTTTGCTCTTACTGCTGGAGACCAAAATTTCATGAAAGCATTACCTGATGTCCACGCACACTCATGGATCACATGGATAAAGCATTTTTAGATCATCCATGAACAACAGGTGACACTATAACATCGCCATTTTAGACAATCCGAAGCATTTGCACAACAAAACAGCATCGAATGTTGCATAAAAGGGGAGTCAAGACTGTAAATTTACAATTTGATATAAGATGAAACAAACAATCTTCAAACTCTCTAAAACCCAACAACAGAGCAAACATTAGAGCCTATTAAAAAATAATTGAGTGTTGTTGTGGTCATAACCAATTGTAGGCTCGTCCAGGTGGTTTAAAATGAAAAACACTGATGCTACTGTACATAAAAGTCATGGACAAACATGACATTATCAAATCACATCACTTGTTATCTTACTGAAGGATGGCAAAAGTACCACATATCAAAATCTAATGGACCACTAAGTTGCAGTCTAACAACGACTGACTACAGTCTTTGCTTCAGGCTGTCAATAGAGACTTCATTGTGGACCAAGACACTTTAATCAGAAAAATAGACTGTCTCTTTCCGCAGGAGCCCCTAGAGGCTTTCTGTGTGCTCGACAACAAATGATACACTGAAGTTGGCCCTTAGTGGCCCTTGAAGACTACAAAAGTAAAAAAACACCGCAACAAGACACGTTTTTTGTTTTCCCGTTTATCCACCATCCACCACCAACCTGCTAAGCCAAATTACGTCAGTATTCTCCACTAGGACAGCAAGTGAACTACACACAAGCTTGACAGTGCTTTACTGCCATCTAGTGTTGACTGGACGTAACCGCCAGCAGGAAAGAGAACGCAAATGACATGGGTTGCAAATAATCACTGTTGAAAAAAACAGTGGGTTATCTATGAAAACACATGGTAGGCCAATCGTGTATGGGCCATCCGTGGTGAGCTCACGTAAAAACAATGACCAGAGGTACTGAAGAAGATCAAGCATGTTTCCGTCCAACATTAATCAATATCTTGTTGCAGATGGAGAAACATGTTTTTCATTGGATGGCACTGATGAACACAACTGTTGAGATATTTCATAAAATTCTTTATTCATAAACTTGATGCAAGTTTACAAATTACTTTACACGGTCAAATTCACCCTTGCAATGGAAAATAAAACAAAAATCAGAACTGTAACCAAAGCATGCTAACCAGTGCATAACTTAAGAACCCGGATATTGCGGTTTACTGGAGCAGAATTCGGTAAGTCGTGATGTTTGTTGGAAACATCAGCCTTGGGGGAGCAGTGCACATCAGACTTGGAGGTTAACAATCCTGGGTTAGCTCAGGGGGTACAGATGCTGGGTCAGAACTGTCTAAATGCATCTAACCTGGTGGGTTCAATAAGCAATGCATTGAAGATAAATTGATATGTTAACACAACAAGGTCTCTTTGCCTTCACTAACTGTAGCATCTGAGACCCCCTTGGATATATTATCATGCACAGCCATTATCGAAGAGATGGCGGTCTTTTCAAGCTTGCATGTGATGCAGATATTGACGATCCTTAGCTCGTCCGCAGTATGTATTCCTGAGTTTGTGTCTCCACAGGATGCCGGCGTGAGCGTAGATGGCATCTGTGCCATTTTGAGAGGACATGAAGACCAGCGTACAGACATGACACTTCTGACAAGAACACACCACAGCTTTTGTGGTTGAGGTTTATCTATTTTATGTACGAGTGATGAAGCTACCTACGCTGTTTTTTGATGTTGTACTAAAAATGACCGTATTTCCTCAAATAGTGGATAATTTACTCCATTGCCAGGCGTTTGAAGGAAGGTTGAAGCTCTATTGATGTGGCGACCAAGAGATTTTACTTCAATCATAAACATTTGTGCAGTTTTCCATCAATTTGTGTGTCCTTTTAGTCTTGGTTCGTATAATTTATGTAGTCAAGTTATAGGCGGAACTAATCCTCAACATGGTTCCGACCTGCCTGAACAGTGCAGTGAGTGTTGCATGGCCATAAGACCAAACAAATGTGTATTTTGTTGTTCTTTCATTAAGTGATTTGTTTTTGTGCCCTAGTTTGTCTAAGTATAAACAATTCAGGATGTGGCGTACCGAATTAAAGTGTGCGCAAATGTGGCTTTACTAAATGGCAAAAATGAAAAGTCTTTGCTGAAGGTGATGATCCACGCAGCAACAAATTTGAGATCCGTCCTCTATTAGAGTGAAGGCCACTATGTGAGGAAATACGGTATGCCGGTGTCACCAGAGAACATCCAACGATGGAGTACGGTATTGGAATGAGTTTTTGGAATACAAACCACTTAAGATCACAAATGAGGGAGCTCTGTGGTGTCTAGAATGGGGAAGTAGCATACTGGAGCAAAGTCGAGACTATTGCTGTGATTTGGTGAAAACCTGGCAGAGGAAAGCTAAATGTACAAAATCAAGGATACGTCAAGGTCACGATTCCTCACCTCCAGACTATCATGAAGGAAGAACTGACTTGTGTGAATGGATGACTCACCTAACCTGTTAGTTCAATGCATAGCCTGACTTGAGGTTCGTCCGGTTTCAGGAATGACAAAGAGATTCGCCAAAATGCCAGTCACGGCTCGGACTTAAGAGGTGCCATCAAACAAAGAAAATGGGAATGTCATTGTCACCAATAACACCGTTACAAATTACTATTAAAAGAAAAAAAAAAAATGCAGTAGTCATTAGGCTTACATACGAATATGCCATACTTTAGTTTTCATAATGCAGCTTCTTTTTCTTGTTCTAAGAGGGAAGCTGCTGTTGATAGTTGCGGCCACACAAGTACCAGTCTGTGCCCGGACGAGGCTACATTATAGACAATTTAATCCTCTTGCAGAAATACAAATGTACATGTATACACGTGTGGTGTTAAAAACAACGAGATTACAGTGTGATCTGATACCCTCTGGTTCGGCAGGTTCCACCTGCCCTTTTGCAGGGTTTTTTTGTGCCGGGTCCGCTTCGCAAAAGGTCTCTATCTTCCTTCCATCTCGAAGCTTCGGGCTTTCACATGAAGTCCAAATGCAAGCTAGCGTCACAAACATCCCCTTGGCCCATTTCCCAATTATGGTGTGGTCCAACAGTACGCTTAGACCGGGGTCTGGAGCCAAAAAGGCAAGCATGTGGCATCATTGGGTTAAAAATTAGCCACCAACCTCAGCAACATCCAGATCCAAACAGGAGCGTCAGAGCTATCCACTATTTTTCTTTGATGTATGGGATGCAAGCATTGCTATGGTGGCTCAGACGTACGGAGATAAATATGCGACGACAAGATGAACGTCCACAGGCAGAAGGGAAAGGTTGTGTATGTGCTTGTTTCTGGTTGGTCGGTTGGTTTGTCACTGGAAAAGGAATTTGGCTTCACAAATGTTCAAAATGGTTTGCATGGTTACAAAAAATAAAAATGTTGGTTGCAGGGAAAGAAAATGCCAAAAAACAGCCAAAAGTAAGGTTTAGCCATCCTCCTTTGGGGGTGTGTACCATCCTGGAGGCAAAAGCAACAATTGCAAATTAGATGTGCAGGTTTAGGTCTGATATGACGTCATTTGTCCCTCTAGTGGCGTGTAGGAGGAGTGTTTTTCTACTTACTACAGTTGTTCAGAGTATCATTGAGCTGAATTTATGGCTGAATTTGACATTATAAAGTTAACTTGAATGATCCCTTTGGACCTTAAGGACAGTGGTCAATTGAAGTTGAACGACCCCTGATATTCTTACTAATGATACTAGAGCATAGAGCATATCTATCCATCCACCCATCCATCCATCTTCTATGCCGCTTGTCCTCACTCAGGTCGCAGGGTTATGCTGGATGAATGTTAATAATGCACTGAAATGTTATCGTCAAATATTCTAATACTTTAACAAATGCAGCAAGGAGCTACAGGTTTTGAGCTCCAGCTTTATGAAGATGGCACCTAGTCTTGTTCAGTACCAATCTCTCTGGTGCAGTAACTTCCAACCGGCTGTGCTGTGATTTAGTGGGGGTGGCAACAGCAATGCGCTTTTACACACTCTCTGTTTGAATGTCTACAACCATCATATTATTTCAGCAGTCCACCACAAAGAGTTGACAGGGAAACTGTAAATTAAAAAAATGAAATAAATTAGGAAAACTCACCATTCTTTTCATGGATCTGGACAAGGGATTTGTAGGATTGCTGTGCTCTGGCTAGATTGTACTGGTTCTGCAAGAGAGATAAAGCCCGGTCAACCTTAAGGACTAAAAACAATAGCATGCATGACATAATTTCACACAAAGTGTAAGATGTAGCACAATTTCATCACATCACCCCCATCGGTTCACCGTCACATCTAAAATTCTATTCAAAATACTTCTGTATACCACATTCAAGGCCATCCACAAGCTCGCACCCCCCACCTCTTTCATCTCCTCACCATTGCCACCGCCTCTCACTTCCTCAGATGCCCCTCCTCCATCTACCTCACTGTCCCACCTGCTCGCGTCAGCACCATGGGTTGCAGAGCTTTCAGCCACTCTGCCCCCCAAACTTTGGGACTCTCTCACACCGGACATCCGCAACATACACTCTCTTCCTCTTTTCAAATCCACTTATTCAGGACATCTTACTCCCTATAATTTACCATGACATTTTTATTTTATCTTATTTATTTTTCGATTTGCTCTTATCAAGATTCAAGATTCAAGAGAGTTTTATTGTCATGTGCATGGTAAAACAGCAGTAATACCATGCAATGAAAATCTTATTCTGTTCATTCTCCCATATCTGTGTCTATGTACAGTGTCCTAACCCTATCCCTTCCTTGAAAGGCGTTTTACAAATGATATGCACTATTGTTATTACAATTAAGCTATATCTATATTGAATGACTGTTAATATTGGATCGGGTGTCCCGATCCAATATTGATATCGGGTTTATATCAGCAAAAAATTGGTTTATAATCGGCCTGCATCTAAAATCTCCGATATTGGCACTCCAATTCAAGCAGTCGATTCCAGACTACGCCCCAGCATGTTATCTGTTAGAGCCCGCACGATCACAACAGCGTGTGCTAATGTGTTAAACACAAAGTAGGAGTGACGTTGGCCATGTTCGTTAGAGTCCGAAAAAGACGTTGCATCTGAATGCAACGCTTGTCATGCACAAGTTTCCCGTGGTGGCACAGCACCGGGTACGTTTAATATGACCAAACTCATCGTACATTTGAAGGATTTTCGCAACCCCACGGCTTCCTAAAACATCCACCGCTGATGAAACATTTGCAAAGCGTGAGAAACCACAGGATGACAAGGAAGCCATTACCTGTAACAGAAAAGATGACCAGCCCATCGGTGGTGAGTAAAGTGGGGTTTAAACACTTAAATGAGCATCTGGAACCTCGCTATATTATGCCTAGCTGCCACTACATTGTGGATCCCCCGGGTGCATAAAGAAGTAAATGGGTCTGTTTTTCTAATACATACCGTTGCTGATTATTATAATGATCATAAAATAATGTTGGTACTTTATGGTCAAGTTATGGGTACGCTACTGATCTCTTGGTAAGAAACGCATGCATGCTACACTTGCTGTACTGTTGTTTATAAAAGGTACTCATCAGCCGTGTTAATGCTGGCTGAGCAGCTTGCTTATTGTTATTACAATATTGGTTCTGTTGTGTTGTAATAAAATAGCATGTGGTGAAAGTGTGCTACATTTTCCCTCCCACTTTCTCATGCACTCCAAATCATTATAGAAGTTATTTTTTAAGCATTTACAGCAGTTTTTTTTTAAAGTACTCCAAATAAACACAATAGCGAGAATATACCACCTGTGGCAAAGCCTTACTAAAGCCAAAAACTAACCACTACAATAAGGCTGGCAATATCGTCACATGACTTACTCCAAGGGTCTCTAACTCTACCGGGGGTCGCTGGAGGTAGCGGCTGGGTGAGGCTAGGCCACAGCAGGTATGCTGCCTGGAATCACGTTTCAAACAAGTGACTAACTTATCAACAAACATCGAGATCATTACTCAACATAACAGTCTGACTGTGCCGGAAAAGAAATAACACGAACAACCATCACACAGCAGCTTTACACGTAAGAGGAATGGAGGACAATAAACAACAAGTATAGATAGAAAGATAAGATGGATAGATCTGAACATGTAACTTTAGCAACTTTTTAGAAAAACAAGGGAGTGATGCGGACTCCCAGCATGGTTTGGCAACACTTGTTTTGTAAAAAAAGTTGCTCAAGTTACACGCTTAGTTAACGCAGTCATGGAAAAAATTATTAGACCGCCCTTGTTTGTTCAGTTTGTTGATCCATTTTAATGCCTGGTACAACTAAAAGGTACAAATATAATGATGATAACAAACATAGCTCATAAGAGCTGAATTTAAGAGCTGATATCTAGCAACTTCCATGGTTTTCTTGATAATAACCAAAATCACCTAAGTTCTTACATAAATAGCTATGGCATTGTACTACCAAAAAATTGAACCCCTTATGAGCCACTTTTGTTGTCATTGTTATATTTGTCCAAACAAAAAGGTACCTTCAGTTGTATCAGGCATTAAAATGAACAAGAAACTGAAGAGACAAGGGTGGTCTAATCATGGTTTTCATGATTGTACACTAGTTGTTTATTGTTCGCCATAGTAGTAGTAGTAGTTGCCCTGTGTTTACTTACCTGTTACATGTTCTCACATTCTGGTGTATGCATTGTGATAGTAGTTAGTGTTCTGTGTAGTCCCCCCCCCCCTTCATTTCATCAAAATTTTGTCCCTTGGGCCACTCTGCAAGTTTGAGGCCCTTGATCTAGCCGATACATTTCCTGATTTTCTTACTTTATTGGCTCCAAATTGCACTCTGGCTTTTCCTTTGACTAAAGTGGCGTTGATCTGCATGATGACAGACTCGATGGAATAGGCACTGCTCCAACCCTAAGGACAAAGTGGCCATCATTATGATTTGCAGGTGAACACACATCCAAATTAGCGCCACCGTGACTTTTACTGTAGAATAATCTACCTGTTTGGTGAGAAGTTCCATGCACAGGGCACCTCCTCCAAGAACGTAGCTGAAGCAACAGGAAGAGTTATGGAAACTATGAAAGCTACCATTCCTGTTTTTAAAATTAATCATGTGGCATTATTGGATGGAATGAACTTACCCCCCAGACAGCACAGGCGACACCACCCGCACAAACGGAGGATCAAAAGGAAAATTATCCTAGGAAGGAAAGAAGGAATATACAAAATTTTTGTATGCACTGCAGTGTTTGTCAAAGAAGCGTCCGTTTACTCACTTTATAGGAGAAGTTGAGTAAAATGTAATCCATTCCCTCTTTCTCCTTTAAGACTTGCAGATCGCTATGTAAGGGGCTATCTGGATCCACACTGTGGTTTAACGGAACACGGACCTCATTAGTCGGCGTGCTTTCCAAACGACAGTAAAATACCAAAAGCGGCATTTTTACTTACGTTCGTAGTTTGACGTGCCATTCGTAAAGGCTGTCGTTGACTAGCTCCACTGAATAGATGCCTGAAAATGTTCAACATCGATTTACGTTTGCAAAAGTAGTAGCAGTTCAGTGAAAACTTTACAGAAAGCAAAAATGACAGCACAATCTAATGACACTCAATATAAAAGTTGTCAAACAACGCTGCCTTTACAGAGACAAAAATGCTGTTCTCATCGCTACTAAAAGGAGGTATCATTTGTGTGAATGATGACTCAAGAGACACTATCACACAGCCTGTTAAAGCCAGCATTTTTCCAGCCCTGTCCACGTGTCTGTAATGTACCGTAATAGTGTAATATAAATACTATATACTGTATACACACAGCACAGAATGGGAGAACCAAGTCAACCTAGCAATTCATTTTCCACCTTTGGAGGAAGTATCAATATCCTGGACTGTGTGTGAGGGTATTCCAGTGACTGGACATGGGTGTGAACTGAACACATGACACTGACACGTCTCCCACCCTGTTGTGTTGAAAGCAATTGTTGCTGCCTGCTTAGAGTCTTTTCATTCTTGTATGACAAGTTAAGAATGGGAAAATGTTATTTTCACATTGCGTGCACAGGCAGTAAATGTTTTACAATGGTGACAGTTTGACTCTCTAACTGATTTTTTTGTTGTTACCTCCGCCAAGGAGGTTATGTTTTTGCCGGTGTTTATCTGTGTTCAAAATGTTCAGGAAATTTCGCAAACGGGATATGTAAGAACTGATTACACTTTGGGGCTGATCCAGATAACCGCCTGGATCCAGGAATTCCTTTTTAAAGGATTCTTTAACGTTGCGAGGTAGAACCATAAAAATGGTCAGAGCACTTAGGGGAAAAAAAATACAGGACAAGTTTCCAACAGGTTGTACAAAAATGAAAGACTGATCCAGATAATGGAATAATTCCCGATACTATGATCCAAAATATGAAAAAAATAGGGGTCTTTGGAATTTTGGTCATAGGAAGACAACAAGTGAAGCTTGGAGACATTCAACAACCACCATTATATGGAACCAAGACACTGTGGAATCTGGAGTGTGCCAACGGATTTGTTGTATCAAAAGCCATGGAGCTAGATCCAGAAGAAAACCACCATTACGGAAAATGTGATGTTTGTGAATAACTACTAATAACTAATAACTGATCTTGATGTCATTATGAATCAAACTGCTAACGGTATGTTTTCATGGTCAGGGAATCGAAATATTCAGATCAAATAAATGTAGATGCTTGGCAGAGGTCTGCACTCCCCAAGTGCATCTGTAGTTCCCATTATTTCATATGGGAAAAACTGTTGTGAAATGAGAACAGATTGACCTTGAAAGTTTCCACCGTATTACAACCAGCTCAGTATGATGCAGTGCAGTTCACCGTCACGGCAAACCACAAGCACAACAATAAACAATGTTAACCTCCTACCTCAATCAAAACTGAGCATGCTTATCTTTGAAAAGGCAGACCATTATGATGATGCTCTTGTGTTAGATCTCATTAGGACTGCGGGTGCAAAGCGCCGCACCTGTCTTGTAACTCTGAGACCTGTAGATCTCCCTGAGCTCCTTCATCAGGCGGTCTGAGGCCTGCACGGAGCCAGACACAGCTCCCTGAAAGTCGAACAAAAATCACACAATGAGAAAAGCACTATACAGTACATCACGGGGCTTGGAAACAAGGACTTCCACTTACATTCAAGTGGTCCTGTCTCTGGTTCTTCCGGATCTTCTCTAGGATGGCCAGATTCTCCTTCTCAATGCCGTCATCCTCAGATTTTTTGCCCTCCACCGGCTCCTCCTCTTTCATTTCATAGTGGTCCAGGTCCTCTATGTCCTGCTGGGACAGAATTGAGATGATGAAATGCAATGATTAGAAGTGCTGCGTTCAAATGTTACTCTGGTGATGTCATACCTCCCCCATTTCTTCCTCCTCCTCTTCTTCTGATGTGACTTCCTCTGTTCCATGCTATACACACACACACACACACACACACAACATTAACACAAGGAACGGTTGTGGACGACCAAATGTACGTGAATAAACAGCAACAGATGTGTGTCGCCATCCTTTTACCTTTCGCTCTTGTCCCACAGGACCGGCGGGTAGCGGCTGGTCCAGCATCTCCACATCAGGATGCTGAGGAAGGTTGTAGAGCCGGCAGAGGTCACAAATGAGCTTCTTCAACTGCTGCAACAGCTGTATGGAGAAGAACAAAAACAACCATCATGACAAATACATACAAACATACACACAAACCTCTATTATTTATGGTGGTTACTGGAAGCGTCAGAGCTGTAACACCAGAGCCTGAATTGTGTGCGCCTGTGCCTCTTGCACAGAACAAATAATAATAATAATCAAAGGAGACTGGCAAATGCTTTCAACACAACAGGGTGGGAGACGTGAGTGTCAGGTGTTTTAACGCCACAGCCCCGTCCAAACATTGTGGAACTACCTATGCACACAGGCGGTGGAAAAGGAGAAAAGAAGGCATCGGATTGATATCAGCAGATACACAACACTGCAGTATTGGTGTGAACAAGTTGCATCAAGCCATCCCTACTTTCAAAACAAAAGGGGCGACAAGTGAGCGCCAGGAGGTTTAACCCCACAAGCGAGTCCTAAAGTGACACAAACACTCTTTTGCACACTCTGGTGTTTCTTTCTAAAGGTGAAAATGGCTTCGTGCACCTCTTGCTGCTGTTTCGGTATTGATGACAGCGAAGAGCGACACAAAAACGGCGGCAAAATGACGCATTTTATATGCAAGCAGTGTACAACAAAAACGCATTTTCCCACGGCAATATTTACCAAGGTGCTGCCTTTCCTCACATCTTCCAAACGTTCCAAGACTTGCGCCAAGCTGGGGTCATCAGAGTCCACGAACCAAATAGGCGGCGTAGATGGATAGGACTCCTGTACGCAGCACCAAAAAAACAAGTTTGTCTTAATATGTTGCGTGTTACGATCCTGCGTCGTTAGCTACCAGATAGCATAGCTTGTTAACACAAACTTACGGGTTATTAAACGAACGAACATGGTGTAAAAAAAGACTGTAGCTTCTCTGATGGTCAACAAATCAAACTACGCATGTAGTATTACAACACATTAGCATGGAGTATGCTACTCGGCTAGCAACTTGTCCCGCTAACTTTAGCTTGCTTTGCTAACCCCAACCCCACAAACATGTAAAACTCCGCTCCTTACCGTAATGTTACAGTGGATAATTAACAGCTTCTCCCCTGTTACATTGAACTGACAGCTCAGTTCGTCGGGTTTCCAATCAATAATCCGGAAGCGTTCGTGGTTTGGGTCAAAAATGGACTCCAAAAACTTCAGTTCGGCCTTCAGCCCCGACACCGACATCCTCCACGCATCTCCGGCCGGGCCGCTTGGGGAAAGGAGGGAAGAAGCCGGGACTTAGCTTTTTAGCTTGCTAGCAACCCAAAAAATTGAGGCGTGTTTTGTGGATTTAAAATATGACACGTTGTTATTAAGCCTCCTTGGGTGAATCCAAGTAAGTCATGCTAAGCATCAGCAGCGTCCGGGTGAAGATAAGCACAATTGCATGTTTACCGATGGAGTGGCTAATGCTAGCTAGCACGTTAGCATGCTAGTCCGTTGTTGTCTTTCCGTCCTATTGTTGTTAGCCACCAATGATCACAACATTCTTAAAAAGGCTGCAGCGCTCATCTTGTCCATTCTGTCCCACCGCACAGAACCCAGCTTGCCATTTAACTAAGGGACGAACATTTCACATAATGTGTATATTATCCGTTGAAGGGCCAATGTTTTTCATCCCGCTGATGTCTCTACTGTAGTTGGCCTCTCTAGAGGGGTTTAAAGATGGCGTCCCGCAAGCTCGTCGTTCCCGCAGCATCCCACAATGCAATGCGACACTCCCACCATCATCTACTCCTGTATGGGTTGCTACTGTAAAGTTGTTGTTTTTTTACTAATCTCTTATTCCGTAATATATCTAGCAAGAATAAGTCCAGAAAACACACCTTTGAGGCGTAAATGACCTAAATATGTAGTGACATTTTAGCCCAGTGATGTTTCAGTGATGCTACATACATGTCATTATCTTTGCTTATTAGTATTTCAGATAATAATAATGCAGCAATTACCCATGATCTTGCTATCGTGATTATGAGCTTTATACCTGTAGTAGCACAATGCAGCCAATAGGGGCCACTATTTCCTCATGTTTTACAAACAAGACTACAGTACTGCGATTGAATTCATCTAGTAATGATGAAAACTGGGTTTATGATTAAAATACAGAAGGGATAGGCCCCGTTTGGGGGTGTTTTGTAAATATAACGAATAATACAATTTAAGAAATATATTAGTAATAGTAGTGTATCATAAATATTGTGTGTTGTTTATAGTTATTTATATAATAACCTCTGATTTAACATTTTTTTGGAGGGCATAATATATTTTACAAATATTAAAATGTAACAGATACATAATATTATACACATTTATGTTATTTACATAATAGTTAATAATAGATATTTACGTAATAAACTCGTCACTCTCGTATGATTAAACGGTTTGGTGTGTTTTGAGAGGAAAAAACTAATAATAAAATGTAAGTATATAAATAATAGTACTCCATGAGTGAAATCGACTGATACCGATCACATAAATTAAGTGTACGTTTTTAACTTTACTATTGGCTATATGATATGAAAAAAGGAACCATAAAATCATTTAGACAAAAACATATTTGACTTACTTTTTCAAGAGAACATATATCACTGGTGAAACCTCCAGAGGATGAGATGCCTTCTCTCAGGAGACTTTGGATGCGAGAGCACACAGCTTGAAACCCGGTGTCCTCCACCGCCAACGAAGGCCTGTCATCCAGTCCGACAAATCCAACCACTTTTTGGGCTATCTGCCCTAGACCTCCGGCTGCCACGCACATACGGGCGAGTGTCCAGTGCTAGCCACATTAGCCGCCACCTGACCGATGAGCACATCGCGACTGTACCAAATGCCGCACCAAACGAAAGCTTTTTAAGCTGTCAAGATATTTTTCGTGGCATGTTTTACACGGTGCAAAATTAATGTCCCCCGGCATTGAAAGGCATGTATCGGCATATGCCGATCACGTGCTTTTTCACGGAAATTTTTCACGGACGGTTTTGATCGGTGGCCGATCGATCAGCGCACTCCCACTATATACTGTATATATTGTATATGTATGTTTAAGTGATTTCCACCCTGCTAAAACCTAA